>NC_090442.1:3333333-3636363 GCF_031143425.1 Pleurodeles waltl | reverse complement strand
TCTAAGTTGGTCTCCGGCGACGTGGGACTCCTTTGTGCAACTTCGGGTGAGCACCATTTCATGCATCCTCGTAGTGCCTGTTTCTGGCACTTCTCCGGGTGCTACCTGCTGCTAAGAGGGTTCCTTGTCTTGCTCGACGTCCCCTCTACCTCCTGGTCCAATTTGCGACCTCCTGGTCTCTCCTGGGCCACAGCAGCGTCCATAAACTCTAACTGCATGATTTGCAGCTAGCAAGGCTTGTTGGCGTTCTTTCGGCAGGAAAACATTTCTACACGACTCGCCAAGGCGGGCGGGATCCGTCCTCCAAAGGGAAAGTCTCTAGCCCTTTGCGTTCCTGCAGAAACCGCAGCATCTTCAGTCCAGTCGAAGCTTCTTTGCACCCGCAGCTGGCATTTCCTGGGCATCTGCCCATCTGCGACTTGCTTGTGACTTTTGGACTTGGTCCCCTTGTTCCACAGGTACCCCAGATTGGAAATCCAGTGTTGTTGCATTGTTGGTTTGTGTCTTTCCTGCCTTATTCCCCTATCACGACTTCTTTGTCCTTTGTGGAACTTTAGTGCACTTTGCACTCACTTTTCAGGGTCTTGGGGTGGGCTATTTTTCTAACCCTCACTATTTTCTAATAGTCCCAGCGACCCTCTACAAGGTCATATAGGTTTGGGGTCCATTCGTGGTTCGCATTCCACTTTTGGAGTATATGGTTTGTGTTGCCCCTATCCCTATGTGTCCCCATTGCATCCTATTGTAACTATACATTGTTTGCACTGTTTTCTAAGACTATACTGCATATTTCTGGTATTGTGTATATATATCTTGTGTATATTTCCTATCCTCTCACTGAGGGTACACTCTGAGATACTTTGGCATATTGTCATAAAAAATAAAGTACCTTTATTTTTAGTATAACTGTGTATTGTGTTTTCTTATTATATTGTGCATATGACACTAAGTGGTACTGTAGTAGCTTCACACGTCTCCTAGTTCAGCCTAAGCTGCTCTGCTAAGCTACCACTTATCTATCAGCCTATGCTGCTAGACACCCTATACACTAATAAGGGATAACTGGGCCTGGTGCAAGGTGCAAGTACCCCTAGGTACTCACTACAAGCCAGTCCAGCCTCCTACATTGGTTGTGCAGCGGTGGGATAAGTGCTTTGAGACTACTTACCACTCTTGTCCATTGTACTTTTCATAAGAGAAAAATATACAAAACCAGTTCAGTGTATATACACATTGCCAAAAAGTTTTGCATTTCCTCTTTTCACTCTTTTCTAAGTGCTGAAAAGTACTTCTAACTTTCTAAAAAGTTCTAAAAAGTTTAAAAAGTTTAAAAAGTTTTTTTCTCTGTCTTTCTAAAAGCTCTGACAAACTTTATTCTCTTTTTCTATCACTTTAACTCTCTCTAAAAATGTCTGGCACAGGCCAAAATGTTGACCTGTCTAAGATTGCATATGACCACCTTTGCTGGAAAGGAGCAAGGAGTCTCTGTATAGAGAGAGGTTTGAGTGTAGGGAAGAATCCTTCCTTGGAATTGTTACTTAACATGCTTAGAGAACAAGATAAGGCAAGAAGTGCCCCATCTGTTGAACAAGTAGCTAATGGTTCCCAATCTGATCCAGGGACTCCCCTAGGAAAAGATTCAGGAAAGAAAATTCCTAGCCTGCCCATTACTAGACAGTCTAGCATAGTTGGTAATGATGTTGAGTCACACCATACAAATAGTGTTGTCTCACATCATAGCAAAAGCATTTATTCTCACCACAGTGGTACTGATGTTTCTGTTAGCCAAGCTGTTAGGGTGCCCTCTGTAAGGGACAGGTCTCCTTCTGTCCATTCTCACCATACTTCTGTTTCAAGGCATGTCCCTCCCACCCACCCTGATGACAGATTGTTAGAAAGGGAGCTCAATAGATTGAGAGTGGAACAAACCAGACTGAACTCAAGAAGCAACAGCTGGATTTGGATAGACAGACTTTAGAAGTAGAGAAGGAGAGACAGAAACTGGGTTTAGAAACCCATGGTGGCAGCAGCAGTATTCCCCATAGTCATCCTGCAAAAGAGCATGATTCCAGGAATCTGCATAAGATAGTTCCCCCTTATAAGGAGGGGGATGACATTAACAAGTGGTTTGCTGCACTTGAGAGGGCCTGTGCTGTACAGGATGTCCCTCAAAGGCAGTGGGCTGCTATCCTATGGCTATCATTTAGTGGAAAAGGTAGGGATAGGCTCCTTACTGTGAAAGAAAATGAAGCTAATGATTACAAAGTTCTTAAGAATGCACTTCTGGATGGTTATGGCTTAACCACTGAACAATACAGGATAAAGTTCAGAGAGACCAAAAAGGAGTCTTCACAAGACTGGGTTGATTTCATTGACCATTCAGTGAAGGCCTTGGAGGGGTGGTTACATGGCAGTAAAGTTACTGATTATGACAGCCTGTATAACTTGATCCTGAGAGAGCATATTCTTAATAATTGTGTCTGATTTGTTGCACCAGTACTTGGTGGACTCTGATCTGACCTCTCCCCAAGAATTGGGAAAGAAGGCAGACAAATGGGTCAGAACAAGGGTGAACAGAAAAGTTCATACAGGAGGTGACAAAGAGAACACTAAGAAGAAAGATGGTGAAAAATCTCAAGATAAGCATGGGGATAAGGGTAAAACCAAAGATCCCACTTCAAATCTTAAACACTCTTCAGAGGGTGGGGATAAAACAAATTCTTCCTCTTCTTCTCAACCTACACAATTTAAAAAGCCTTGGTGCTTTGTGTGTAAAAACAGAGGCCATAGGCCAGGGGATAAGTCCTGTCCAGGTAAACCCCCTGAGCCTACCACCACTAATACATCAAGCTCTAGTGCCCCTAGCAGTAGTGGTACTAGTGGTGGGTGTAGGAGGCTGGACTGGCTTGTAGTGAGTACCAAGGGGTACTTGCACCTTGCACCAGGCCCAGTTATCCCTTATTAGTGTATAGGGTGTCTAGCAGCTTAGGCTGATAGATAATGGTAGCTTAGCAGAGCAGCTTAGGCTGAACTAGGAGACGTGTGAAGCTACTACAGTACCACTTAGTGTCATATGCACAATATCATAAGAAAACACAATACACAGTTATACTAAAAATAAAGGTACTTTATTTTTATGACAATATGCCAAAGTATCTTAGAGTGTACCCTCAGTGAGAGGATAGGAAATATACACAAGATATATATACACAATAGCAAAAATATGCAGTATAGTCTTAAAAAACAGTGCAAACAATGTATAGTTACAATAGGATGCAATGGGGAAACATAGAGATAGGGGCAACACAAACCATACACTCCAAAAGTGGAATGCGAACCACGAATGGACCCCAAACCTATGTGACCTTGTAGAGGGTCGCTGGGACTATTAGAAAATAGTGAGAGTTAGAAAAATAACCCTCCCCAAGACCCTGAAAAGTGAGTGCAAAGTGCACTAAAGTTCCCCTAAGGACAAAGTAGTCGTGTTAGAGGAATAATGCAGGAAAGACACAAACCAGCAATGCAACAACTGTGGATTTCCAATCTAGGGTACCTGTGGAACAAGGGGACCAAGTCCAAAAGTCACAAGCAAGTCGGAGATGGGCAGATGCCCAGGAAATGCCAGCTGCGGGTGCAAAGAAGCTTCGACTGGACAGAAGAAGCTGAGGTTTCTGCAGGAACGAAAAGGGCTAGAGACTTTCTCTTTGGTGGACGGATTCCTCTTGCCGTGGAGAGTCGTGCAGAAGTGTTTTCCCGCCGGAAGAACGCCAACAAGCCTTGCTAGCTGCAAATCGTGCATTTGGCGTTTTTGGACGCTGCTGGGGCCAAGGAGGGACCAGAAGGTCGCAAATTGGACCTGAAGAGAGAGGGGACGTCGAGCAAGACAAAGAGCCCTCACTGAAGCAGGTAGCACCCGGAGAAGTACCAGAAACAGGCACTACGAGGATGCATGAAACGGTGCTCGCCGAAGTTGCACAAAGGAGGCCCACGTCGCCGGAGACCAACTTAGAAAGTCGTGCAATGCAGGTTAGAGTGCCGTGGACCCAGGCTTGGCTGTGCACAAAGGATTTCCACCGGAAGTGCACAGGGGCCGGAGTAGCTGCAAAGTCGCGGTTCCCAGCAATGCAGCCCAGCGAGGTGAGGCAAGGACTTACCCCACCAAACTTGGGCTGAAGAGTCACTGGACTGTGGGGGTCACTTGGACAGAGTCGCTGGATTCAAGGGACCTCGCTCGTCGTGCTGAGAGGAGACCCAAGGGACCGGTAATGCAGCTTTTTGGTGCCTGCGGTTGCAGGGGGAATATTCCGTCGACCCGCAGGAGATTTCTTCGGAGCTTCTGGTGCAGAGAGGAGGCAGGCTACCCCCACAGCATGCACAAGCAGGAAAACAGTCGAGAAGGCGGCAGGATCAGCGTTACAGAGTTGCAGTAGTCGTCTTTGCTACTATGTTGCAGGTTTGCAGGCTTCCAGCGCGGTCAGCAGTCGTTTCCTTATCAGAAGGTGAAGAGAGAGATGCAGAGGAACTCGGATGAGCTCTTGCATTCGTTATCTGAAGTTTCCCCAGAGACAGAGACCCTAAATAGCCAGAAAAGAGGGTTTGGCTACCTAGGAGAGAGGATAGGCTACTAACACCTGAAGGAGCCTGTAGGAGGCTGGACTGGCTTGTAGTGAGTACCAAGGGGTACTTGCACCTTGCACCAGGCCCAGTTATCCCTTATTAGTGTATAGGGTGTCTAGCAGCTTAGGCTGATAGATAATGGTAGCTTAGCAGAGCAGCTTAGGCTGAACTAGGAGACGTGTGAAGCTACTACAGTACCACTTAGTGTCATATGCACAATATCATAAGAAAACACAATACACAGTTATACTAAAAATAAAGGTACTTTATTTTTATGACAATATGCCAAAGTATCTTAGAGTGTACCCTCAGTGAGAGGATAGGAAATATACACAAGATATATATACACAATAGCAAAAATATGCAGTATAGTCTTAGAAAACAGTGCAAACAATGTATAGTTACAATAGGATGCAATGGGGAAACATAGGGATAGGGGCAACACAAACCATATACTCCAGAAGTGGAATGCGAACCACGAATGGACCCCAAACCTATGTGACCTTGTAGAGGGTCGCTGGGACTATTAGAAAATAGTGAGAGTTAGCAAAATAACCCTCCCCAAGACCCTGAAAAGTGAGTGCAAAGTGCACCAAAGTTCCCCTAAGGACAAAATAGTCGTGTTAGAGGGAAAATGCAAGGAAAACACAAATCAGCAATGCAACAACGATGGATTCCTGACTGAGGGTACCTGTGGAACAAGGGGACCAAGTCCAAAAGTCACAAGCAACTCGGAGATGGGCAGATGCCCAAGAAATGCCAGCGGTTGGTGCAAAGAAGCTCTTACTAGGCTGAAGAGCTGTGAATACTGCAGGAACGACAAGGGCTAGAGACTTCCCCTTTGGAGGATGGATCCCCCACGCCTTGGAGAGTCGTGCAGAAGTCTTTTCCCGCCGGATGGACGCCAACAAGCCTTGCTACACGCAAATCGTGCGTTTGAAGTTTTTGGACGCTGCTGGGGCCCAGGAGGGACCAGGAGGTCGCAAATTGGACCTGCAGAGAGAGGGGACGTCGATCAAGACAGAGAGCCCTCAGTAAAGCAGGTAGCACCCGGAGAAGTGCCAGAAACAGGCACTACGAGGATGTGTGAAACGGTGCTCGCCGAAGTTGCACAAAGGAGTCCCACGTCGCCGGAGACCAACTTAGAAAGTCGTGCAATGCAGGTTAGAGTGCCGTGGACCCAGGCTTGGCTGTGCACGAAGGATTTCCGCCGGAAGTGCACAGGGGCCGGAGTAGCTTGCAAAGTCGCGGTTCCCAGCAATGCAGCCCAGCGAGGTGAGGCAAGGACTTACCTCCACCAAACTTGGGCTGAAGAGTCACTGGACTGTGGGGGTCACTTGGACGGTGTCGCTGGATTCGAGGGACCTCGCTCGTCGTGCTGAGAGGAGACCCAAGGGACCGGTAATGCAGCTTTTTGGTGCCTGCGGTTGCAGGGGGAAGATTCCGTCGACCCACGGGAGATTTCTTCGGAGCTTCTGGTGCAGAGAGGAGGCAGACTACCCCCACAGCATGCACAAGCAGGAAAACAGTCGAGAAAGCGGCAGGATCAGCGTTACAGAGTTGCAGTAGTCGTCTTTGCTACTATGTTGCAGGTTTGCAGGCTTCCAGCGCGGTCAGCGGTCGATTCCTTATCAGAAGGCGAAGAGGGAGATGCAGAGGAACTCGGTTGAGCTCATGCATTCGTTATCTAAAGTTTCCCCAGAGACAGAGACCCTAAATAGCCAGAAAAGAGGGTTTGGCTACCTAGGAGAGAGGAAAGGCTACTAACACCTGAAGGAGCCTATCAGCAGGAGTCTCTGACGTCACCTGGTGGCACTGGCCACTCAGAGCAGTCCAGTGTGCCAGCAGCACCTCTGTTTCCAAGATGGCAGAGGTCTGGAGCACACTGGAGGAGCTCTGGACACCTCCCAGGGGAGGTGCAGGTCAGGGGAGTGGTCACTCCCCTTTCCTTTGTCCAGTTTCGCGCCAGAGCAGGGGCTAAGGGGTCCCTGAACCGGTGTAGACTGGCTTATGCAGAATTGGGCACATCTGTGCCCAACAAAGCATTTCCAGAGGCTGGGGGAGGCTACTCCTCCCCTGCCTTCACACCATTTTCCAAAGGGAGAGGGTGTCACACCCTCTCTCAGAGGAAGTTCTTTGTTCTGCCATCCTGGGCCAGGCCTGGCTGGACCCCAGGAGGGCAGCTGCCTGTCTGAGGGGTTGGCAGCAGCAGCAGCTGCAGAGAAACCCCAGGAAGGGCAGTCTGGCAGTACCAGGGTCTGTGCTACAGACCACTGGGATCATGGAATTGTACCAACAATGCCAGGATGGCATAGAGGGGGCAATTCCATGATCATAGACATGTTACATGGCCATATTCGGAGTTACCATGGTGAAGCTACATATAGGTAGTGACCTATATGTAGTGCACGCGTGTAATGGTGTCCCCGCACTCACAAAGTTCAGTGAATTGGCTCTGAACAATGTGGGGGCACCTTGGCTAGTGCCAGGGTGCCCTCACACTAAGTAACTTTGCACCTAACCTTTACTAGGTAAAGGTTAGACATATAGGTGACTTATAAGTTACTTAAGTGCAGTGTAAAATGGCTGTGAAATAACGTGGACGTTATTTCACTCAGGCTGCAGTGGCAGGCCTGTGTAAGAATTGTCAGAGCTCCCTATGGGTGGCAAAAGAAATGCTGCAGCCCATAGGGATCTCCTGGAACCCCAATACCCTGGGTACCTCAGTACCATATACTAGGGAATTATAAGGGTGTTCCAGTAAGCCAATGTAAATTGGTAAAAATGGTCACTAGCCTGTTAGTGACAATTTGAAAGTAATGAGAGAGCATAACCACTGAGGTTCTGGTTAGCAGAGCCTCAGTGAGACAGTTAGGCACCACACAGGGAACACATACATGCACACCTATGAGCACTGGGGCCCTGTGTGACAGGGTCCCAGTGACACATACATATAGGCCACAAACCTATGAGCACTGGGGTCCTGACCAGCAGGATCCCAGTGACACATAACAAACATACTGAAAACATAGGCCCATATTTATACTTTTTGACGCTAAACTGCGCTAACGCAGTTTAGCGTAAAAAAATTTTGCGCCGTCTAACGCCATTCTGAAGCGCCATGCGGGCGCCGTATTTATGGAATGGCGTTAGACGGCGCAATCAGACCGGCGCTGCCTGGTTTGCGTGGGAAAAAACCACGTAGACCAGACAGCGCCGGCGTAGGGGGAAAATGGCGTATGGGCGTCTTAAAATGGGGCAAGTCAGGTTACGTCGAAAAAATCGTCGTAACCCGACTTGCGCCATTTTTTTTCGACGCCCATCCCCCATCAACATGACTCCTATCATTGTAAAGATAGGAGTCATGCCCCCTTGCCCAATGGCCATGCCCAGGGGACTTCTGTCCCCTGGGCATGGTCATTGGGCATAGTGGCATGTAGGGGGGCACAAATCAGGCCCCCCTATGCCACAAAAATTTTAAAAAAAAATACTTACCTGAACTTACCTTAATGTCCATGGGATGGGTCCCTCCGTCCTTGGGTGTCCTCCTGGGGTGGGCAAGGGTGGCAGGGGGGGTCCCTGGGGGCAGGGGAGGGTACTCTGGGCTCATTTTGAGCCCACTTGTCCCTTAACGCCATGCCTGACCCAGGCGTTAAAAAGCGGCGCAAATGCGCCGTTTTTAGCCACGCCCACTCCCGGGCGTCTCTTTTGCCCGGGAGTATAAATACCACGTAAAGGCCTGGGAGTCATTTTTTAAGACGGGAACGCCTCCCTTGCATATCATTAACGCAAGGAAGGGGTTCACGCTAAAAAATTACGCACATTCCGGGAACTTTGGCGCTAGACGCCTCTAACGCCATAGTATAAATATGGCGTTAGTTGGCGTTAGTTTAGCGTCGAATTTGCGTCGAAAAAAACGACGCAAATTCGGCGCAAACGGAGTATAAATACGGGCCATAGTGTTTTCACTATGAGCACTGAGGCCTGGCTATCAGGATCCCAGTGAGACAGTGAAAACAGTGACAAACACCCTGACATACACTCACAAACAGGCCAAAAGTGGGGGTAACAAGGCTAGAAAGAGGCTACCTTCTCACAGAGCCTATCAGCAGGAGTCTCTGACGTCACCTGGTGGCACTGGCCACTCAGAGCAGTCCAGTGTGCCAGCAGCACCTCTGTTTCCAAGATGGCAGAGGTCTGGAGCACACTGGAGGAGCTCTGGACACCTCCCAGGGGAGGTGCAGGTCAGGGGAGTGGTCACTCCCCTTTCCTTTGTCCAGTTTCGCGCCAGAGCAGGGGCTAAGGGGTCCCTGAACCGGTGTAGACTGGCTTATGCAGAATTGGGCACATCTGTGCCCAAGAAAGCATTTCCAGAGGCTGGGGGAGGCTACTCCTCCCCTGCCTTCACACCATTTTCCAAAGGGAGAGGGTGTCACACCCTCTCTCAGAGGAAGTTCTTTGTTCTGCCATCCTGGGCCAGGCCTGGCTGGACCCCAGGAGGGCAGATGCCTGTCTGAGGGGTTGGCAGCAGCAGCAGCTGCAGTGAAACCCCAGGAAGGGCAGCTTGGCAGTACCAGGGTCTGTGCTACAGACCACTGGGATCATGGGATTGTGCCAACTATGCCAGGATGGCATAGAGGGGGCAATTCCATGATCATAGACATGTTACATGGCCATATTCGGAGTTACCATGGTGAAGCTACATATAGGTAGTGACCTATATGTAGTGCACGCGTGTAATGGTGTCCCCGCACTCACAAAGTTCAGGGAATTGGCTCTGAACAATGTGGGGGCACCTTGGCTAGTGCCAGGGTGCCCTCACACTAAGTAACTTTGCACCTAACCTTTACCAGGTAAAGGTTAGACATATAGGTGACTTATAAGTTACTTAAGTGCAGTGAAAAATGGCTGTGAAATAACGTGGACGTTATTTCACTCAGGCTGCAGTGGCAGGCCTGTGTAAGAATTGTCAGAGCTCCCTATGGGTGGCAAAAGAAATGCTGCAGCCCATAGGGATCTCCTGGAACCCCAATACCCTGGGTACCTCAGTACCATATACTAGGGAATTATAAGGGTGTTCCAGTAAGCCAATGTAAATTGGTAAAAATGGTCACTAGCCTGTTAGTGACAATTTGGAAAGAAATGAGAGAGCATAACCACTGAGGTTCTGGTTAGCAGAGCCTCAGTGAGACAGTTAGTCGCTACACAGGTAACACATTCAGGCACACTTATGAGCACTGGGGCCCTGGGTTACCAGGGTCCCAGTGACACATACAACTAAAACAACCTATATACAGTGAAAAATGGGGGTAACATGCCAGGCAAGATGGTACTTTCCTACAGTGGGACTGCTGGCAACAGTCAAGCAAAGGGTGTAGTTGGGTTCACTTATGGGTCCATCATAGAAACTGGGATAGTTAGTCCCAAGACAGTTTCTGTCACACCTAGTGGCATTGGCCTTGCCACACTGGCTGCTTGTCCCCTTACAATGGATAAGTACAGGCAGACAGTTTCAATAAATGGTGTTGAGGCCTTCGCCTACAGGGACACAGGTGCCAGTATCACTTTGGTGACTGAAAACCTAGTGCCTCCTGAACAACACATCATTGGACAACAGTATAAGATTATTGTTGTCCATAACTCCACTAAGATTCTTCCCTTAGCTATATTTCAGTTTAGTTGGGGTGGAGTTACTGGCCCTAAGCAGGTGGTGGTATCACCTAGCTTACCTGTAGACTGTCTCTTAGGTAATGACCTAGAGGCCTCAGGTTGGGCTGATGTAGAGTTTTATTCCCATGCAGCCATGCTGGGCATCCCAGAGGAATTGTTCCCTCTCATTTCTACTGAAATGAAAAAGCAAAGGAGAGAAGGCCTGAAAACTCAGGATCCCTCTCCATCAACAGGTAAAAAGGGTATCACAGTATCCCCTAACCACCCTGCCATTCAGGATACCATTCCTGTGGTGGGAGAAACCTCTCCTGGGGTGGCACCTGTTCCAAGGGAAGCATCAGCTGGCAAAGTTGTACTCCCTGAGGTAGAAGTACCTCTCTGTGGGATAACTAACATTGGTGAGAATAAGAGCACCATTTTAGTTAACATGGAGCATCCCTCCAACCCTCCCAGAGAAACTTTAGTGCAGAAACTCTGCACTGCCTCACAACACTTAGGACAGCATCCCTGTCCTAGTGTGGAGCTGATAGGACAGCATCCCTGCCCTGCTCCAACCCAAGAGAAACAGCATCCCTGTTCTCTCTTCCAGCCAGATGGACAAAGTTTTTGCCCAGCTATGGCTTTACTGAGACAGCATCCCTGTCTGGCATTTCCATCACTACAAATAGATTCAGTGGACAATTCCCACTGCTCTAAACTAAAACTTACTGATAGAAACTCTGAAAATACATCTTCACATTGTTGCTTAGCTAAAAAACTTCAAACAGGCTGGTTTACATCCCCACAGGGAAGTAAAAATATAGTGGATGATAAAGGGAGTAACCAGTCTATTGCAGAGCTACTCTCTACTTATCACCACTTAGACAATAAAGTCGCAACTGGCCAAGGTTAGCCTTATTATCCTTCGTTTGGGGGGGGGGGGGGTTGTGTGAGAAAGTAGCCTCTTTCTAGCCTTGTTACCCCCACTTTTGGCCTGTTTGTGAGTGTATGTCAGGGTGTTTTCACTGTCTCACTGGGATCCTGCTAGGCAGGGCCCAGTGCTCATAGTGAAGACCCTATATTTTCAGTATGTTTGTTATGTGTCACTGGGACCCTGCTAGTCAGGACCCCAGTGCTCATAAGTTTGTGGCCTATATGTATGTGTTCCCTGTGTGGTGCCTAACTGTCTCACTGATGCTCTGCTAACCAGAACCTCAGTGGTTATGCTCTCTCTTTACAAATTGTCACTAACAGGCTAGTGACCAATTTTACCAATTTACATTGGCTTACTGGAACACCCTTATAATTCCCTAGTATATGGTACTGAGGTACCCAGGGTATTGGGGATCCAGGAGATCCCTATGGGCTGCAGCATTTCTTTTGCCACCCATAGGGAGCTCTGACAATTCTTACACAGGCCTGCCACTGCAGCCTGAGTGAAATAACGTACACGTTATTTCACAGCCATTATTCACTGCACTTAAGTAACTTATAAGTCACCTATATGTCTAACCTTTACCTGGTAAAGGTTAGGTGCAAAGTTACTTAGTGTGAGGGCACCCTGGCACTAGCCAAGGTGCCCCCACATTGTTCAGGGCTAATTCCCCGGACTTTGTGAGTGCGGGGACACCATTACACGCGTGCACTACATATAGGTCACTACCTATATGTAGCTTCACAATGGTAACTCTGAATATGGCCATGTAACATGTCAATGATCATGGAATTGCCCCCTCTATACCATCATGGCATAGTTGGCACAATCCCATGATCCCAGTGGTCTGTAGCACAGACCCTGGTACTGCCAAACTGCCCTTCCTGGGGTTTCACTGCAGCTGCTGCTGCTGCCAGCCCCTCAGACAGGCAGCTGCCCTCCTGGGGTCCAGCCAGGCCTGGCCCAGGATGGCAGAACAAAGGACTTCCTCTGAGAGAGGGTGTGACACCTTCTCCCTTTGGAAAATGGTGTGAAGGCAGGGGAGGAGTAGCCTCCCCCAGCCTCTGGAAATGCTTTCTTGGGCACAGATGTGCCCAATTCTGCATAAGCCAGTCTACACCGGTTCAGGGACCCCTTAGCCCTGCTCTGGCGCGAAACTGGACAAAGGAAAGGGGAGTGACCACTCCCCTGACCTGTACCTCCCCTGGGAGGTGCCCAGAGCTCCTCCAGTGTGCTCCATACCTCTGCCATCTTGGAAACAGAGGTGCTGCTGGCACACTGGACTGCTCTGAGTGGCCAGTGCCACCAGGTGACGTCAGAGACTCCTTGTGATAGGCTCCTTCAGGTGTTGCTAGCCTATACTCTCTCATAGGTAGCAAAACCCTCTTTTCTGGCTATTTAGGGTCTCTGTCTCTTGGGATTCCTTAGATAACGAATGCAAGAGCTCATCCGAGTTCCTCTGCATCTCTCTCTTCACCTTCTGCCAAGGAATCGACTGCTGACCGCGCTGGAAGCCTGCAAACCTGCAACATAGTAGCAAAGATGACTACTGCAACTCTGTAACGCTGATCCTGCCGCCTTCTCGACTGTTTTCCTGGTGGTGCATGCTGTGGGGGTAGTCTGCCTCCTCTCTGCACTAGAAGCTCCGAAGAAATCTCCCGTGGGTCGACGGAATCGTCCCCCTGCAACCGCAGGCACCAAAAAGCTGCATTACCGGTCCCTTGGGTCTCCTCTCAGCACGACGAGCGAGGTCCCTCGAATCCAGCAACTCTGTCCAAGTGACTCCCATAGTCCAGTGACTCTTCAGTCCAAGTTTGGTGGAGGTAAGTCCTTGCCTCACCGCGCTAGACTGCATTGCTGGGAACCGCGACTTTTGCAGCTACTCCGGCCCCTGTGCACTTCCGGCGGAAATCCTTTGTGCACAGCCAAGCCTGGGTCCACGGCACTCTAACCTGCATTGCACGACTTTCTAAGTTGGTCTCCGGCGACGTGGGACTCCTTTGTGCGACTTCGGGTGAGCACCATTTCACGCATCCTTGTAGTGCCTGTTTCTGGCACTTCTCCGGGAGCTACCTGCTGCTAATAGGGCTCTTTGTCTTGCTCGACGTCCCTTCTACCTCTTGGTCCAATTTGCGACCTCCTGGTCCCTCCTGGGCCGCAGCAGCGTCCAAAAACGAGGACTGCACGATTTGCAGCTAGCAAGGCTTGTTGGTATTCTTTCGGCGGGAAAACACTTCTGCACGACTCTACAAGGCGAGTGGGATCCGTCCTCCAAAGGGGAAGTCTCTAGCCCTTTGCATTCCTGCAGAAACCGCAGCTTCTTCAGTCCAGTCGAAGCTTCTTTGCACCCGCAGCTGGCATTTCCTGGGCATCTGCCCATCTCCGACTTGCTTGTGACTTTTGGACTTGGTCCCCTTGTTCCACAGGTACCCCAGATTGGAAATCCAGCGTTGTTGCATTGTTGGTTTGTGTCTTTCCTGCCTTATTCCCCTATCACGACTTCTTTGTCCTTTGGGGAACTTTAGTGCACTTTGCACTCACTTTTCAGGGTCTTGGGGTGGGCTATTTTTCTAACCCTCACTATTTTCTAATAGTCCCAGCGACCCTCTACAAGGTCATATAGGATTGGGGTCCATTCGTGGTTCGCATTCCACTTTTGGAGTATATGGTTTGTGTTGCCCCTATCCCTATGTGTCCCCATTGCATCCTATTGTAACTATACATTGTTTGCACTGTTTTCTAAGACTATACTGCATATTTCTGGTATTGTGTATATATATCTTGTGTATATTTCCTATCCTCTCACTGAGGGTACACTCTGAGATACTTTGGCATATTGTCATAAAAATAAAGTACCTTTATTTTTAGTATAACTGTGTATTGTTTTTTCTTATGATATTGTGCATATGACACTAAGTGGTACTGTAGTAGCTTCACACGTCTCCTAGTTCAGCCTACACTGCTCTGCTAAGCTACCATTATCTATCAGCCTAAGCTGCTAGACACCCTATACACTAATAAGGGATAACTGGGCCTGGTGCAAGGTGCAAGTACCCCTAGGTACTCACTACAAGCCAGTCCAGCCTCCTACACTGACCAGAATGAATGCCCTCCAGGAATGCATTTGTTTGTTGCAACTGCCTTTCTACACCCTGGATGGCATTCAAAATGGTAGACTGCCCAACAGTGAGGGACCTGAGGAGGTCGATGGTCTCCTCACTGAGGGTAGCAGGGGTGACTGGGGCAGGGGCTGAGGTGCCTTGGGCGAAGGTGACGCCCACCCTCCTGGGTGAGCGGGCATGGGGCAAAGGCTGAGGGGCTGAAGGGCTTCTGAGAGGGCGGTGCTGGTAGGGGGGGTGGCACCACAAGGGAGCTCCCATCAGAGGACGAGTCCGTGTCACTGGTTTCAGCTCCTGCCCCCGCCGTGGAGCTCCCCTCTCCCTCCGTCCCACTGGTGAACTCTGAGTCCGTAATCTCGCCCTCCAGGGCCATGTGGGATGCAGCTCCCTCCTGCTCCGGTGCCACTGCTCCTCCGTCTGATGATGCTAATGCACACAAGAACAGGGAGACCACAAAAAGGGGGGGACGACAGAAGAGAGATATGTTGAGTGCATGCATTACCGCTACCGTTGGCGGACACGACAGACACAGAAGCCCCCTGCACTATGCCGTGCACTTGGGCTCCACTGTTCAGTCGCTGGGACATGGCCTACAAGGCTATGGTAGACATCTGCACACATGGATGACACAGGAGCCTGACTAGGTGTACTTGGCAGTGTACACAGGTGGGTTTGGGGTGCTACAGTGTCTGCCAGAACAAGGGGACCTAACTACCACACTCGCCCAGGCCTAGGGAAACCCACAGCCCACCTCCCCCACCCAGACACCTCCACTGCGCACCAAATCAGCCGAATGAGCGCCCATCCAACTCCAGGTAGGCCACCACCAGGATGCTGAACATCAAGGGGGTCATGGTGCGATGGGCACCCCTCCCACATTGGGAGGCCATCCCCAGCTGGGCCTCTGCCGTCTTCTTGGTCCAGCGGCGAATGTCCTCCCATCTCTTACAGCAGTGGTGCTCCGCAGGGTCCGGACGTCCTTGGCGATGGCACGCCAAATATCTCTTTTCTGGAGGGTGCTGACCTACATGAATTGTAGAGGGGGAAAATAACATTATTACCAAATGCACCGTCACAGACATTAGCCCCCATCCCTACCCTTGCCATGATGCACAAGCACTCACCGTCGTTTCATCACGCCTCACCCCCCCCCCATCTTTCATCCACCCCACTCCACACAGGCATTGCCCATACAGCATGCTCCCAGTGTATTTACCTGTTTGTCTGGAGGACCATAGAGTAGCGTGTACTGGGGAGGACCCAATCCACGAGTTTCTCCAACTCCTCCGATGTGAAGGCAGGGGCCCTTTCCCCAGATGCACGAGCCATTGTCTCTTCCAGACCGAGGTCACAGCAGCACTTGCAGTGTAGGTCCTCTCCTGTCGAAGATCAGGTATTGAGTGATTGAACAGATAGAAAATGACGGTCACGTCCGCGGTGGTGCGTACCATCACCACCGGCGTACATCGTCATTGGCTCCTGGGATCCATAGGGTCCAATGTTAACCAATGCAGCATTGCGCCGCAGTCTTCGACCGCCTACCGCGACGGTGTCCAACGCCAGCACAGTTACCTCACATCCCACTGTCCCACTTTACAGGTCAGGCAGCTTCCATTTCAGGGGCCCACATGGCTTAGTTTTTAACACACATACCTACGCCTTGCCTCAACACTCATACAGGCAAAATTTGGGTTATGAATGGTTTTCTGAGTAAGCTGTGGGTACGTACCTCTGAGTTGGTTGACTCTGTGCTCGCTGTTGTTCTTCGTAGGCACCGTCCGCTGGGACATGTGAGGAGATGGCGGCATCCTCCGGTGTACAGACCGCTGGTGGACCTGTCGACAATGGAGGAAAGACATGTGATCATCACCTACAGGCTGGACCGTGCCACAATCCAGGAACTGTGTGCCCAGCTGGAGCCAGACCTGACGTCAGCTATCCGCCATCCCACAGGAATCCCCCCTCAAGTGCAGGTGCTGTCAGTACTCCATTTCCTTGCAAGTGGGTCAATTCAAACAACAGTGGCCATACCATCAGGGATGTCCCAGCCTATGTTTTCCAACATGTTGTCCAGAGAGTTGTCTGCCCTGCAGAAACACATGCAGAGCTACATCGTTTTCACTCAGGTGGAGGATTTGCCTACAGTGAAAGGAGACTTCTATGCCCTGGGACATATCCACAACATCATAGGTGCCATTGATGGAACCCATGTGGCTTTGTTACCCCCTGCAGGAGTGAACAGGTGTACAGAAACCGGAAGAGTTATCATTCCATGAATGTGCAGATGGTGTGTTTGGCAGACCAGTACATCTCCCTTGTTAATGCCAAGTTCCCTGGCTCAGTGCATGACGCTTACATCCTGTGGAATAGCAGCAACCCTTATGCGATGTGGCAACTCCAGAGGCACCGTGTGTGGCTATTAGTTGAGCACCTGGAAGCAAGTCAGTGGGAATGGTTGTCTGGGTCTGGGGATATCCCTACAGGTTAGTGCATGTCTAACAGTTGTCCCTCACCATTAGAAGGTGACTCTGGTTACCCCAACCTGTGATGGCTACTGACCGCAGTGAGGAATCCCAGGACAAGGGCAGAGGAACACTACAATGAGGCCCAAGGGCAAACTCGGTAGATAATAGAGCGGAACTTCGGCCTCCTGAAGGCCAGGTTCAGGTGCCTCCATATGACAGGTGGATCCCTATTCTACTCACCAAAGAAGGTGTGCCAGATCATCGTGGCCTGCTGTATGCTTCACAACTTAGCTTTGCGACGACAGGTGCCTTTTCTGCAGGAGGATGGTCCAGATGGCGGTGTTGTTGCAGCTGTGGAGCCTGTGGACAATGAAGACGAGGAAGTAGAAGAAGAGAACATTGACAACAGGAACTCGGTGATCCTGCAATATTTTCAGTGAGACACAGGTAAGAATACAAACCTGCCTACTACATGCATTATAACACTACTACCTCTCTACTGTCTATCGTTTTCACCCAGTGTATGGTCACTGAGTTGTCACTTTCCCTTACGATTTCACAGATGTGGGTCCCACAGTGTGACATCTGCTTTGTTTCCTCATGGACTAGAGCTGTGTGACATAGGTATGTTGACATTACAATTGAAAGAGCATTTTGTCACTGTAATTGCTAATACACTATTTCGAAATCACAGACTGAGTCCAGATTGTTTTGTGCTTCAAGGGTGTTTATTTAAGTGTTCATTATTGGAGGGGGTTGTAAAATGGTGAGGGGTGATGGTGGAGGAATGTCCATGGAAGAGTCCAGTCTATTAGTCTCACAGGTGCATTGCCCAAATGGGCATAGAAAGTGGAGCTGGGGCAGTTTGAGGATGGACTGGGTGATAAAGTGGGACAGAAGGATGACATTCAGGGTGGTCTCATTTCTTGGTGGGGGTCTTGGAATCGTTCTCTGTCTTTGTCGTGGAACTCAGGGACCGTTTGCGGGTGGTTCTCCCTCTGCAGGGGGTGGGGTGCTGGTGTGGTGGTCCTATGGCGGTGCCTCCTGTCCACTAGCGCCGGCGGAAGGTGGTGGGCAGTTCATCGTCCAGGCTAGTGTCAGGGGCCCCTTGTTGTGCCACAGTGTCCCTCCTGGTGTTGAGTACTTCCTTCAGCACCCCTAGGATGGTGCCCAGGGTGGAATTGATGGCTCTGAGTTCCTCCCTGAAGCCCAAATACTGTTCCTCCTGCAGGCGCTGGGTCTCCTGAAACTTGGCCTGTACCGTTGCCATCGTCTCCTGGGAATGGTGGTAGGCTCCCATGATGTTGGAGAGGGCCTTGTGGAGAGTGTGTTTCCTTGGCCTGTCCTCCCCCTGTCGTGCAGCAGCCCTCCCAGTTGCCCTGTGTTCCTTTGTAGGAGGCTGGACTGGCTTGTAGTGAGTACCAAGGGGTACTTGCACCTTGCACCAGGCCCAGTTATCCCTTATTAGTGTATAGGGTGTCTAGCAGCTTAGGCTGATAGATAATGGTAGCTTAGCAGAGCAGCTTAGGCTGAACTAGGAGACGTGTGAAGCTACTACAGTACCACTTAGTGTCATATGCACAATATCATAAGAAAACACAATACACAGTTATACTAAAAATAAAGGTACTTTATTTTTATGACAATATGCCAAAGTATCTTAGAGTGTACCCTCAGTGAGAGGATAGGAAATATGCACAAGATATATATACACAATAGCAAAAATATGCAGTATAGTCTTAGAAAACAGTGCAAACAATGTATAGTTACAATAGGATGCAATGGGGAAACATAGGGATAGGGGCAACACAAACCATATACTCCAAAAGTGGAATGCGAACCACGAATGGACCCCAAACCTATGTGACCTTGTAGAGGGTCGCTGGGACTATTAGAAAATAGTGAGAGTTAGAAAAATAACCCTCCCCAAGACCCTGAAAAGTGAGTGCAAAGTGCACTACAGTTCCCCTAAGGACAAAGAAGTCGTGTTAGAGGAATAATGCAGGAAAGACACAAACCAGCAATGCAACAACTGTGGATTTCCAATCTAGGGTACCTGTGGAACAAGGGGACCAAGTCCAAAAGTCACAAGCAAGTCGGAGATGGGCAGATGCCCAGGAAATGCCAGCTGCGGGTGCAAAGAAGCTTCTACTGGACAGAAGAAGCTGAGGTTTCTGCAGGAACAAAAAGGGCTAGAGACTTCCCCTTTGGTGGACGGATCCCTCTTGCCGTGGAAAGTCGTACAGAAGTGTTTTCCCGACGAAAGAACGCCAACAAGCCTTGCTAGCTGCAAATCGTATGGTTAGCGTTTTTGGACGCTGCTGAGGCCCAGGAGGTACCAGGAGGTCGCAAATTGGAACAGCAGAGAGAGGGGACGTCGAGCAAGACAAGGAGTCCTCTCTGAAGCCGGTAGCACCCAAAGAAATGCCAGAAACAGGCACTATGAGGATGTGTGAAACAGTGCTCGCCGAAGTTGCACAAAGGAGTCCCACGTCGCCGGAGACCAACTTAGAAAGTCGTGCAATGCAGGTTAGAGTGCCGTAGACCGAGGCTTGGCTGTGCACAAAGAATTTACGCCGGAAGTGCACAGGGGCCGGAGTAGCTGCAAAAGTCGCGGTTCCCAGCAATGCAGCCCAGAGAGGTGAGGCAAGGACTTACCTCCACCAAACTTGGACTGAAGAGTCACTGGACTGTGGGGGTCACTTGGACAGAATCGCTGGATTCGAGGGACCTCGCTCGTCGTGCTGAGAGGAGACCCAAGGGACCGGTAATGCAGCTTTTTGGTGCCTGCGGTTGCAGGGGGAAGATTCCGTCGACCCACGGGAGATTTCTTCGGAGCTTCTGGTGCAGAGAGGAGGCAGACTACCCCCACAGCATGCACAAGCAGGAAAACAGTCGAGAAGGAGGCAGGATCAGCATTACAAAGTTGCAGTAGTCGTCTTTGCTACTATGTTGCAGGTTTGCTGGCTTCCAGCGCGGTCAGCAGTCGATTCCTTGGCAGAAGGTGAAGAGAGAGATGCAGAGGAACTCGGATGAGCTCTTGCATTCGTTATCTAAAGTTTCACAAAAGAGACAGAGACCCTAAATAGCCAGAAAAGAGGGTTTGGCTACCTAGGAGAGAGGATAGGCTAGCAACACCTGAAGGAGCCTATCACAAGGAGTCTCTGACGTCACCTGGTGGCACTGGCCACTCAGAGCAGTCCAGTGTGCCAGCAGCACCTCTGTTTCCAAGATGGCAGAGGACTGGAGCACACTGGAGGAGCTCTGGACACCTCCCAGGGGAGGTGCAGGTCAGGGGAGTGGTCACTCCCCTTTCCTTTGTCCAGTTTCACGCCAGAGCAGGGCTAAGGGGTCCCCTGAACCGGTGTAGACTGACTTATGCAGAATTGGGCACATCTGTGCCCAAGAAAGCATTTCCAGAGGCTGGGGGAGGCTACTCCTCCCCTGCCTTCACACCATTTTCCAAAGGGAGAGGGTGTAACACCCTCTCTCAGAGGAAGTTCTTTGTTCTGCCATCCTGGGCCAGGCCTGGCTGGACCCCAGGAGGGCAGATGCCTGTCTGAGGGGTTGGCAGCAGCAGCAGCTGCAATGAAACCCCAGGAAGGGCAGTTTGGCAGTACCAGGGTCTATGCTACAGACCACTGGGATCATGGGATTGTGCCAACTATGCCAGGATGGCATAGAGGGGGCAATTCCATGATCATAGACATGTTACATGGCCATATTCGGAGTTACCATTGTGAAGCTACATATAGGTAGTGACCTATATGTAGTGCACGCGTGTAATGGTGTCCCCGCACTCACAAAGTTCAGGGAATTGTCTCTGAACAATGTGGGGGCACCTTGGCTAGTGCCAGGGTGCCCTCACACTAAGTAACTTTGCACCTAACCTTTACCAGGTAAAGGTTAGACATATAGGTGACTTATAAGTTACTTAAGTGCAGTGTAAAATGGCTGTGAAATAACGTGGACGTTATTTCACTCAGGCTGCAGTGGCAGGCCTGTGTAAGAATTGTCAGAGCTCCC
Source organism: Pleurodeles waltl (assembly GCF_031143425.1). Lineage (NCBI taxonomy): Eukaryota > Metazoa > Chordata > Amphibia > Caudata > Salamandridae > Pleurodeles > Pleurodeles waltl. Next base: position 3,615,553 of record NC_090442.1, on the reverse strand, counting down.
TATGGGTGGCAAAAGAAATGCTGCAGCCCATAGGGATCTCCTGGAACCCCAATACCCTGGGTACCTCAGTACCATATACTAGGGAATTATAAGGGTGTTCCAGTAAGCCAATGTAAATTGGTAAAAATGGTCACTAGCCTGTTAGTGACAATTTGGAAAGAAATGAGAGAGCATAACCACTGAGGTTCTGATTAGCAGAGCCTCAGTGAGACAGTTAGTCACTACACAGGTAACACATTCAGGCACACTTATGAGCACTGGGGCCCTGGGTTACCAGGGTCCCAGTGACACATACAACTAAAACAACATATATACAGTGAAAACTGGGGGTAACATGCCAGGCAAGATGGTACTTTCCTACACAACCCCCCCCCAAACGAAGGACAATAAGACTAGCCATGACCTGATGAGTCTTCATTGTCTAAGTGGAAAAATCTGGAGAGTCCATCTGCATTGGAGTGGCTACTCCCAGGTCTATGTTCCACTGTATAGTCCATTCCCTGTAGGGATATGGACCACCTCAACAATTTTGAATTTTCACCTTTCATTTGTTTTAGCCAAAGTAGAGGTTTGTGGTCTGTCTGAACAATGAAGTGAGTGCCAAACAGGTATGGCCTCAACTTCTTCAGAGCCCAGACCACAGCAAAGGCCTCCCTCTCAATGGCAGACCAACGCTTTTCTCTAGGGGTCAACCTCCTACTAATAAAAGCAACAGGTTGATCCTGGCCCTCAGAATTAAGTTGTGATAGGACTGCCCCTACTCCTAATTCAGATGCATCAGTTTGGACATAGAATTTTTTAGAGTAACAAGGGCTTTTCAGGACAGGTGCAGAGCACATGGCCTGCTTCAGCTCCTCAAAAGCTTTCTGACAGTTTGCTGTCCATAATACCTTTTTAGGCATTTTCTTGGATGTGAGGTCATTAAGAGGGGCTGCAATGGAGCCATAGTTCTTAATGAACCTCCTGTAATACCCAGTGAGGCCTAGGAAGGCTCTCACCTGAGTCTGAGTGGTAGGGGGAATCCAATCAATAATTGTTTGGATTTCCCCCTGTAGTGGTGCAATCTGTTCCCCACCAACAAGGTGTCCCAGATAAACCACCTTACCCTGCCCTATCTTTCACTTTGAAGCCTTGATAGTGAGGCCTGCCTTTTGCAGGGCCTCCAAAACTTTCCATAGGTGGACCAGGTGATCATCCCAGCTGGAGCTAAAGACAGCTATATCGTCCAAATATGCTGCACTGAAAGCTTCCAGCCCTTGCAGGACTGTGTTCACCAACCTCTGAAAAGTGGCAGGTGCATTTTTCAAACCAAAAGGCATTACAGTAAACTGGTAATGTCCTCCAATGGTAGAAAATGCAGTCTTAGGTTTAGCATCTTCTGACAGTTTGATCTGCCAATACCCTGCAGTCAAATCAAAAGTGCTTAGATACTTGGCAGATGCCAGTGTATCTATGAGCTCATCTGCCCTGGGTATAGGGTGAGCATCAGTTTTGGTTACCAAGTTGAGACCTCTATAGTCTACACAAAACCGCATTTCCTTCTTTCCATCTTTGGAATGGGGTTTTGGTACCAGTACCACAGGAGAAGCCCATGGACTGTCAGAGTGCTCAACCACTCCTAGTTCGAACATTTTCTGGACCTCTTGCTTTACGCAGTCCCTGACATGGTCAGGCTGCCTATAGATCTTACTTTTGACAGGTAAACTGTCTCCAGTATCTATAGTGTGCTCACACCAAGAAGTGGTACCTGGCACAGTAGAGAAGAGTTCAGAGAATTGATCTAGGAGATTTATGCAATTATCTTTCTGCTCAGCAGTAAGACAATCAGCCAAAACTACACCTTCCACAAGAGCATCTTGTTCTGTGGAAGAGAAGAGATCAGGTAGAGGATCACTGTCTTCTTCCTGTCCCTCATCAGTTGCCATGAGCAGGGTGAGATCAGCCCTGTCATAGTAGGGTTTCAGGCGGTTGACATGGAGCACCCTAAGGGGACTCCTGGCAGTGCCTAAGTCAACTAAATAGGTGACTTCTCCCTTCTTTTCAACAATTGTGTGGGGTCCACTCCATTTATCTTGGAGTGCTCTTGGGGCCACAGGCTCCAAGACCCACACTTTCTGCCCTGGTTGGTACTGAACCAAAACAGCCTTCTGATCATGCCATTGCTTCTGGAGCTCTTGGCTTGCCTGAAGGTTTTTACTGGCCTTTTTCATGTACTCAGCCATCCTTGATCTGAGGCCAAGTACATAATCCACAATATCCTGCTTAGGAGCTTTTAAAGGTTGTTCCCAACCCTCCTTTACAAGTGTGAGTGGACCCCTAACAGGGTGTCCAAAAAGAAGTTCAAAGGGGCTGAAGCCCACTCCTTTCTGGGGTACCTCCCTGTAGGCAAAAAGGAGGCATGGTAGAAGGATATCCCATCTCCTGCGGAGTTTTTCAGGGAGACCCATAATCATGCCTTTGAGAGTTTTATTAAATCTCTCCCCCAGTCCATTTGTTTGTGGATGATAGGGTGTTGTGAACTTGTACGTTACACCACACTCCTTCCACATGGCCTTTAAGTATGCAGACATGAAATTGCTTCCCCTGTCTGATACTACTTCCTTTGGGAAGCCCACCCTGGAAAATATTCCCAGGAGGGCCTTTGCCACTGCAGGTGCTGTAGTGGTCCTTAAAGGAATAGCTTCAGGATATCTTGTGGCATGGTCCACTACCACCAATATAAATCTATTGCCTGAAGCAGTAGGAGGGTCAAGGGGGCCAACTATGTCAACCCCTACCCTTTCAAAGGGAACCCCAACCACAGGCAGTGGAATAAGGGGTGCCTTTGGGGTGCCACCTGTCTTGCCACTGGCTTGACAGGTTTCACAGGACTTACAAAATTCCTTTGTGTCCTCAGACATCCTAGGCCAATGAAACAGGGGAACAAGCTGTGAGAAGGTAGCCTCTTTCTAGCCTTGTTAGCCCCACTTTTGGCCTGTTTGTGAGTGTATGTCAGGGTGTTTGTCACTGTTTTCACTGTCTCACTGGGATCCTGATAGCCAGGCCTCAGTGCTCATAGTGAAAACACTATGGTTTCAGTATGTTTGTTATGTGTCACTGGGATCCTGCAGGTCAGGACCCCAGTGCTCATAGGTTTGTGGCCTATATGTATGTGTCACTGGGACCCTGTCACACAGGGCCCCAGTGCTCATAGGTGTGCATGTATGTGTTCCCTGTGTGGTGCCTAACTGTCTCACTGAGGCTCTGCTAACCAGAACCTCAGTGGTTATGCTCTCTCATTACTTTCAAATTGTCACTAAAAGGCTAGTGACCATTTTTACCAATTTACATTGGCTTACTGGAACACCCTTATAATTCCCTAGTATATGGTACTGAGGTACCCAGGGTATTGGGGTTCCAGGAGATCCCTATGGGCTGCAGCATTTCTTTTGCCACCCATAGGGAGCTCTGACAATTCTTACACAGGCCTGCCACTGCAGCCTGAGTGAAATAACGTCCACGTTATTTCACAGCCATTTTACACTGCACTTAAGTAACTTATAAGTCACCTATATGTCTAACCTTTACCTAGTAAAGGTTAGGTGCAAAGTTACTTAGTGTGAGGGCACCCTGGCACTAGACAAGGTGCCCCCACATTGTTCAGAGCCAATTCACTGAACTTTGTGAGTGCGGGGACACCATTACACGCGTGCACTACATATAGGTCACTACCTATATGTAGCTTCACCATGGTAACTCCGAATATGGCCATGTAACATGTCTATGATCATGGAATTGCCCCCTCTATGCCATCCTGGCATTGTTGGTACAATTCCATGATCCCAGTGGTGTGTAGCACAGACCCTGGTACTGCCAGACTGCCCTTCCTGGGGTTTCACTGCAGCTGCTGCTGCTGCCAACCCCTCAGACAGGCAGCTGCACTCCTGGGGTCCAGCCAGGCCTGGCCCAGGATGGCAGAACAAAGAACTTCCTCTGAGAGAGGGTGTGACACCCTCTCCCTTTGGAAAATGGTGTGAAGGCAGGGGAGGAGTAGCCTCCCCCAGCCTCTGGAAATGCTTTGTTGGGCACAGATGTGCCCAATTCTGCATAAGCCAGTCTACACCGGTTCAGGGACCCCTTAGCCCCTGCTCTGGCGCGAAACTGGACAAAGGAAAGGGGAGTGACCACTCCCCTGACCTGCACCTCCCCTGGGAGGTGTCCAGAGCTCCTCCAGTGTGCTCCAGACCTCTGCCATCTTGGAAACAGAGGTGCTGCTGGCACACTGGACTGCTCTGAGTGGCCAGTGCCACCAGGTGACGTCAGAGACTCCTGCTGATAGGCTCCTTCAGGTGTTAGTAGCCTTTCCTCTCTCCTAGGTAGCCAAACCCTCTTTTCTGGCTATTTAGGGTCTCTGTCTCTGGGGAAACTTTAGATAACGAATGCATGAGCTCAGCCGAGTTCCTCTGCATCTCCCTCTTCACCTTCTGATAAGGAATCGACCGCTGACCGCGCTTGAAGCCTGCAAACCTGCAACATAGTAGCAAAGACGACTACTGCAACTCTGTAACGCTGATCCTGCCGCCTTCTCGACTGTTTTCCTGCTTGTGCATGCTGTGGGGGTAGTCCGCCTCCTCTCTGCACCAGAAGCTCCGAAGAAATCTCCCGTGGGTCGACGGAATCTTCCCCCTGCAACCGCAGGCACCAAAAAGCTGCATTACCGGTCCCTTGGGTCTCCTCTCAGCACGACGAGCGAGGTCCCTCGAATCCAGCGACACCGTCCAAGTGACCCCCACAGTCCAGTGACTCTTCAGCCCAAGTTTGGTGGAGGTAAGTCCTTGCCTCACCTCGCTGGGCTGCATTGCTGGGAACCGCGACTTTGCAAGCTACTCCGGCCCCTGTGCACTTCCGGCGGAAATCCTTCGTGCACAGCCAAGCCTGGGTCCACGGCACTCTAACCTGCATTGCACGACTTTCTAAGTTGGTCTCCGGCGACGTGGGACTCCTTTGTGCAACTTCGGCGAGCACAGTTTCACGCATCTTCGTAGTGCCTGTTTCTGGCACTTCTCCGGGTGCTACCTGCTTCTGTGAGGGCTCTTTGTCTTGCTCGACGTCCCCTCTCTCTGCAGGTCCAATTTGCGACCTCCTGGTCCCTCCTGGGCCCCAGCAGCGTCCAAAAACGCCAAACGCACTATTTGCGTGTAGCAAGGCTTGTTGGCGTCCATCTGGCGGGAAAACACTTCTGCACGACTCTCCAAGGCGTGGGGGATCCATCCTCCAAAGGGGAAGTCTCTAGCCCTTGTCGTTCCTGCAGTATTCACAGCTCTTCAGCCTAGTAAGAGCTTCTTTGCACCAACCGCTGGCATTTCTTGGGCATCTGCCCATCTCCGAGTTGCTTGTGACTTTTGGACTTGGTCCCCTTGTTCCACAGGTACCCTCAGTCAGGAATCCATCGTTGTTGCATTGCTGATTTGTGTTTTCCTTGCATTTTCCCTCTAACACGACTATTTTGTCCTTAGGGGAACTTTGGTGCACTTTGCACTCACTTTTCAGGGTCTTGGGGAGGGTTATTTTGCTAACTCTCACTATTTTCTAATAGTCCCAGCGACCCTCTACAAGGTCACATAGGTTTGGGGTCCATTCGTGGTTCGCATTCCACTTCTGGAGTATATGGTTTGTGTTGCCCCTATCCCTATGTTTCCCCATTGCATCCTATTGTAACTATACATTGTTTGCACTGTTTTCTAAGACTATACTGCATATTTTTGCTATTGTGTATATATATCTTGTGTATATTTCCTATCCTCTCACTGAGGGTACACTCTAAGATACTTTGGCATATTGTCATAAAAATAAAGTACCTTTATTTTTAGTATAACTGTGTATCGTGTTTTCTTATGATATTGTGCATATGACACTAAGTGGTACTGTAGTAGCTTCACACGTCTCCTAGTTCAGCCTAAGCTGCTCTGCTAAGCTACCATTATCTATCAGCCTAAGCTGCTAGACACCCTATACACTAATAAGGGATAACTGGGCCTGGTGCAAGGTGCAAGTACCCCTTGGTACTCACTACAAGCCAGTCCAGCCTCCTACACAAGCCTGTCCCAAGTTTTCATTTGTCCTAGATGCCCAGCTAAGGGAATGTCATGTGCCAGTGTTAGGAGGAACTTTCTGTACTCCTAAGGAATCACTAATCTCCTGGCAGCTCCAGGTTTCGGATCCCTATGCTCAGTGTACAAGAGGTTGTCCTCCCAGTAAACTCTGTGAGAGTCACTGACATCCCCATTAGCCTGTTTGACAGCTTGCTGTCTGAGACCCTCTAATGTGGGACAGGTTTGCTGTGCCACACTCAGCTCCTCTCTGGCAGGCCCCCCTTCACCCAAAAGCTCAGCAGTGTCTGCTTCCAGCTCCTCTGGTGTAGGTTCTGCACAGGGAGGGAATTCTTCTTCCTCAGAAGTAGAATCCACTGTAGAGGGAGGGATAGTAGGAAGTGGTTTGCTTCTACTAGCCCTAGCTTTAGGGAGCACTTGGTCCATTGTTCCAGGATCCAAGCTTCCCTGTCCTTTTTGCTTTTTGGCCTGAGCCCTTGTCAAAGCAAAAATATGCCCTGGGATGCCCAGCATTGCTGCATGGGCCTCCAACTCCACATCTGACCAAGCTGATGTCTCCAAATCATTCCCTAATAGACAGTCTACAGGTAAATCTGAAGCTACCACAACTTTCTTTGGACCAGTAACCCCCCCCAGTTGAGATTTACAACAGCCATGGGGTGGCTAAGTGTGTTGTTGTGAGCATCGGTTACTTGGTACTGGTGACCAAGTAGGTGTTGTTCAGGGTGGACCAGTTTCTCTATGACCATAGTCACACTGGCACCAGTGTCCCTGTAGGCCTGAACCTCAACACCATTTATTAGGGGTAGCTGCTTGTACTTATCCATATTAAGGGGACAAGCAGCTAAGGTGGCTAAATCAATAGCCCCCTCAGAGACTAACACAGCCTCTGTGGCCTCCCTAACAAGGCCAACCCCAACTAAGTTACCAATAGTGAGCCCAGCTACTCCCTTGGATTGGCTATTAGTAGGTTTGCTCCCACAGCCACTGCTATTAGTAGGGACACTAGGTGTAGCAGTAGGGGTTGTAGTGGTAGGAGGCTTGGTGCCTTTCTTTGGACAACTGGGATCTGTTGTCCAATGGCCTTTTATTTTACATAAATAGCACCATGGTTTCTTTTCCTTGTTCTGATTAAAAGAGGATTTGGGCCCACCACCCCCACCAGAGTGTTTTTGTGGGCCTGATGAAGACTCATTTTTAGATTTGTCCCCACCCTTGTCAGAAGACTTACCATCCTTCTTTTTGTTGCCATCTTTGTCACCCCCTGTATGAACTTTTCTGTTCACCCTTGTTCTGACCCATTTGTCTGCCTTCTTTCCCAATTCTTGGGGAGAGGTCAGATCAGAGTCCACCAAGTACTGGTGCAACAAATCAGACACACAATTATTAAGAATATGCTCTCTCAGGATCAAGTTATACAGGCTGTCATAATCAGTAACTTTACTGCCATGTAACCACCCCTCCAAGGCCTTCACTGAATGGTCAATGAAATCAACCCAGTCTTGTGAAGACTCCTTTTTGGTCTCTCTGAACTTTATCCTGTACTGTTCAGTGGTTAAGCCATAACCATCCAGGAGTGCATTCTTAAGAACTTGGAAATTATTAGCATCATTGTCTTTCACAGTAAGGAGCCTATCCCTACCTTTTCCACTAAATGATAGCCATAGGATAGCAGCCCACTGCCTTTGAGGGACATCTTGTACAACACAGGCCCTCTCAAGTGCAGCAAACCACTTGTTAATGTCATCCCCCTCCTTGTAAGGGGGAACTATCTTGTGCAGATTCCTGGAATCATGCTCTTTTGCAGGATGACTATGGGGAATACTGCTGCTGCCACCATGGGTTTCTAAACCCAGTTTCTGTCTCTCCTTCTCTACTTCTAAAGTCTGTCTATCCAAATCCAGCTGTTGCTTCTTGAGCTTCAGTCTGGTTTGTTCCACTCTCAATCTATTGAGCTCCCTTTCTAACAATCTGTCATCAGGGTGGGTGGGAGGGACATGCCTTGAAACAGAAGTATGGTGAGAATGGACAGAAGGAGACCTGTCCCTTACAGAAGCCACCCTAACAGCTTGGCTAACAGAAACATCACTACCAGTATGGTGAGAATAAATGCTTTTCCTATGATGTGAGACAACACTATTTATATGGTGTGGCTCATCATCATTACCAACTATGCTAGACTGTCTAGTAATGGGCAGGCTAGGAAGTTTCTTTCCTGAATCTTTTCCTGGGGGAGTCCCTGGATCAGATTGAGAACCATTAGCTACTTTTTCAACAGATTGGTCACTTATGGCCTTATCCTGTACTCTAAGCATGTTAATTAACAGTTCTAAGGAAGGATTCTTCCCTACACTCAAACCTCTCTCTATGCAGAGATTCCTTGCTCCTTTCCAGCTAAGGTGATCATATGCAAGTTTGGACAGATCCACATTTTGGCCTGTGCCAGACATTTTTTAGAGAGAGTTAAAGTGATAGTAAAAGATAAAAAGTTTGTCAGAGCTTTTTGAAAGACAGAGAAAAAAACTTTTTAAACTTTTTAGAACTTTTTAGAAAGTTAGAAGTACTTTTCAGCACTTAGAAAAGAGTGAAAAGAGGAAATGCAAAACTTTTTGGCTATGTGTATATACACTGACCTTGTTTTGTATATTTTTCTCTTATGAAAAGTACAAGGACAAGAGTGGTAAGCAGTCTCAAAGCACTTATCCCACCGCTGCACAACCAATGTAGGAGGCTGGACTGGCTTGTAGTGAGTACCAAGGGGTACTTGCACCTTGCACCAGGCCCAGTTACCCCTTATTAGTGTATAGGGTGTCTAGCAGCTTAGGCTGATAGATAATGGTAGCTTAGCAGAGCAGCTTAGGCTGAACTAGGAGACGTGTGAAGCTACTACAGTACCACTTAGTGTCATATGCACAATATCATAAGAAAACACAATACACAGTTATACTAAAAATAAAGGTACTTTATTTTTATGACAATATGCCAAAGTATCTTAGAGTGTACCCTCAGTGAGAGGATAGGAAATATACACAAGATATATATACACAATAGCAAAAATATGCAGTATAGTCTTAGAAAACAGTGCAAACAATGTATAGTTACAATAGGATGCAATGGGGAAACATAGGGATAGGGGCAACACAAACCATATACTCCAAAAGTGGAATGCGAACCACGAATGGACCCCAAACCTATGTGACCTTGTAGAGGGTCGCTGGGACTATTAGAAAATAGTGAGAGTTAGAAAAATAACTCTCCCCAAGACCCTGAAAAGTGAGTGCAAAGTGCACTAAAGTTCCCCTAAGGACAAAGAAGTCGTGTTAGAGGAATAATGCAGGAAAGACACAAACCAGCAATGCAACAACTGTGGATTTCCAATCTAGGGTACCTGTGGAACAAGGGAACCAAGTCCAAAAGTCACAAGCAAGTCGGAGATGGGCAGATGCCCAGGAAATGCCAGCTGTGGGTGCAAAGAAGCTTCTACTGGACAGAAGAAGCTGAGGTTTCTGCAGGAACGAAAAGGGCTAGAGACTTCCCCTTTGGTGGACGGATCCCTCTTGCCGTCGAGAGTCGTTCAGAAGTGTTTTCCCACCAAAAGAATGCCAAGAAGCCTTGCTAGCTGCAAATCGTGCGGTTAGCGTTTTTGGACGCTGCTGCGGCCCAGGAGGGACCAGGAGGTCACAAATTGGACCAGCAGAGAGAGGGGACATCGAGCAAGACAAGAAGCCCTCTCTGAAGCCGGTAGCACCCGGAGAAGTGCCAGAAACAGGCACTACAAAGATGCGTGAAACGGTGCTTGCTGAAGTTGCACAAAGGAGTCCCACGTCGCCGGAGACCAACTTAGAAAGTCGTGCAATGCAGGTTAGAGTGCCGTGGACCCAGGCTTGGCTGTGCACAAAGGATTCCCGCCGGAAGTGCACAGGGGCCGGAGTAGCTGCAAAAGTCGCGGTTCCCAGCAATGCAGCCCAGCGAGGTGAGGCAAGGACTTACCTCCACCAAACTTGGACTGAAGAGTCACTGGACTGTGGGGGTCACTTGGACAGAGTCACTGGATTCGAGGGACCTCGCTTGTCATGCTGAGAGGAGACCCAAGGGACTGGTAATGCAGCTTTTTGGTGCCTGCGGTTGCAGGGGGAAGATTCCGTCGACCCACGGGAGATTTCTTTGGAGCTTCTGGTGCAGAGAGGAGGCAGACTACCCCCACAGCATGCACAAGCAGGAAAATAGTCGAGAAGGCGTCAGGATCAGCGTTACAGAGTTGCAGTAGTCGTCTTTGCTACTATGTTGCAGGTTTGCAGGCTTCCAGCGCGGTCAGCAGTCGATTCCTTGGCAGAAGGTGAAGAGAGAGATGCAGAGGAACTCGGATGAGCTCTTGCATTCGTTATCTAAAGTTTCCCCAGAGACAGAGACCCTAAATGGCCAGAAAAGAGGGTTTGGCTACCTAGGAGAGAGGATAGGCTAGCAACACCTGAAGGAGCCTATCACAAGGAGTCTCTGACGTCACCTGGTGGCACTGGCCACTCAGAGCAGTCCAGTGTGCCAGCAGCACCTCTGTTTCCAAGATGGCAGAGGTCTGGAGCACACTGGAGGAGCTCTGGACACCTCCCAGGGGAGGTGCATGTCAGGGGAGTGGTCACTCCCCTTTCCTTTGTCCAGTTTCGCGCCAGAGCAGGGCTAAGGGGTCCCCTGAACCGGTGTAGACTGGCTTATGCAGAATTGGGCACATCTGTGCCCAACAAAGCATTTCCAGAGGCTGGGGGAGGCTACTCCTCCCCTGCCTTCACACCATTTTCCAAAGGGAGAGGGTGTAACACCCTCTCTCAGAGGAAGTTCTTTGTTCTGCCATCCTGGGCCAGGCCTGGCTGGACCCCAGGAGGGCAGATGCCTGTCTGAGGGGTTGGCAGCAGCAGCAGCTGCAGTGAAACCCCAGGAAGGGCAGTTTGGCAGTACCAGGGTCTGTGCTACAGACCACTGGGATCATGGGATTGTGCCAACTATGCCAGGATGGCATAGAGGGGGCAATTCCATGATCATAGACATGTTACATGGCCATATTCGGAGTTACCATTGTGAAGCTACATATAGGTAGTGACCTATATGTAGTGCACGCGTGTAATGGTGTCCCCGCACTCACAAAGTTCAGGGAATTGGCTCTGAACAATGTGGGGGCACCTTGGCTAGTGCCAGGGTGCCCTCACACTAAGTAACTTTGCACCTAACCTTTACCAGGTAAAGGTTAGACATATAGGTGACTTATAAGTTACTTAAGTGCAGTGTAAAATGGCTGTGAAATAACGTGGACGTTATTTCACTCAGGCTGCAGTGGCAGGCTTGTGTAAGAATTGTCAGAGCTCCCTATGGGTGGCAAAAGAAATGCTGCAGCCCATAGGGATCTCCTGGAACCCCAATACCCTGGGTACCTCAGTACCGTATACTAGGGAATTATAAGGGTGTTCCAGTAAGCCAATGTAAATTGGTAAAAATGGTCACTAGCCTGTTAGTGACAATTTGGAAAGAAATGAGAGAGCATAACCTCTGAGGTTCTGATTAGCAGAGCCTCAGTGAGACAGTTAGTCACTACACAGGTAACACATTCAGGCACACTTATGAGCACTGGGGCCCTGGGTTACCAGGGTCCCCGTGACACATACAACTAAAACAACATATATACAGTGAAAACTGGGCGTAACATGCCAGGCAAGATGGTACTTTCCTACATCCTTGGCCTCCGTCCCCTGGACAGTGTGCCCACTACCACTGCCCCCAGGTCCCTGTTGTTGTTGGGGTGGTGGGTTAGCCTGGGTTCCCTGTAGTGGTGGACACACTGATGATTGATGTGTCCTGGGGACAGAGGTATGGGCCCACTGAGTGGGTGCTGTGCTGGTGTTTCCTGAGGGGGGAAGCTCTGTAGTGGCCTGTGACTGTGTGAGGGGAACCGACTGTCCCGAGGTCCCCGATGGGCCGGTCTGGTCATCTAGATCCAGTTGGACAGAGCTGCTGTCATCACAGTGGGCCTCTTCTGTTGGTAGTGTGGACATGTGTGGACCCTCCTGTCCGGTGACGTTGGGTAGGAGTCCTGCAGGGGTCTAAAAGGATGTTTATTACATCTGTGTGTGCCATGGTGTGCAATAGGTGGGCGACCGTGTACCCCAGTGCCTGCATTCCTGTGTGGGACCTTGTGTGATGGTGGTTTAGGGGGGTGTATGGGTATGTGCAGTGGCCATGCTTTGGTGATGGGTGTCCATGCTTTGTTGTTGCATGCAGGGCTTGTTTTTGGGATGGGTGGGTTGTGATGTTGTGACATTTGTGAGGAGTTGGAGTGATGGGGGTGAGGGTGAGGGTAGGGGTATATGATGGCATGCAGGTAGGGTGGGTGATGTAATAGTTAAGATTTGACTTACCAGAGTCCATTCCTCCATCTCCTCCTGTGAGGCCCTCAGGATGCAGAATCGCCAAGACCTGCTTCTCCCATGTTGTTAGTTGTGGGGGAGGAGGTGGCGGTCCGCCGACAGTCCGCTGAACCGCAAAGTGGTGTCTTGAGACCACGGAACGCACCTTCCCCCGCAGGTCGTTCCACCTCTTCCTGATGTCATCCCGATTTCTTAGGTGCTGTCCCACTGCGTTAACCCTGTCCATTATTCTGCGCCATAGCTCCATCTTCCTAGCTATGGATGTGTGCTGCACCTGTGATCCGAATAGCTGTGGCTCTACCCGGATGATTTCCTCCACCATGACCCTGAGCTCATCCTCAGAGAACCTGGGGTGTCTTTGAAGTGCCATGGGGTGGTGTGGGTGATGTGTGGGGTGGGGTGTGTAGTGATAAGTGGGGTAATATTTAGTGGTGTGTTGTGTGAGGTGCGTGGAAGTTATGTGGGTGATGTTATTGTGTGCCTGTGGATGCTTGGTAGTTGTTTGTGATGTCTCTCTCGGGCCTTCTCTTGGTACTTGTGGTCGTAGGGGTTTGTGGGTGATGTGGGTGTGTGTTATATATTGTATTGGATGTGTGGGAGTGGTGTGTGTATGTGTATCAGGTGTGTGTGTTTCGAATTGTCCAATGTGGCATTGTTTTGTAAATGTGTGTGTATTTTGAGGGCGGCGATGTGTACCGCCAATGGAATACCACGGTTGAAAGACCGATGCGTGGATTCGTGTGTCGTGATAGTGTGGGCGTATCTCTGTTGGCGTGACGGTGGAGGTTTTGTTTTCGCCAGTTTATCACTGACCTTTGGTGTGGCAGACTTGTGTGGGTGTCTGAATTTTGGCGGATTCCGACCTGTGGTTCACAATAGCTGTGGCGGATTTCCACGGCGATGTGTTGGCGGTCTTCTGCACGGCGGTAAGCGGCTTTTACCACCAATGTTGTATGAGGGCCTATATGTTCTACCTTAACCATACACTGCACCCTGCCCTTGGGGCTACCTATGGCCTACCTTAGGGGTGTCTGTAGGAGGCTGGCCTGGCTTGTAGTGGGTACCAAGAGACATGTAAAGATCCTACTATACCACTGGTGTCATATGCACAATATCATAAAAAACACAATACACAGATATACTAAAAATAAAGGTACTTTATTTTTATGACAATATGCCAAAAGTATCTCAGTGAGTAGCCTCAGTATGAGGATAAGTTATATACACAAGATATATGTACACAAACCAAAATTATGTAAGTAATAGCAAAAGGAAGTAATGCAAGTAATGTAAAGTTACAATAGATTGCAATAGGAGCACATAGGTATAGGGGCAACACAAACCATATACTCCAAAAGTGGAATGCGAACCACGAATGGACCCCAAACCTATGTGAGCTTGTAGAGAGTCGCTGGGACTGTAAGAAAACAGTGAGGGTTAGAAAAATAGCCGACCCCAAGACCCTGTAAGGTAGGTGTAAAGTGCACCTAAAACCCCTAGAGAGCACAGAAGACGTGGTAGGGGGATTCTGCAAGGAAAACAAACACCAGCAATGCAAAAACAGTGGATTTCCGGACCTGGGTACCTGCAAGAGAAGGGGACCAAGTCCAAGAGTTGCGACAGTGTTGAGAGTGGGCAGGAGCCCAAGAAATGCCAGCTGAGGGTGCAAGGAAGCTTTCACCTGTTGGAGGAAGCTTGCTGTTCTGCAAGAACGAAGAGTACTAGGAACTTCCCCTTTTGAGGGTGGATGTCCCACGTCGTGAAGAAGCTTGCAGAGGTGTTCCCATGCAGAAAGACCGCAAACAAGCCTTGCTAGCTGCAAGGGTCTCGGTTAGGGTTTTTGGATGCTGCTGTGGGCCAGGAGGGACCAGGATATCGCCACTTGGATGAGGAGACAGAGGGGGCGCCCAGCAAGTCAGGGAGCCCTCAGAGAAGCAGGCAGCACCCGCAGAAGTTCCCAGTCAGGCACCTAGTAGAGGAGTGAACCGGAGTCCACCCGAAGTCACAATAGGTAGTCCCGCAATGCCGGAGGACAGCTCAGAAGGTTGTGCACGGCAGGTTAGAGTGTCGGGGACCCAGGCTTGGCAGTGCACGAAGGAAATCCTGGAAGAGTGCACAGGAGCCGGAGCAGCTGCAAATCACGCAGTACCCAGCAATGCAGTCAAGCGTGGGAAGGCAAGGACTTACCTCCACCAGACTTGGACTGAAGAGTCACTGGACTGTGGGAGCCACTTGGACAGGGTTGCTGAGTTCAAGGGACCACGCTCGTCCTGCTGAGAGGGGACCCAGAGGACCGGTGATGCAGTCTTTTGTTGCCTGCGGTTGCAGGGGGAAGATTCCGTCGACCCACGGGAGATTTCTTCAGAGCTCCTGGTGCAAGAAGGAGGCAGGCTACCCCCAGAGCATGCACCACTTGGAAACAGTAGACAAAGCCGGCAGGATGAAGCAATACAAGGTTGCTAGTAGTCATCTGGCTACTTTGTTGCGGTTTTGCAGGCGTCCTGAGCAGTCAGCGGTCGATCCTTTGGCAGAAGGTGAAGAGGGAGATGCAGAGGAACTCTGGTGAGCTCTTGCATTCATTATCTGAAGAATTCCCCAAAGCAGAGACCCTAAATAGCCAGAAAAGGGGGTTTGGCTACCTAGGAAGGAGGATTAGCTACTAAGAGAGGTAAGAGCCTATCAGAAGGAGTCTCTGACGTCACCTGCTGGAACTGGCCACTCAGAGCAGTCCAGTGTGCCAGCAACGCCTCTATTTCCAAGATGGCAGAGGTCTGGGGCACACTGGAGGAGCTCTGGGCACCTCCCCTGGGAGGTGCAGGTCAGGGGAGTGGTCACTCCCCTTTCCTTTGTCCAGTTTCACGCCAGAGCACGGCTGGGGGATTCCTGAACCGGTGTAGACTGGCTTATGCAGAGATGGGCAGCATCTGTGCCCATCTAAGCATTTCCAGAGGCTGCGGGAGGCTACTCCTCCCCAGCCATCACATCTACTTCCAAAGGGAGAGGGTGTTACACCCTCTCTCAGAGGAAATCCTTTGTTCTGCCTTCCTGGGCCAGGGCTGCCTGGACCCCAGGAGGGCAGAAACCTGTCTGAGGGGTTGGCAGCAGCAGCAGCTGCAGTGGGGACCCCGGAAAGGCAGTTTGTCAGTACCCGGGTTCTGTGCTAGAGACCCGGGGGATCATGGAATTGTCTCCCCAATGCTAGAATGGCATTGGGGTGACAATTCCATGATCTTAGATATGTTACATGGCCATGTTCGGAGTTACTATTGTGACTCTATACATAGGTAGTGACCTATGTATAGAGCACGCGTGTAATGGTGTCCCCGCACTCACAAAGTCCGGGGAATTTGCCCTGAACAATGTGGGGGAACCTTGGCTAGTGACAGGATGCCCACACACTAAGTAACTTTGCACCCAACCTTCACCAGGTGAAGGTTAGACATATAGGTGACTTATAAGTTACTTAAGTGCAGTGGTAAATGGCTGTGAAATAACGTGGACGTTATTTCACTCAGACTGTGTAGGAGGCTGGACTGGCTTGTAGTGAGTACCTAGGGGTACTTGCACCTTGCACCAGGTCCAGTTATCCCTTATTAGTGTATAGGTTGTCTAGCAGCATAGGCTGATAGATAATGGTAGCTTAGCAGAGCAGCTTAGGCTGAACTAGGAGACGAGTGAAGCTCCTACAGTACCACTTAGTGTCATGCACAATATCATAAGAAAACCCAATACACAGATATACTAAAAATAAAGGAACTTTATTTTTATGACAATATGCCAAAAGTATCTCAGTGAGTACCCTCAGTATGAGGATAGCAAATATACACAAGATATATGTACACAATACCAAAATATGCAGTAATAGTATTAGAAAACAGTGCAAACAATGTATAGTTACAATAGGATGCAATGGAGACACATAGGGATAGGGGCAACACAAACCATATACTCCAAAAGTGGAATGCGAACCACGAATGGACCCCAAACCTATGTGACCTTGTAGAGGGTCGCTGGGACTATTAGAAAATAGTAAGGGTTAGAAAAATAGCCCACCCCAAGACCCTGAAAAGTGAGTGCAAAGTGCACTAAAGTTCCCCAAAGGACATAGAAGTCGTGATAGGGGAATTCTGCAGGAAAGACACAAACCAACAATGCAACAACAATGGATTTCCAGTCGAGGGTACCTGTGGAACAAGGGGACCAAGTCCAAAAGTCACAAGCAAGTCGGAGATGGGCAGATGCCCAGGAAATGCCAGGTGTGGGTGCAACGATGCTGCTACTGGACAGTAGAAGCATAGGTTTCTGCAAGAACGACAAGGGCTACAGACTTTCCCTTTGGAGGACGGATCCCTCACGCCGTGGAGAGTTGTGCAGAAGTGTTTTCCTGCCGAAAGACCGCCAACAAGCCTTGCTACTTGCAAATCGTGCGGTAAGGGTTTTTGGATGCTGCTGTTGCCCAGGAGGGACCAGGATGTCGCAATTTGCGTCAGGGGACAGAGGGGGCATCGTGCAAGACAAGGAGCCCTCTCAGCAGCAGACAACACCTGGAGAAGTGCCAGAAACAGGCACTACGAGGATGCGTGAAATGGTGCTCACCCGAAGTCGCACAAAGGAGTCCCACGTCGCCGGAGAACAACTTAGGAGGGCGTGCAATGCAGGTTAGAGTGCCGTGGACCCAGGCTGGACTGTGCACAAAGGATTTCCGCCGGAAGTGCACGGAGGCCGGAGTAGCTGCAAAAGTCGTGGTTCCCAGCAATGCAGTCTGGTGTGGGGAGGCAAGGACTTACCTCCACCAAACTTGGACTGAAGAGTCACTGGACTGTGGGAGTCACTTGCACAGAGTTTCTGGATTCGAGGGACCTCGCTCGTCGTGCTGAGAGGAGACCCAAGGGACTGGTAATGCAGCTTTTTGGTGCCTGCGGTTGCTGGGGGACGATTCCGTCGACCCACGGGAGATTTCTTCGGAGCTTCTAGTGCAGAGAGGAGGCAGACTACCCCCACAGCATGCACCACCAGGAAAACAGTCGAGAAGGCGGCAGGATCAGCGTTACAGAGTTGCAGTAGTCGTCTTTGCTACTATGTTGCAGTTTTGCAGGCTTCCAGCGCGGTCAGCAGTCGATTCCTTGGCAGAAGGTGAAGAGAGAGATGCAGAGGAACTCGGATGAGCTCTTGCATTCGTTATCTAAGGAATCCCAAGAGACAGAGACCCTAAATAGCCAGAAAAGAGGGGTTGGCTACCTAGGAGAGAGGATAGGCTAGCAACACCTGAAGGAGCCTATCAGAAGGAGTCTCTGACGTCACCTGATGGCATTGGCCACTCAGAGCAGTCCAGTGTGCCAGCAGCACCTCTGTTTCCAAGATGGCAGAGGTCTGGAGCACACTGGAGGAGCTCTGGGCACCTCCCAGGGGAGGTACAAGTCAGGGGAGTGGTCACTCCCCTTTCCTTTGTCCAGTTTCGCGCCAGAGCAGGGCTAAGGGGTCCCTGAACCGGTGTAGACTGGCTTATGCAGAAATGGGCACCAAATGTGCCCATGAAAGCATTTCCAGAGGCTGGGGGAGGCTACTCCTCCCCTGCCTTCACACCATTTTCCAAAGGGAGAGGGTGTAACACCCTCTCTCAGAGGAAGTCCTTTGTTCTGCCATCCTGGGCCAGGCCTGGCTGGACCCCAGGAGGGCAGATGCCTGTCTGAGGGGTTGGCAGCAGCAGCAGCTGCAGTGAAACCCCGGGAAAGGCAGTTTGGCAGTACCAGGGTCTGTGCTACAGACCACTGGGATCATGGGATTGTGCCAACTATGCCAGGATGGTATAGAGGGGGCAATTCCATGATCATAGACATATTACATGGCCATATTCGGAGTTACCATTGTGAGGCTACATATAGGTAGTGACCTATATGTAGTGCATGCGTGTTGTGGTGTCCCCGAACTCACAAAGTCCGGGGAATTGGCCCTGAACAATGTGGGGGCACCTTGGCTAGTGCCAGGGTGCCCACACACTAAGGGGGTGATTCTAACCCTGGCGGTCGGTGTTAAAGCGGCGGCCAACCCGCCAACAGGGTGGCGGTAAAAAATATGGGATTCTGACCCTGGCGGGAACCGCCAACACAGACAGCCACTTTAACACTCCGACCGCCACGGCGGTACAAACAAACAGCGCAGCGGTCACCGCCAACAGCCAGGCGGCAGACAATGTACCGCCCACACTATCACAACTCACCAATCCGCCACCTTTTCCGGGGCGGGAGCACCGCCGATAAAAACACGGCGGAAACAGACTACGGACGGGAAAACGCTCACCACTACGCACTCCAGGAGGAAGGAGGACAGCATGGAACCCAAATTAAACATCCTACCTGCTCTCGTCTACCTTCTCATCTACCACGAGTACGAAGTCCGGCGCAGACGACAACGGTGAGTACTGCACCTACGACACACGGGAGGGGGGAGGACAAAAGGTTACGGGCACACACATATGCACTCCCCCCCCCCCCAACTATGTACACACCAATGCAGAGCAACAAGTCACAGTGACACCACCCAAACACCCCAGAAAAATGCTAGGACATAATCAAATTTGGAATAAATATTTATGTACCAAAAAGCTCCTGAAAATTATCGTACAACCATGAAAGATATTCACAACAAAACTAATGACATACACATCAGTGTATAACTGAAGTAACAAGTCCTGCACATCCTACGAATTCATCATGTCCGTGGGCCAAAGTTTTGAGAAACAAGGGCAAAGCCCACACAGGAGACCTGAGTCCTTTGGAGAGAACACTGCAGGGGCATCAGATGTAAAAACTACAGGCACCTCAGGGGGAAGGGAAGGGAGGGCACCACAGCCACATGAGTCCACGACGCCAGATCCACGAGGAGCCACGCTGCCCACTGTACCATCCTGGGGAGTGCAAAGCCACAGTCTCTCAATGTCTCTACAGTGGGTGGGCTGCCCACTGTACCATCCTGGGGAGTGCAAAGCCACAGTCTCTCAATGTCTCTACAGTGGGTGGGCTGCCCACTGTACCATCCTGGGAGTGCAAAGCCACAGTCCATCAGGTGGATGACAGTCTCCACTGGTCAAGGAGGAGGCATGGTGGGCACAGTGAACCATAAACAGTGATTGAGACGGCGGTGCCCAGCGGAGTGGTGCTTGACAGGAAGGGCCCAGCGGAGAGGTGGAGAGACAGCGGTGCCCAGCGGAGCGGTGCTTGAGATGAAGGGCCCAGCGGAGCGGTGTTTGAGACGGCGGTGCCCAGCGGAGCGCTGCTTGAGAAGAAGGGCCCAGCGGAGCGGTGCTTGACAGGAAGGGCCCAGCGGAGCGGTGCTTGACAGGAAGGGCCCAGCGGAGAGGTGGAGAGACAGCGGTGCCCAGCGGAGCGGTGCTTGAGATGAAGGGCCCAGCGGAGCGGTGTTTGAGACGGCGGTGCCCAGCGGAGCGGTGCTTGAGAGGAAGGGCCCAGCGGAGCGGTGCTTGACAGGAAGGGCCCAGCGGAGCGGTGCTTGACAGGAAGGGCCCAGCGGAGAGGTGGAGAGACAGCGGTGCCCAGCGGAGCGGTGCTTGAGATGAAGGGCCCAGCGGAGCGGTGTTTGAGACGGCAGTGCCCAGCGGAGCGGTGCTTGAGAAGAAGGGCCCAGCGGAGCGGTGCTTGACAGGAAGGGCCCAGCGGAGCGGTGCTTGACAGGAAGGGCCCAGCGGAGAGGTGGAGAGACAGCGGTGCCCAGCGGAGCGGTGCTTGAGATGAAGGGCCCAGCGGAGCGGTGCTTGAGAAGAAGAGCCCAGCGGAGCGGTGCTTGACAGGAAGGGCCCAGCGGAGCGGTGCTTGACAGGAAGGGCCCAGCAGAGCGGTGCTTGACAGAAAGGGCCCAGCGGAGCGGTGCTTGACAGGAAGGGCCCAGCGGAGAGGTGGAGAGACAGCGGTGCCCAGCGGAGCGGTACTTGAGAGGAAGGGCCCAGCGGAGCGGTGCTTGACAGGAAGGGCCCAGCGGAGAGGTGGAGAGACAGCGGTGCCCAGCGGAGCGGTGCTTGAGATGAAGGGCCCAGCGGAGCGGTGCTTGAGAAGAAGGGCCCAGCGGAGCGGTGCTTGACAGGAAGGGCCCAGCGGAGCGGTGCTTGACAGGAAGGGCCCAGCTGAGCGGTGCTTGACAGGAAGGGCCCAGCGGAGAGGTGGAGAGACAGCGGTGCCCAGCGGAGCGGTGCTTGAGATGAAGGGCCCAGCGGAGCGGTGCTTGAGAAGAAGGGCCCAGCGGAGCGGTGCTTGACAGGAAGGGCCCAGCGGAGCAGTGCTTGACAGGAAGGGCCCAGCGGAGCGGTGCTTGACAGGAAGGGCCCAGCGGAGAGGTGGAGAGACAGCGGTGCCCAGCGGAGCGTTGCTTGAGATGAAGGGCCCAGCGGAGCGGTGTTTGAGACGGCGGTGCCCAGCGGAGCGGTGCTTGAGATGAAGGGCCCAGCGGAGCGGTGCTTGAGAAGAAGGGCCCAGCGGAGCGGTGCTTGACAGGAAGGGCCCAGCGGAGCGGTGCTTGACAGGAAGGGCCCAGCGGAGCGGTGCTTGACAGGAAGGGCCCAGCGGAGAGGTGGAGAGACAGCGGTGCCCAGCGGAGCGGTGCTTGAGACGGCGGGGCCCTGTTCAGCGGTGCTCTTCTGCACCGCGGGCCCTGTTCAGCGGTGCTCTTCTTCACCGCGGGCCCTGTTCAGCGGTGCCTATCTTCACGGCGGGCCCTGTTCAGCGGTGCTCTTCTCCACGGCGGGCCCTGTTCAGCGGTGCTCTTCTCCACGGCGGGCCCTGTTCAGCGGTGCTCTTCTCCACGGCGGGCCCTGTTCAGCGGTGCTCTTCTCCACGGCGGGCCCTGTTCAGCGGTGCTCTTCTCCACGGCGGGCCCTGTTCAGCGGTGCTCTTCTCCACGGCGGGGCCCTGTTCAGCGGTGCTCTTCTTCACCGCGGGCCCTGTTCAGCGGTGCTCTTCTTCACCGCGGGCCCTGTTCAGCGGTGCCTATCTTCACGGCGGGCCCTGTTCAGCGGTGCTCTTCTCCACGGCGGGCCCTGTTCAGCGGTGCTCTTCTCCACGGCGGGCCCTGTTCAGCGGTGCTCTTCTCCACGGCGGGCCCTGTTCAGCGGTGCTCTTTTCCACGGCGGGCCCTGTTCAGCGGTGCTCTTCTCCACGGCGGGCCCTGTTCAGCAGTGCTCTTCTCCACGGCGGGCCCTGTTCAGCGGTTCTCTTCTGCCCCGCGGGCCCTGTTCAGCGGTGCTCATCCAGCAGGTCAAGGGAGCCAGACCTGGCCTGGACTCCCTGCTCAGTCGCCCTCGGACCGTGACGTTTCTGGACCCTTCGGGGACGGACTCCTGGCCTCCTTAGTGTCCTCCTTCCCAGCTGGGATGTGGCATGTGGGGTCCACCTTCTCCGCGCTCCTGCTGCCCTTCCGCTCCTTTGATGGGGCTCTCGGGCCCTTGCCACCCCTAGATGGTGTGGGTGGTGAAGTGGCCGCACATTGCTCCTTGGGGGCAGCCCTGTCGGTCCTCGCACGGCGGCCCTTGTTTTTGCGGGTCCTCTTGCCGGGGGGGGGGCTGGACGTGTCCTTGCTGCTGATCGATGTGTCACTGCTGGCAAAGGGTGGGCTCCAGAACCCAGGCACAACAGTGACACCCGAAGCTGGGCTGGTGGTGGCTGCGGTGCTCTTGGGACTCTTTGAAGATGGATGGGGGAGCTCATCGGGGGGAAAGAGGTCAAGGTTAGCCATGAAAAGTTTTTAGGGCCAAGGTAAAGGGTAGGAGAAGTGGAGATGGAAGTGGAGGTAGAGGAGGTGGTTGTAGGAGAGTCAGGTGTGCTGTCATTGGGTGAAGGTGCTGGTGCTGTAGGCTGTCGTGAGGTGGATGGCTGTTGGGTGGGTGGCTGCCTGCGTTTGTGTGTCTTGGAAGAGGGGGTGACAGACACAGTGGGAGAGGACACAGGGGACGTGTAAATGGCAGTGGGGGTGGTGACTGCACGAGTGTGGACTGTACTGGAGGGTGAGGTGGTGATGGAAGCTGATGTTGGGGTGCATGCAGGTGTGAGTGTAGACGTCACAGGGAGGGAGGAGGGAGACGAGGAGGAGGGGGACACAGGGGTGGCAGTGGCTGTTGGCATGTCTGCATCTGGGTGTTGCTTGGGTGAGTGTTTGTGGGATCTGTGGTGCTTGTGTTTGGATGAGCTGCTCTTGGGTGTTGAGGTGTGTGCAGGCTGGTCTGATGGTGTGGATGGGATAGGCTGAGGAACAGGAGACAGAGAAAGGCTGGAGGCAGTAAGAAGAGGGAGGCTGGAAACAGGGACATTGGCTGCCGTCAGTGCTGAGGCCAGAGCAGTGAACGCTCGTTGATGGGCAGCCTGACCCGAATGAATGCCCTCCAGGTACGCATTGCTCTGTTGCACCTCCCTTTGCACACCCTGGATGGCATTCAAAAGGGTCGTCTGCCCAACAATGAGCGTCCTTACCAGGTCAATGAGCTCCGCACTGAGGGCAGCAGGGGCAACAGGGGCAGGGGCTGAGGTGCCTGGGGCGAAGGAGACGCGCGCCTTCCTGGGCGAACGGGCACGGAGCGAAGACTGAGGGGCTGCTGGGAGGGCGGGGCTGGTGCGCTGGGTGGCGGCTGTACCTGTAGAGGCGGGGGGCACGGATGTTGCCGCCGCCGCTAGGGAGCTCCCATCCGAGGACGTGTCGCTTTCGCTGCTCTCACCAGCGGTCCCCGCCGTGGTGCTCCCCTCGCCCTCCAGATCACTGGTGCCCTCGGTGTCTTTTCCTGGGCCCACCGGGGCCTTGTGTCCTGCAGCTCCCTCGTGCTCCGATGCCAAATCTCCTCCGCCTGATGATGCTAATGCACACATGCACAAGAAGATGAAGAGAAAGGGTGGGGGGAGAAAAAAGAAGACCAGGTTGAGTGCATGCAATGTCAACACCGTTGGCGGAGAGGACAGACACAGGAGCCTAATGCACTAAGCCGCGCATTCGGGGTACACTACTCAGTACTACTGACTAGGACAACAGGCCAAGAGACGTCAAACGCACACATGGGAGATGCTGGACCTTCAATGGCTGTACTTGTCACCCTACCGAGGTGGGGGCCGGGGGCACAGGGCCATGCCTAAGGGAGAGGACAACACTACAGAAAGCGCCCTGGCCTAATGTCACCCACAGCCCTCCTCCCCCACCCAGACGCCTCCACTGCGCAGAAAGATAGGAGAATGTGCTGATACTCACCCCCTTGTGTCTGCTGTGATGTCTTAAAGCGCCCATCCAATTCTGGGTAGGCCACCGCCAGGATCCGGGACATCAGGGGGGTCATGGTGCGACTGGCACCCCTCCTAGTTTGGGAGGCCATCCCCAGCAGTGTTTCTGCGGTCTTCCTTGTTCCGCGGCAGATGTCCTCCCACCTCTTGCGGCAGTGGGTGCCCCGTCTGTTGTGGACCCCCAAGTTCCGGACTTCCTTGGCGATGGCACGCCAAATCTCGATCTTCTGATGGGCGCTGACCTATTTGACATGTACAGGGTGGAAAGGAGGAAATCATCAATGACCTGCATGTTAGATGTGATTGGCCCCCCCCACCAACTTTGCCATATGGCACATGCTCTCATCTGTCGGGCGTTGCACTCCTCATTCGCCCCCCACCCCACCAACTTACATCCACCCCCAATCCACACAGGCATAGCCCATTCCATGTGCACCCGGTGTACTCACTTGTTGGTCTGGAGGACCGTAGAGTAGCGCATACTGGGGGAGGACCCCATCCACGAGCTTCTCCAACTCTTCAGACGTGAAGGCAGGGGCCCTTTCCCCAGTCGCAGCAGCCATTGTATCTTCCAGACCAAGGTCACAGCAGCACTTGCAGTATAGGTCCTCTCCTGAGGATGATCAGGTCTCGAGTGATTAAGCAGATAGAAAATGGCGGTCACGCCCGCGGCGGTGCGTACCGCGACCGCCGGCGCACTTCGTCATTGGCTCCTGAAACCCATAGGCTTCAATGTTAACCAATGCGGCTTTGCACCGCGGTCTTCGACCGCCTACCGCCACGGTGTGCCCCGCCAGCGCATTGACCTCACATCCCATTGTCCCACTTCACAGGTCAGGCAGCCGCCATTTCAAGGGCCTACATGGCTTAATTTTGACTGCGACACACAGGCCTAGGCCTTGCATTGCCACACATACACGCCTTTCAACCCATTGCCATTCTTTAACTGTGCAAGCTGTCTGTACGTACCTGTGGTTTGGCTGACTCTGTGCTCCATGTTGTCCTTCCTAGGCACCGTTCGCTGGGACTTGGGATGAGAAGGAGGAATCCTCGCGTGTACCGACCGCTGGTGGACCTGTCGACAATGGAAGAACGCCATATAATACTTCGATACAGACTTGACCGTGCCACTATCCATGAACTGTGTGCCCAGCTGGAGCCAGCCCTGATGTCCCCCATCCGCCAACCCACAGGGATTCCCCCTCTGGTGCAGGTTTTGTCAGTCCTCCATTTTTTGGCAAGTGGGTCATTCCAAACCACAGTGGCCATGTCATCTGGAATGTCTCAGCCTATGTTTTCAAAGATTTTGAGTAGAGTGTTGTCTGCCCTGATGAAACTCATGCGGAGCTACATCATTTTCCCAGAGGAGGGTGACTTGCCTACAGTGAAGGGTGATTTCTATGCCCTTGGACATATCCCCAACATCATTGGTGCCATTGATGGGACCCATGTGGCTTTGGTACCCCCAAAAGACGATGAGCAGGTGTACCGAAACAGAAAAAGTTATCATTCGATGAATGTCCAGGTGGTCTGTTTGGCTGACCAGTACATCTCCCATGTAAATGCCAAGTTCCCAGGGTCAGTGCATGACGCGTATGTGATGCGAAATAGCAGCATCCCCTATGTGATGGAGCAGCTACAGAGACAACGTGTGTGGCTAATAGGTGACTCTGGTTACCCCAACCTGCCTTGGCTACTGACCCCAGTAAGGAATCCCCGGACCAGGGCAGAGGAACGGTACAATGAGGCCCATGGGCGAACTAGGAGGATCATCGAAAGGACCTTTGGCCTCCTGAAGGCCAGGTTTAGGTGCCTGCATATGACTGGGGGATCCCTGATGTACTCACCAAAGAAGGTGTGCCACATCATCGTGGCCTGCTGTATGCTTCACAATCTGGCATTGCGACGTCAGGTTCCTTTCCTGCAGGAGGATGGTGCAGATGGTGGTGTTGAAGTAGCTGTGGAGCGTGCGGAGAGTGAAGAGGAGGAAGACTCAGAGGACGACACAGACAACAGGGACAGAGTAATAGCACAGTATTTCCAGTAGCACACAGGTAATAATCACCCATGCCATTTTACATTACCTGAAAGCCTCCTGCATCTCAACTTTGTCGGTTCCCCCCCGACCTATGAACATGATGTTTGGTTTTCCCTTCCCTTTTCTGTGCTGTATGAGCCACTGCGTGACCTCGGCTTGGTTGGCCCATGGACTAATGCTAAGTTACCTCGGTATGTGTAATTCACAATGTTCACAATACGTAATTGATATGTAATGTGTCATACATTTGTAAATAAGACAGGCTGAGTCCTGATTGATTTCAGTGCAATGTGTGATTTATTATTAGTGCATAGATATTGGTACATGATAGTGAAACAGTGATGGGTGGGGGTGGAGTAATGTCCATGGCGGAGTCCAGTTCTCAGTCTCACAGGTGCATTGTCCATATGCCTGTGGCAGGATGGAGCAGGGGCAGTTCAAGGTTTGACAGGGTGGCAATGTGGGACAGTGGGAGGACTTCAGGGGGTATGTGATGCTGGCGGGGGACTTGACATCCTACTCTGTCGTTTTTTTTTATCTCAGGCTCCTTTTGCGGGGCGGTTGTTGTTCAGCAGGAGGTGGGGTTCTGGTGGGCTGTCGTTGTGGTGGGGCCTCCTGTCCACTAGCGCCGGCGGAGGTGGTAGGCTGTTCCTGTTCCTGGCTAGTGACAGGGGCCCTGTGTGATGCCACATGGTCCCGAAACGTGTCCTCTAAGCGGGTCAGAGCCTGGACTATGCTCCCATAGCGGTTGAGATGTTGCTGAGTTGGTTGCTGAACCCCATGTAGCGTTGCTCCTGCTGTGCCTGGATCTCCTGGAACCTGGCTAGTACCGTCGCCATCGTCTCTTGTGAGTGGTGGTAGGCAGCCATGATGGTGGTGAGGGCCTCTTGGAGAGTGGGTTCCCTGGGCCTCTCCTCCCCCCCCGTCGCACAGCAGCCCTCCGAGTTGCCCTGTTTCCCTGGGCCTCTGTCCCCTGGACGGTGTGCCCACTCCCACTGCCCCCAGGTCCCTGTTGTTGTTGCGTTGGTGGGTTACCCTGGGGGCCCTGTAGTGGTAGACACGCCGCTGCTTGACCTGTCCTAGAGACAGAGGCATGGGCCCGCTGGGTGGGAGCTGTGCGGTTGTTCCCAGAGGGGGTTGGGTCTGCAGTGGCCTGTGTCTGGGTGAGGGGAACCGACTGCCCAGAGGTCCCCGATGGTCCGGGCTGGTCGTCAGGTTCCAGGTCGACAGAGCTGCTGTCATCACTAGTGGCCTGTTCCGGGGGTGGGATGGACATTTCTGGTCCCTCCTGACCGGTGTGTTGTCGTTCGGGTCCTGCATGGGGTAAGAGGGTATGGTTATTGTTTCTGTGTGTGCATTAGCTTGCGTTTTATGGGTGCCCTTGTCCCCCAGTGCTGGCATTCCCTTGGGGGAGGTGATGGGTATGTGCAGTGGTCATGCTTAGGTGATGGGTGTCCATAGTTTGGGGGTGGCATGCAGGGGTTGGTGTTGGGTGGGTTGTGCTGGGGAGACATTCTCAGGGAGGATGTGTGCTGGGGGGTTGGTGGTGAGGGTGGGGGTTAGCATGCTGGGGGGGGGGGGTGAAGTGGTTGGCCTTGTACTTACCAGAGTCCATTCCTCCGTGTACTCCAGCGAGGCCATCAGGATGCAAGATGTTGAGTACCTCTTGCTCCCATGTTGTGAATTCGGGTGGAGTGGGTGGGGGTCCCCGCCAGTCTTCTGCACTGCGATGTTGTGTCGCGAGACCATCGAGCGCACCTTCCCCCGTAGGTCGTTCCATCGTTTGCGGATGTCCTCTCTATTTCTGGGATGCTGTCCCACCGCGTTGACCCTGTCCACGATCCGCTGCCAGAGCTCCGCCTTCCTTGCTATGGTGGTGTGCTGGACCTGTGAGCCGAAGAGCTGGGGTTCCACTCTTATGATCTCCTCCACCATGACCCGGAGTTCTTGGTCCGAAAAGCGTGGGTGCCTTTGTGGTGCCATGGGGTGGTGTGTATGAGGTGTGGGGTGGTGTATGTGATGATGTGTGTGTTGGTGTGTGGTGCTTTGTGCTTCTATGTGGTGTGTGTGATGTTGCGGTGTGCCTCTGTGTGTCTGGCTATCTATTCTCTGATGTGTCTCTCTCTCCTTCGTCTCTGGTTTTTGTTGGTAGGGGTTTGTGGGTGATGTGGGTGAGTGTTTTATATGGTATTGGATGTGTGGGAGTGGTGTGTGTATGTGTTTCAGGTGTGTGCCTTTCAAATTGTCCAATGTGGAAGGGGTTTGTAAAGGTGTGTGTATTTTGACCGCGGCGGTGTCTACCGCCAATGGAATACCGCGGTTGAATGACCGCCGCGTCGATTTGCCGGTCATAATGGGATGGGCGTATTTCTGTTGGCGTGGCGGTGGAGGTTTGGTCTTCTCCAGTTTACCGCTGGCCGCTGATGTGGCGGACTGCAGTGGAGGGCGGATTTTCGGAGGTTTTGCAGTTGTGGGTCAGAATGTCCGTGGCGGCTGACCGCGGCCGCGGCGGTATTGTGGCGGCCTTCTGACCGGCGGTAAGCGGCTTTTACCGCCGAGGTCAGAATGACCCCCTAAGTAACTTAGCACCCAACCTTTACCAGGTAAAGGTTAGACGTATAGGTGACTTATAAGTTACTTAAGTGCAGTGTAAAATGGCTGTGAAATAACGTGGACGTTATTTCACTCAGGCTGCAGTGGCAGGCCTGTGTAAGAATTGTCAGAGCTCCCTATGGGTGGCAAAAGAAATGCTGCAGCCCATAGGGATCTCCTGGAACCCCAATACCCTGGGTACCTCAGTACCATATACTAGGGAATTATAAGGGTGTTCCAGTAAGCCAATGTAAATTGGTAAAATTGGTCACTAGCCTGTTAGTGACAATTTGAAAGAAATGAGAGAGCATAACCACTGAGGTTCTGGTTAGCAGAGCCTCAGTGAGACAGTTAGGCATCCCACAGGGAACACATACCTATAGGTCACAAACTTATGAGCACTGGGGTCCTGACTAGCAGGGTCCCAGTGACACATAACAAACATACTGAAAACATAGGGTTTTCACTATGAGCACTGGGCCCTGGCTAGCAGGATCCCAGTGAGACAGTGAAAACACCCTGGCATACACTCACAAACAGGCCCAAAGTGGGGTTAACAAGGCTAGAAAGAGGCTACTTTCTCACAGGCTGCACTGGCAGGCCTGTGTAAGAATTGTCAGATCTCCCTATGGGTGGCAAAAGAAATGCTGTAGCCCATAGGGATCTCCTGGAATCCCAAAATTATATGGGTGTTCCAGTATGCCAATGTGAATTGGTGAAATTGGTCACTAGCCTGTTAGTGACAATTTGGAAAGCAGAGAGAGCATAACCACTGAGGTTCTGGTTAGCAGAGCCTCAGGGAGACAGTTAGTCATCACACAGGGAACACATACAGGGCACATACCTATGAGCACTGGGGCCCTGCCTGACAGGGTCCCAGTGACACATAGACTAAAACAACATATATACAGTGAAATATGGGGGTAACATGCCAGGCAAGATGGTACTTTCCCACAGTAACCGACTGTCCGGAGATCCCTGATGGGCCAGGTTGGTCATCCAGATCCAGGCGAGCAGAGGTGCTGTCATCACTGTGGGCCTCTTCTGGGGGGGACTGGATGTTGCTGGCACCTCTTCTCCAGTGACATTGGCTGGGGGACCTGTGGAGATGTAAATGCAGTGTTATTGTTTCTGCGTGTGACATCATGTGCATGGGCGTGTTGCCCTCTATGGTTTTTGTTGCCCTTGCATATTTGCCTGTGAGTGAGTAGCTATTTGTTGGGCTAGGTGCTTGTCTCCAGTGTGCATGCAGTGGTGATAGGTGTCCATGCAGGTCTGTGAGGGGTGTCCAAGCATTGGTGTTGCATGCAGGGCTTGGTATTGAGATGAGTGGGTTGTGATGGTGGGGTATGTAGGAGGTGGTGAAGTGATGGAAGTGAGGGTAGGGGTGGGGGTTTGTGATGGCATGCAGGTAGGTGGGGTGATAGTAAAAGAGATTTCACTTCCCAGAGTCCAGTCCTCCTCCTACTCCTGCCAGGCACTCAGGATGCATAATTGCCAAGACTTGCTCCTCCCATGTTGTTAGTTGTGGGGAAGGAGGTAGGGTCCACCGCCAGTCCTCTGTACAGCTAGTTGGTGTCTTGCTGCTGTGGAACGCACCTTCCCCCGTAGGTCGTTCCACCTCTTCCTGATGTCATCCCTTTTTCTGGGGTGCTGTACCACAGCGTTGACCACGATCCTCCGCCATAGCTCCATCTTCCTAGTGTCAGGATACTTCAATTCGATTTCCTCAGAAGCAGAAGATAACTCCTCAGTCCCGACCCGAGCTACTCACAACGAATATTAATCCTTCGTGCTGAGTACCCCGGAGGGGGAAAGGGGAATGGGATGGTAGAGAGACTGCCACAGAGATGATGAACGCCAGTACTCAGTCTGCCTCTTCACATCTAAGATTGGATACAGCACCTGCAAGAGTCACAGTCGCAATTACTAGGGACATACAACATCAGTTTTTCACTTTCTACTCTCAACACTTAATTCTCTTTAATTCTATTATTTCTTCACTCACCCTGAGTTCTCTGTAGCCTTGCTTCTCTCTATAAATGATAGCTCTTCTTAAAAAAATGCTTATTACTGATTCTGGAAGAACTTCTCAACCTTTGTTAGAGATTGGTTTTATGTTGCTATATATATATATATATATATAGTTGGTGATAATGCGTTCTTCAAATCAGCTGATGTTATTTAATTTCTCCTGTCTTATTGTGACTTCTGTCAATACGTGTATTTGTAAATGCTTGTTTATTAAAGTTCGTTTCTCCTTTCTTACTTCGACATTTCTTGATAACTTGTATTTGTAAATGCTTGTTTATTACAGTTAGTTTCTCCTTCCTTACTTCAACATCTGTCGATAACTTAGTTGTAAATGCTTGTTTATTTAAGTTGGTTTCTCTTTTAAACTCTATTTTGGTTTATTACCATTGAATTTGTAAATGCTTATTTGTTAACAGTTCGTTTCTCCTTTAAACTTGGCCTTTGTTTATAACCTTGACATTAGTAGATACTTGCTCTTTTAAAGTTCGTTTTTTCTTTGACTTTAATATCTTAAACAAGAACCTTGTAAACATAAGGTTAATTCATACATTAACTCTGTAGCCTTGCCGACTTCCACGGGAACGGTCTACTATCAAACTCTTCGAATAAACCTTGACAATATTTATCCGTTTTCTGTAATATAATCTTCAAATGTAATTTTACCTCACAGGAGTTTCTGTTCTGAAGCGCGCTCTCTCTCCACACAGCTGATTCCTGTCAGACCTCAGTTGAAGTGCAAGGCTTCCAGCTGGAGAGCTCGTAACCTAGCAACCAACCGATTGCAAGACTAGAACTGTAACTAACCTTCAGGACTCAAAGCGGCCATCTTGGATCTTCTCTTCTTGATTCTTCCTTTGAAATAAGCGCAAGATTACTCTGCAAACCTTCTTCCAGTTTGGGCTTTGCTGTCTCCACTGAGGATATCTCTTTGCTTTTCTCATGCACTTCTTTGATTTGACTTGGCAAGTTTGTGTGGTCATGACACATAGCAATGGATGTCTGCTGCACCTGTGATCCGAATAGCTGTGGCTCTACCCGGATGATTTCCTCCACCATGACCCTCAGCTCCTTCTCAGAGAATCTGGGGTGTTGTTGTGGTGCCATGGGTGTAGTGTGATAGAGGGTGTATGGGGTGATGTGTTGGGGTGTGTGATGTGGGTGCGTGGGTGGTGTATAGGTGATGATGTTATGTGTCTCTGGTCTTGTCTGTGTCGTGGTGCCTGTCTTGTGCCAATGGTTTGTAGTCGTAAACGGTTGTGGGTAATGTGGGTAGTGTGGGTGTGTGTTTTATAGTGATGTGGATGCAGCAGGGAGGAGAGTCCAGCAACTCTGGAAGCATTGAGGGCAGCCTCAATGAAGATGACCTCCTGTTAGCCAGGATGGCCAAAAGATTGGCTTTGGAGAGACAGCTCCTAGACATAGAAAGGGAAAGACAAGAGATGGGCTTAGCTCCCATCAATGGTGGCAGCAACTTAAATAGGGTCAGAGATACTCCTGACATGGTAAAAATCCCCAAAGGGATAGTAACAAAATATGAAGATGGTGATGACATCACCAAATGGTTCACAGCTTTTGAGAGAGCTTGTGCAACCAGAAAAGTAAACAAATCTCACTTGGGTGCTCTCCTTTGGGAAATGTTCACTGGAAAGTGTAGGGATAGACTCATCATACTCTCTGGAAAAGATCCAGAATCCTATGACCTCATGAAGGCTACCCTGATTGAGGGCTTTGGATTCTCAACTAAGGAGTACAGGATTAGGTTCAGGGGGGCTCAAAAATCCTCGAGCCAGACCTGGGTTGATTTTGTTGACTTCTCAGTCAAAAGACTGGATGGTTGGATTAATGTCAGTGGTGTAAATGATTATGATGGGCTGTACAATCTGTTTATGAAAGAACACCTTTCAAGTAATTGTTTCAATGATAAACTGCATCAGCATCTGGTAGACCTAGGTCCAATTTCTCCCCAAGAATTGGAAAAGAAGGCAGACCATTGGGTCAAGACTAGGGTGACCAAGACTTCCACAGGGGGTGACCAAAAGAAAGGGGTCACAAAGAATCCCCAGGGGAAGAGTGTTGAGACATCCAAGGGTAAAAGTAAAGAGTCTTCTACAGGGCCCCAAAGACCTGCTCAGGAGGGAGGGTCCAAACCCTCTTCCCAATCTAATTTTGGGTATACGGGTAAAAACTTTGATCACAAAAAGGCCTGGTGTCGTAGCTGTAATCAGCAGGGGCACCAAACTGGAGACAAGGCCTGTCCCAAGAAAGGTTCCACTTCTACTACTACTCCAATTAGCACTGGAATAGCCAGTCTCCAGGTGGGATCAACAGTGTTTTCCAGAGCAAATCAGGGTTCACACTGAAGCTACATTAGTCTCTGAGGGTGGGGTGGACTTAGCCCCCTAATATGCAAAAATACAGGCAGCTACTCTTACTTAATGGGACTAGTGTAGAAGCCCTGAGGGATACAGGTGCCAGTGTCACAATGGTGACAGACAAACTGGTTTCCCCAGGACAATACCTGACAGGACAAACTTATCCAGTCACCAATGCTGACAATCAGACTAAAGTACATCCCATGGCTACAGTAACTTTAGAATGGGGAGGGGTCACTGGCCTGAAATAGGTGGTAGTCTCCTCTGCTATCCCAGTAGACTGTTTGCTTGGAAACGACCTGGAGTCCTCAGCATGGGCTGAGGTAGAACTCAAAACCCATGCAGCCATGCTGGGTATCCCTGAACTGGTGTGTGTCAAGACAAGGGCACGGTGCAAGGCTCAGGGTGAAAAAGAGGTGTTGGAGCCTGGAATAATGGCCCAACCCTCCAAGAGAAAAGGAAAGAAGACGGGGGGAACCAGCTTCAACACAGCAAAAGAAAAAGAACCTCTCTTCCCAGGAACTGAGCCCATGGAGTTGGAACCTTATCAGGTTGAACTCTTAGGCCCGGGGGGACCCACAAGGGAACAGCTGTGTAAGGGGCAAGAAACCTGTCCCTCTCTTGAAGGCCTTAGGCAGCAAGCTGCTGAGGAAACAAAAGGATAAGTCAGTGGAACACACAGGGTCTCTTGGGAAAATGGACTCCTTTACACTGAGATCCCAAACCTGGTGCCACTAGGAGAGTGGTAGTGCCTCAGGAGTTTAGGGAGTTCATTCTGACCTTAGCCCATGACATTCCACTTGCTGGGCATTTGGGACAAACCAAGACTTGGGAGAGGTTAGTCAATCATTTCTATTGGTCCAACATGTCCCAGAAAGTAAAGGAGTTTTGTGCCTCCTGTGCCACCTGTCAAGCCAGTGGTAAGACAGGTGGCCATCCAAAGGCCCCCCTCATTCCACTTCCAGTGGTGGGGGTCCCCTTTGAAAGAGTGGGAGTGGACATAGTGAGTCCACTTGAACCTCCCACAGCCTCAGGGAATTAGTATATCCTAGTAGTAGTGGATCATGCTACTAGGTACCCTGAAGCAATTCCCCTTAGGTCCACTACTGCCCCTGCAGTAGCCAAAGCACTCATTGGTATCTTTACCAGAGTGGGATTTCCTAAGGAGGTGGTTTCTGACAGAGGTACCAACTCCATGTCAGCATACCTTAAACACATGTGGAATGAGTGTGGGGGGACTTACAAGTTCACCACACCATACCATCCACAAACCAATGGTCTTGTGGAAAGATTCAACAAGACATTGAAGGGCATGATCATGGGGCTCCCTGAAAAGCTCAAAAGGAGATGGGATGTCCTCTTCCCATGTCTGCTTTTCGCCTACAGAGAGGTGCCTCAGAAGGGAGTAGGGTTTTCCCACTTTGAACTTCTGTTTGGCCATCCACAAAGGGGACCACTAGCTCTTGTGAAAGAAGGCTGGGAGAGACCTCTTCATGAGCCTAAGCAAGATATAGTGCACTATGTACTAGGCCTACGTTCCAGGATGGCAGAGTACATGGAGAAGGCAAGTAAAAACTTTGAGGCCAGCCAACAGCTCCAGAAGATGTGGTACGACCAAAAGGCTGCTGTGGTTGAGTTCCAGCCAGGGCAGAAAGTCTGGGTTCTGGAGCCTGTGGCTCCCAGGGCACTTCAGGACAGATGGAGTGGCCCTTACCCAGTGCTAGAGAGAAAGAGTCAGGTCACCTACCTGGTAGACCTAGGCACTAGCAGGATCCCCAAAAGGGTGATCCATGTGAACAGCCTAAAACTCGTTCATGACAGGGCAGATGTAAACATGTTAATGGTTACAGATGAGGACCAGGAAGCTGAGAGTGAACTTCTCCCTGATCTCCTCTCCACTGACCCTAAAGATGGCGCAGTAGATGGAGTGATCTATTCAGACACCCTCTCTAGCCCACAGCAAGCTGACTGTAGGAAAGTCCTACAACAGTTTGCTGAGCTCTTTTCCCTAACCCCTGGTCAGACACACCTGTGTACCCATGATGTGGACACAGGAGACAGCATGCCTGTCAAAAACAACATTTTTAGACAGTCTGACCAAGTTAAGGAAAGCATTAAAGTGGAAGTCCACAAGATGCTGGAATTGGGAGTCATTTAGCACTCTGACAGCCCCTGGGCTAGCCCAGTGGTCTTAGTCCCCAAACCTCACACAAAAGTTGGCAAGAGAGAGATGAGGTTTTGTGTGGACTACAGAGGACTTAATTCTGTCACCAAGACAGATGCCCATCCCATTCCAAGGGCAGATGAGTTAATTGACAAACTAGGTGCTGCCAAATACTTAAGTACCTTTGACTTGACAGCAGGGTACTGGCAAATAAAAATGGCACCAGGAGCAAAGGAAAAGACAACATTCTCTACACCTGATGGGCACTATCAGTTTACTGTGATGCCCTTTGGCTTAAAGAATGCCCCTGTCACCTTCCAAAAGTTGGTGAATCAAGTCCTTGCTGGCTTGGAGTCCTGTAGTGCAGCTTATCTTGATGATATTGCTGTCTTTAGCTCCAGCTGGCAGGATCACCTGGTCCACCTGAAGAAGGTTTTGCAGGCCCTGCAAGTAGCAGTCCTCTCTAACAAGGCATCCAAATGTCAGATAGGGCAGGGTACTGTGGTTTACTTGGGACACCTTGTAGGTGGAGGCCAAGTTCAGCCACTTCAACCCAAGATCCAGACTATTCTGGACTGGGTAGCTCCAAAAACCCAGACTCAAGTCAGGGCATTCCTTGGCTTGACTGGTTACTATTGGAGGTTTGTGAAGGGATATGGATCCATAGTGACACCCCTCACAGAACTTACCTCCAAGGAAATGCCCAAGAAGGTAAACTGGACTGTAGAATGCCAACAGGCATTGGACACCCTGAAACCAGTTCTCAAAGCTCTAGATTACTCCAAGCAGTTCATTGTGCAGACTGATGCCTCTGAACATGGGATAGGGGCAGTTCTGTCCTAAACAAATGATGATGGCCTTGACCAGCCTGTTGCTTTCATTAGCAGGAGGTTACTCCCCAGGGAGCAGCGTTGGAGTGCCATTGAGAAGTAGGCCTTTGCTGTGCTTTGGTCCCTGAAGAAGCTGAGACCATACGTCCTTGGTACTCACTTTGTAGTTCAAACTGACCACAGACCTCCCAGATGGCTAATGCAAATGAAAGGTGAAAATCCTAAACTGTTGAGGTGGTCCATCTCTCTACAGGGAATGGACTTTGTAGTGGAACACAGACCTGGGACTGCCCATGCCAATGCAGATGGCCTTTCTAGGTTCTTCCACTTAGAAAAGGAAGACTCTCTTTGGAAAGGTTAGTCTCATCCTCTTTCGTTTGAAGGGGGTTGTGTAAGGAAATGCCTCCTTGGCATGGTTACCCCCTGACTTTTTGCCTTTGCTGATGCCAAGTTATAATTTGAAAGTGTACTGGGACCCTGCTAACCAGGCCCCAGCACCAGTGTTCTTCCCCTAAACTGTACCTTTGTCTCCACAATTGGCACAACCCTGGCACCCAGGTAAGTCCATTGTAACTGGTACCCCTGGTACCAAGGGTCCTGATGCCAGGGAAGGTCTCTAAGGGCTGCAGCATGTCTTATGCCATCCTGGGGACCCCTCACTCAGCACATACACACTGCTTGCCAGCTTGTGTGTGCTGGTGGAGAGAAAATGACTGAGTCGACATGGCATTCCCCTCAGAGTGCCATGCCAACCTCACACTGCCTGTGGCATAGGTAAGTCACCCCTCTAGCAGGCCTTACAGCCCTAAGGCAGGGTGCACTATACCACAGGTGAGGGCATATGTGCATGAGCACTATGCCCCTACAGTGTCTAAGCAAAACCTTAGACATTGTAAGTGCAGGGTAGCCAGAGTACATGGTCTGGGGGTCTGTCAAACACAAACTCCACAGCAGAATAATGGCTACACTGAAAACTGGGAAGTTTGGTATCAAACTACTCAGCACAATAAATGCACACTGATGGCAGTGTGCACTTTATTGTAAAAATAGACCTAGAGGGCATCTTAGAGATGCCCCCTGAAAACATACCCGACTTCCAGTGTGGGCTGACTAGTTTTTAACAGCCTGCCACACACCAGACATGTTGCTGGCCACATGGGGAGAGTACCTTTGTCACTCTGTGGCCAGGAACAAAGCCTGTACTGGGTGGAGGTGCTTCTCACCTCCCCCTGCAGGAACTGTAACACCTGGCGGTGAGCCTCAAAGGCTCACCCCCTTTGCTACAGTGCCACAGGGCATCCCAGCTAGTGGAGATGCCTGCCCCTCCGGCCACTGCCCCCACTTTTGGCGGCAAGGCTGGAGGAGATAATAAGAAAAACAAGGAGGAGTCACCCCCCAGTCAGGACAGACCCTAAGGTGTCCTGAGCTGAGGTGACTCTTACTTTTAGAAATCCTCCATCTTATAGAAGGAGGATTCCCCCAATAAGATTAGGGATGTGCCCCCCTCCCCACAGGGAGGAGGAACAAAGAGGGTCTAGCCACCCTCATGGACAGTAGCCATTGGCTACTGCCCTCCCAGACCTAAACACACCCCTAAATTGAGTATTTAGAGGCTCCCAGAACCGAGGAAGATAGATTTCTGCAACCTAAAGAAGAAAAAGGACTGCTGACCTGAAGCCCTGCAGTGAAGACGGAGACGACAACTGATTTGGCCCCAGCCCCACCGGCCTGTCTCCCTACTTCGAAGAAAACTGCAACAGCGACGCATCCAACAGGGTCCAGCGACCTCTGAAGCCTCAGAGGACTACCCTGCATCTAAAGGTCCAAGAAGCTCCCGAGAACAGCGGCCCTGTTCAAGAAACTACAACTCTTTGCAACAAAGAAGCAACTTTTAAAGACCACACGTTTCCGGCCGGAAGCGTGAGACTTTCCACTCTGCACACGACGCCCCCGGCTCGACCTGTGGAAAACTAACACTACAGGGAGGACTCCCTGGTGACTGCAAGCCTAGCCAGAGTTGACCCCCCTGAGCCCCCACAGCGACGCCTGCAGAGAAAATCCAGAGGCTCCCCCTGACTGCGACTGCCTGCTTCAAGGAACCCGACGCCTGGAAACCACACTGTACCCGCAGCCCCCAGGACCTGAAGGAACCGAACTCCAGTGCAGGAGCGACCCCCAGGTGACCCTCTGCCTATCCCAGGTGGTGGCTACCCCGAGGAGCCCCCCCCCTGTGCCTGCCTACATCGTTGAAGAGACCCCCGGGTCTCCCCATTGATTCCTATTAGAAACCCGACGCCTGTTTGCACTCTGCACCCGGCCGCCCCTGTGCCGCTGAGGGTGTACTTTCTGTGCCTGCTTGTGTCCCCCCCGGTGCCCTACAAAACCCCCCTGGTCACCGGGGGGCACCCCTATTTCCATTGTAGCCTATGTGTTTTGGGCACCACTTTGACCTCTGCACCTGACCTGCCCTGAGCTGCTGGTGTGGTAACTTTGGGGTTGCCTTGAACCCCCAACGGTGGGCTACCTTGGACCCAACTTTAAACCCTGTAAGTGTTTTACTTACCTGTGAACTTAACATTTACTTACCTCCCCCAGGAACTGTTGATTTTTGCAGTGTCCACTTTTAAAATAGCTTATTGCCATTTTTGTCAAAATTGTACATGCTATTGTGATTATTCAAAGTTCCTAGAATACCTGAGTGAAATACCTTTCATGTGAAGTATTACTTGTAAATCATGAACCTGTGGTTCTTAAAATAAACTAAGAAAATATATTTTTCTATATAAAAACCTATTGGCCTGGAATTTGTCTTTGAGTGTGTGTTCCTCATTTATTGCCTGTATGTGTACAAAAAATGCTTAACACTACCCTCTGATAAGCCTACTGCTCGACCACACTACCACAAAATAGAGCATTAGAATTATCTCTTTTTGTCACGACCTTACCTCTAAGTGGAACCCTTGGACTCGGTGCACACTATTTCTTACTTTGAAATAATATATACAGAGCCAACTTCCTACACCAGGGCACCATCAGAGTGAGGAAAACACCAGCAAAAAGTGGAAAATGGGGGCAAAAAGTTAGGGGGCCTCTGCAATCATCCCTGTTTTCTCCCACTTTTCCTTAGAAAAACATATACCAAATACTTCAAGATATACACATTGAACTAAATAGTGTAACTTTCCTTTTCTAAAACTTTCTTAAAAGTTTCTAAAAAAGTTTCAGAAAACTTTATAAAGTTTTCAAAAAGTTTGAAAAAGTTTTTTTTCTGTTCTTTCAAAAGTTCCAAAAACTTTTTCTCTCTGTCCTAAACCTTTTCTATCTTATCTGCAGTAGAGCTTACTCCCACAGTTGTTCAGGCAACATATGAGAGTTTAAACTTTAAAGGTTTGAGGGGTCTCTGCATAGAAAGAGGTTTAAGCATTGGCAAGAATCCTACCAAAGACTTTCTCTTTAGCCTTCTCCTAGAAAATGACCAGAACCAGTCTGGCCCATCCCAGGAACAGGAGGTAGAAGAGCAGGGTACCCAGCCAGACTCAGGGGAGTCCCCTGAGGATGTTGGGGAGGGTTCTTCCAAAGACCTGCCAGCTGGCAGGCCACCTAGTGACACTGGTAGTGGGAGGAGTCACACATTAGTAGGGCACCTTTTGCTCCTAAAGGCCAGGTTTCTAGGGTCCAGCCAGTTAGGGACAGGTCCCTCTCTGCCAATTCCCATATTTCCTCTGTGTCTCACAATTCCCAAGCCTCCCACCCTGAGGATAAATTAATGGAAAGGGAACCCAGAAAGCTGAGGTTGGAAGAGGCCAGGCTGAAGCTTAAACAGCAGCAGCTGGCCTTAGACAGGGAATCTCTGGATGTAGAGAGGAAAAGGCAGAGATTGGGGTTAATTCCCCATGGAGGCAGCAGCAGTGTTTTTGATAGCAATCCTGTTAGAGAGCAAGATTCCAGAAACCTGCATAAGATAGTCTCCCCTTACAAGGAGGGGGATGACATTAACAAGCGGTTTGATGCACTTCAGAGGGCCTGTATGGTACAATTGGTCCCTCAAAGACAGTGGGCTGCTATCTTGTGGCTATCTTTCACTGGTAAGAGTAGGGATAGGCTCCTTACTGTCAGACAAAGTGATGCTAATAACTAAAATATTTTGAAGAATGCACTCTTGGATGGATTTGGCTTAACCACTGAACAATACAGGATTAAGTTCAGAGACAAAAGAAAAGAGTCCTCTCAAGACTGGACAGACTTTGTAGACTGTTCAGTGAAGGCCTTGGAGGGTTGGTTACATGGCAGTAAGGTAACTAACTTTGAAAGCCTATATAATCTAATCCTGAGAGAGCATATTTTGAACAATTGTGTGTCTGATTTGTTGCACCAGTACTTGGTAGACTCAGATCTGACATCTCCACAAGAACTGGAAAAGAAGGCAGACAAATGGGTCAGAACAAGAGTGAACAGGAAAGTTCATACAGGGGGTGACAAGGATGGTAAGTCTTCTTACAAGGGTGGGGACAAGGATAAAACACATTCTGAGTCTTCATCAGGCCCACAAAAATCCTCTGGGGGTGGTGGGTCCAAATCCTCTTCTAACAATCAGAAAAAGCCTTGGTGTTATTTATGTAAAGTAAAAGGTCACTGGGCAAGTGATTCCACTTGTCCAAAGAAAAACACCAAACCTCCCACTACCACAACCCCAAATGCAACTTCTAGTGCCCCTAGTAATAGCAGTGGTGGTGGGAAATCTACTACAAATAGGCAATCCAAGGGTGTAGCTGGGCTCACTATTGGCACTGTAGTTGGTCTTGGTCTTGTTAGGGAGACCACAGAGGCTGTTTTAGTCTCTGATGGTAGCATTGACTTTGCAACCTTGGTTGCATGTCCCCTTAATATGGGTAAGTACAAGCAACTACCCCTAATTAACAGTGTTGAGGTGAGGCCTACAGGGACACTGGAGCCAGTGTAACTATGGTTATAGAGAAACTGGTTCACCCTGATCAAAACCTACTTGGTCAGCAGTACCAAGTGACTGATGCTCACAATAATACACTTAGCTACCTCATGGCTGTTGTGAATCTCAACTGGGGGGAGTTACAGGTCCAAAGAAAGTTGTGGTAGCCACTGAATTACCTGTAGATTGCTTACTAGGCAATGATTTGGAGGCATAAGCTTGGGCTGAAGTGGAGTTGGAGGCTCATGCAGCAATGCTGGGCATTCCTGGGCATATTTTTGCTTTAACCAGGGCTCAGGCCAAAAAGCAAAAAGGTCAGGGAAACTTGAATCCTGGAACAATGGACCAAGTGCTTCCAAAAGCTAGGGGTAGAAAGGGTAAATCCTTGTCCACTATCCCTCCCTCTCCAGAAGATTCCCCTTTTGAGGAAGAGGAATCCTCTCCCTGTGCAGAACCTACACCAGATGAGCTGGCAGCAAACACTGATGAGCTTTTGGGTGCAGGGGGGCCTGCTAGGGAAGAGCTGAGTGTGGCACAGCAGACCCGTCCCATACTAGAGGGTTTAAGACAGCAAGCTGTCAAACTGCAGAATGGGGATGTCAGTGATAGCCATAAGGTGTATTGGGAAGACAACCTCTTGTATATTGAGTCAAAGGACCCTAAACCTGGAGCTGCCAGGAGATTGGTCATCTCCTTGCAATACAGAAAGTTTCTTCTTACGTTGGCACACTACGTTCCTTTGTCTGGGCATTTGGGCCAAAGTAAAACTTAGGACAGACTTGTTCCCCTGTTTCACTGGCCTCATATGTCAATGGACACTAAAGAGTTTTATCGCTCTTGTGTGACCTGCCAAGCCAGTGGCAAGACTGGTGGCACTCCAAAGGCCCCCTTAGTTCCACTTCCTGTGGTCGGGGTGCCCTTTTTGGACCATACCACTAGGTACCCTGAAGCCATCCCATTAGGGACCACTACAGATCCTGCAGTGGCAAAGGCCCTCCTGGGAATCTTTTCCAGAGTTGGCTTCCTTAAGGAAGTGGTGTCAGACACAGGTAGTAACTTCATGTCTGCATACCTCAAAGCAATGTGGAAGGAGTGTGGTGTAACCTACACGTTCACTACTCCTTATCATCCACGAACAAATGGCCTGGTTGAGAGGTTTAATAAAACTCTCAAATGTATGATAATGGGACTCCCTGAAAAACTCCGAAGGAGATGGGATGTCCTGTTACCTTGCCTCCTTTTTGCTTACAGGGAGGTACCCCAAAAAGGAGTGGGCTTTAGCCCCTTTGAACTCCTCTTTGGGCACCCTGTGAGAGGCCCCCTTGCTCTTGTTAAGGAGGGTTGGGAACAACCCTTGAAAGCACCTCCTAAACAGGAGATTGTGGATTATGTACTTGGCCTAAGATCACGAATGGCTGAGTACATTAAAAAGGCCAGAAAAAACCTTCAGGCCAGCCAGGAGCTGCAAAAGCAATGGCATGACCAAAAGGCTGTCCTGACTCAGTACCACCCAGGACAGAAAGTGTGGGTATTGGAGCCTGTGGTCCCAAGAGCACTCCAGGACAAATGGAGTGGACCCCATCTCATTGTTGAGAAAAAGGGTGAGGTTACCTATTTGGTAGACCTGGGCACTGTCAGGAGTCTTCCTAGGGTGCTCCATGTCAACCGCCTGAAACCCTACTATGACAGGGCTGATCTCAACCTGCTCATGGCAAGTGATGAGGGACAGGAAGAAGAGAGTGACCCTCTCCCTGATCTCTTCTCCACCACTGAAGCTGATGGCTTAGTGGAGGGAGTAGTACTGGCAGATTGTCTTACTGCTGAGCAAAAATATAACTGTGTAAACCTTTTAAGTCCGTTTTCTGAACTCTTCTCACTGATACCAGATACCACTACTTTGTGTGAGCATACAATCAACACTGGAG
This sequence comes from Pleurodeles waltl, assembly GCF_031143425.1. NCBI lineage: Eukaryota > Metazoa > Chordata > Amphibia > Caudata > Salamandridae > Pleurodeles > Pleurodeles waltl. The sequence continues at coordinate 3,572,893 of NC_090442.1, read as the reverse complement.
ACAGTTTACCTGTCAAAAGTAAGATTTATAGGCAGCCTGACCATGTCAGGGACTGCATTAAACGAGAGGTTCAGAAAATGTTAGACTTAGTAGTGATTGAGCCTTCAGAAAGCCCATGGGCTAGCCCAGTGGTGCTTGTCCCTAAACCTCACAGCAAGAATGGTAAAAGAGAGATCAGGTTTTGTGTTGACTATAGAGGGCTCAACCAAGTAACCAAGACAGATGCTCACCCTATACCCAGGGCAGATGAGCTGATTGATACACTGGCTTCTGCCAAGTATCTGAGCACTTTTGACTTAACTGCAGGGTATTGGCAGATTAAGTTATCAGAAGATGCTAATCCTAAAATTGCAGACTCAACCATTGGAGGGCACTATCAATTCACTGTGATGCCCTTTGGTCTGTAGAATGCACCTGCCACCCACTTTTCAAAGGTTGGTGAACACAGTCCTGCAAGGGTTGGAAGCTTTTAGTGCAGCATATCTAGATGATATAGCTGTCTTTAGCTCCACCTGGGATGATCACTTGGTCCACCTATGGAACGTTTCGGAGGCCCTGCAAAAGGCAGGCTTCACTATCAAGGCCTCAAAGTGCCAGATAGGGCAGGGGAAAATGGTTTATCTGGGCCACCTGGTAGGTAGGGAACAGATTGCACCACTGCAGGGGAAGATCCAGATAATTATAAAATGGGCTCCCCCTACAACTCAAACCCAGATGAGAGCCTTTTTAGGCCTCACAGGGTTCAATTATGGTTCCAATGCAGCTCCTCTTAATGACCTCACTAGTAAAAAGATGCCTAAAAAGGTATTGTGGACAGCAAGCTGTCAAAAAGCTTTCGATGAGCTCAAATAGGCCATGTGCTCTGCACCTTTCCTAAAAAGCCCTTGCTACTCCTAGAAGTTCATGGTCCAGACTGATGCTTCTGAATTGGGGGTTGGGGCAGTTCTATCACAGCTTAATACTGAGGGCCAGGATCAACCTGTTGCTTTTATCAGCAGGAGGTTGACCCATAGACAAAAGTGTTGGTCTGCAATAGAGAGGGAGGCCTTTGATGTGGTCTGGGCACTGAAAAAGTTTAGACCATACCTGTTTTGTACTCACTTTATTGTTCAGACAGACCACAAACCTCTACTTTGGCTAAAACAAATGAAAGGTGAAAACCCTAAATTGTTGAGGTGGTCCATATCCCTACAGGGAATGGACTATACAGTGGAACATAGACCTGGGAGTACCCACTCCAATGCAGATGGACTCTCCAGATATTTCCACTTAGACAATGAAGACTCATCTGGGCAAGGTTAGCCTTATTATCCCTCGTTTGAGGGGGGGGGGGGGTTGTGTAGGGAAGTACCATCTTGCCTGGCATGTTACCCCCATTTTTACTGTATGTATGTTTGTTTTTGCCTATCTGTCACTGGCCTGAACCCCAGTGTTCATAAAGTATGCCCTGTATGTGTTCCCTGTGTGGTGCCTAACTGTATCACTGAGGCCCTGCTAACCAGAACCTCAATGCTTATGCTCTCTCTGCTTTTAAAATTGTCACTGCAAGCTAGTGACTAACTTTACCAATTCTCATTGGCACACTGGAGCCCCCTAATAATTCCCTAGTATATGGTACCTAGGTACCCAGGGTATTGGGGTTCAGACAATTCTTACACAGGACTGCCACTGCAGCCTGAGTCAAATAACGTCCATGTTATTTCACAGCCATTTTACACTGCACTTAAGTAACTTATAAGTCACCTATATGTCTAACCCTCACTTTGTGAAGGTTAGGTGCAAAGTTACTTAGTGTGTGGGCACCCTGGCACTAGCAATTCTATGCATCCCCGGGTCTCTAGCGTAGAACCCGGGTACTGCAAAACTAACTTTCCAGGGTTTTCTCTGCAGCTACCGCTGCTGCCAATCCACAGACAGGCTTCTACCCTTCTGGGGTCTGGGCAGTCCAGTCCCAGGAAGGCAGAACAAAGGATTTTCTCTGAGAGAGGGTGTTACACCCTCTCCCCTTGGAAATAGGTGTGAAGGGCCTGGGAGGAGTAGCCTCTCCTGGGCGCTGGAAATGCTTTGAAGGGCACAGATGGTGCCCTCCTTGCATAAGCCAGTCTACACCGGTTCAGGGATCCCCCCACTCTGCTCTGCGAAACTGGACAAAGGAAAGGGGAGTGACCACTCCCCTGACCAGCACCTCCCAGGGGAGGTAGCCAGAGCTCCTCCAGTGTGTCCCAGACCTCTGCCACTGTAGAAGCCTAATTATTCAACACCCATCCAGATACAAACGACCGTTAGCCAGCTCTTCTAGATAAACATAATGAATTTATTAGCGATAGAATAGAAAGACATGTACATGGAGGATGCTCTGTACTAGTGTACACAAACAGCCTAATACAAGGAAGTAATACACGATCTTTTATAGTATTAAACCACAAACATAATTCAACGTCTTATTGGTTCTTTGGCTTTGACGTATGATTGACGTATGACTACTTCTCCATTATGGCTGAAGGTAGTTTTTCCTATCATACCATATATAGTAACAAAAAGCATAGAAAAGGATTTTACACAAGGTGGCCTTCGTGCCTAATATCACATGGTCCATCTTGTGACAGAACTTGAGAACATCACGTACTCAGACTGGTACTCTCCAGAAGGGAGATTGCTTCAACTAGCAAGCAATGACGATGATATTTCATGATGGCTGTTCATAGAGCAAGCCTTGCAACATAATGCGTTCCTAGCAGTAGCGAATTACATTTGTAGGCCTCTTTACTTAATGATAGGCCTGTGCAGAGATTGTCATTGTGTATCACAGGGGCCACTAGGCATAGCATACCTAAGAACTGTAAAATGCGATTCCACACCACCTTGGATGCAGAGGTGTGAGGGCACATGGACAGCTCTGAGTGGCCAGTGCCAGCAGGTGACGTTAGAGATCCCTCCTGATAGGTGCTTACCTTTCTCTGTAGCCAATCCTCCTCTGAGGGTTATTTAGGGTCTCTCCTTTGGGTATCTCACCAGATAACGAATGCAAGAGCTCACCAGAGTTCCTCTGCACTTACCTTTTCAACTTCTGCAAAGGATCGACCGCTGACTGCTCCAGGATGCCTGCAAAACCGCAACAAAGTAGCAAGAAGACTACCAGCAATATTGAAGTGCCTCATCCTGCTGACTTTCTCGACTGTTTCCTGATGGTGCATGCTCTGAGGGCTGTCTTCCTTCACCCTGCACTGAAAGCCAAGAAGAAATCTCCTGTGGGTCGACGGAATCTTCCCCCTGCCAACGCAGGCACCAAACTTCTGCATCACCGGTCCTCTGGGTCCCCTCTCATCTTGACGAGCGTGGTCCCTGGAACACAGGAGCTGGATCCAAGTGTCCCGGACAGTCCAGTGGCCCTTCTGTCCAAATTTGGTGGAGGTAAGTCCTTGCCTCCCACGCCAGACAGTAATCCTGTGTACTGCGTGAATTGCAGCTGCTATGGCTTCTGTGTACTTTTACAAGACTTCCTTTGTGCACAGCCTAGCCCAGGTGTGAGAAAGTAGCCTCTTTCTAGCCTTGTTACCCCCACTTTTTGCCTGTTTGTGAGTATATGTCAGGGTGTTTTCACTGTCCCACTGGGATCCTGCTAGCCAGGGCCCAGTGCTCATAGTGAAAACCTTATGTTTTCAGTATGTTTGTTATGTGTCACTGGGACCCTGCTAGTCAGGACCCCAGTGCTCATAAGTTTGTGACCTATATGTATGTGTTCCCTGTGTGATGCTTAACTGTCTCACTGAGGCTCTGCTAACCAGAACCTCAGTGGTTATGCTCTCTCGGTACAAATTGTCACTAACAGGCTAGTGACCAATTTCACCAATTCACATTGGCATACTGGAACACCCTTATAATTCCCTAGTATATGGTACTAAGGTAACCAGGGTATTGGGGTTCCAGGAGATCCCTATGGGCTGCAGCATTTCTTTTGCCACCCATAGGGAGCTCTGACAATTCTTACACAGACCTGCCACTGCAGCCTGAGTGAAATAACGTCCACGTTATTTCACAGCCATTTACCACTGCACTGAAGTAACTTATAAGTCACCTATATGTCTAACCTTTACCTGGTAAAGGTTGGGTGCTAAGTTACTTAGTGTGTGGGCACCCTGGCACTAGCCAAGGTGCCCCCACATTGTTCAGGGCAAATTCCCCGGACTTTGTGAGTGCGGGGACACCATTACACGCGTGCACTATACATAGGTCACTACGTATGTATAGCGTCACAATGGTAACTCCGAACATGGAAATGTAACATGTCTAAGATCATGGAATTGCCACCCCAATGCCATCCTGGCATTGGGGAGACAATTCCATGATCCCCAGAGTCTCTAGCACAGACCTGGATACTGCCAAACTGCCTTTCCCGGGGTTTCACTGCAGCTGCTGCTGCTGCCAACCCCTCAGACAGGTTTCTGCCCTTCTGGGGTCCAGCCAGGCTTGGCCCAGGAAGGCAGAACAAAGGACTTCCTCAGAGAGAGGGTGTTACACCCTCTCCCTTTGGAAAAAGGTGTCAGGGCTGGGGAGGAATAGCCTCCCCCAGCCTCTGGAAATGCTTTCATGGGCACAGATGGTGCCTATCTCTGAATAAGCCAGTCTACACCGGTTCAGAGATTCCCCAGCCCTGCTCTGGCACGAAACTGGACAAAGGAAAGGGGAGTGACCACTCCCCTGACCTGCACCTCCCCTGGGAGGTGCCCAGAGCTCCTCCAGTGTGCTCCAGACCTCTGCCATCTTGGAAACAGAGGTGCTGCTGGCACACTGGACTTCTCTGAGTGGCCAGTGCCACCAGGTGACGTGAGAGACTCCTTCTGATAGGCTCCTTCAGGTGTTGCTAGCCTATCCTCCTTCCTAAGTAGCCAAACCTCCTTCTCTGGCTGTTTAGGAATTCTTCAGATAACGAATGCAAGAGCTCATCAGAGTTCCTCTGCATCTCTCTCTTCACCTTCTGCCAAGGAATCGACTGCTGACCGCGCTTGACGCCTGCAAAACTGCAACAAAGTAGCAAAGATGACTACTGCAACATTGTAACGCTGATCCTGCCGCCTTCTCGACTGTTTTCCTGGTGGTGCATGCTGTGGGGGTAGTCTGCCTCCTCTCTGCACTAGAAGCTCCGAAGAAATCTCCCGTGGGTCGACAGAATCTTCCCCCTGCAACCGCAGGCACCAAAGAACTGCATCACCGGTCCTCTGGGTCTTCTCTCAGCACAACGAGCGAGGTCCCTTGAACTCAGCAACTCTGTCCAAGTGACTCCCACAGTCCAGTGACTCTTCAGTCCTAGTTTGGTGGAGGTAAGTCCTTGCTTCCCCAAGCTAGACTGCATTGCGTGGAATCACGTGTTTTGCAGCTACTCCGGCTCCCGTGCACTCAGCGAGGAGTTCCTTTGTGCACAGCCAAGACTGGGTCCACGGCACTCTAACCTGCATTGCACGACCTCCTGAATTGTCCTCCGGCGGCGTGGGACTCTCTTGTGCAACTTCGGGTGAGCACCATTTTACTACACTTCATAGTGCCTGTTCCGGCACTTATGCGGGTGCTGCCTGCTTCTGAGTGGGCTCCTTTTCTTGCTGGATGCCCCCTCTGTCCCCTCACGCAATTGGTGACATCCTGGTCCCTCCTGGGCCACAGCAGCATCCAAAAACCCTAACCACAAATTTTGCAGCTAGCAAGGCTTGTTTGCGGTCTTTCTGCAGGAAAACACATCTGCACGACTCTTCTTGACGTGGGACATCCATCCCCCAAAGGGGAAGTTTCTAGCCCTTGTCGTTCTTGCAGAATCCTCAGCTTCTACCATCCAGTGGCAGCTTCTTTGCACCCACAGCTGGCATTTCCTGGGCATCTGCCAACTCCCGACTTCATCGTAACTCTTGGACTTGGTCCCCTTGTTCCACAGGTACTCTCGTCTGGAAATCCATCGTTGTTGCATTGCTGGTGTTGGTCTTTCCTGCAGAATTCCCCATCACGACTTCTGTGCTCTTTGGGGAAATTCAGTGCACTTTGCACTCACTTTTCAGGGTCTTGGGGTGGGCTATTTTTCTAACCCTCACTGTTTTCTTACAGTCCCAGCGGCCCTCTACAAGTCACATAGGTTTGTGGTCCATTCGTGGTTCGCATTCCACTTCTAGAGTATATGGTTTGTGTTGCCCGTATCCCTATGTGTCCCCATTGCATTCTATTGTGACTCTACATTGTTTGCACTGTTTCCTATTGCTATTACTGCATATTTTGGTATTGTGTACATATATCTTGTGTATATTTGCTATCCTCATACTGAGGGTACTCACTGAGATACTTTGGCATATTGTCATAAAAAGAAAGTACCTTTATTTTTAGTATATCTGTGTATTGTGTTTTCTTATGCTATTGTGCATATGACTCTAGTGGTACTGTAGGAGCTTCACTTGTCTCCTAGTTCAGCCTAAGCTGCTCTGCTAAGCTACCTCTTCTATCAGCCTAAGCTGCTAGACACCCCTATACACTAATAAGGGATACCTGGGCCTGGTGCAAGGTGTAACTACCCCTTGGTACTCACTACAAGCCAGTCCAGCCTCCTACATTGGTTGTGCAGCGGTGGGATAAGTACTTTGCAACTACTTACCACTTTTGTCATTGTACTTTTCATAAGAGAAAAATATACAAAACAAGTTCAGTGTATGTACACCTAACCAAAAAGTTTTGCTTTTCTTCTCTCACTTCTTTACTAAGTGCTGAAAAGTACCTCTAAACTTTCTAAAAAGTACTTAAAAAGGTTTAAAAGTTTTTTTTCTGTCTTTCAAAACGTTCTGAAAAACTTTTTCTCACTTTTTCTGTCCCTTAAACACTTTCTATAATGTCTGGTACAGGCCAAACTCTTGATCTGTCCAACATAGCTTATGACAACCTTAGCTGGAAGGAAGCAAGGAGTCTCTGTATAGATAGAGGTTTTGGGTTAGGGAAGAATCCCTCAAGACAACTGTTGGTTAATATGCTCGTTGAACAAGATAAGACCTTAGGTGGCACTTCTGGTGAGAAATTAGCTGATGGTTCCCACTCTGATTCTGGGGCACCCCTAGCAAAAGATGTGGGAGGGAATCTTTCCAACCTGCCCCCTAGCAAGCCACCTACCATAGCTGCTACTGATGTGAATTCACATCACAGTAAAAGTGTTGTCTCACATCACAGTAATAGTGTTGTTTCTCATCACAGTAGAAGTATCACTTCTGTAGGCCAGAATGTTAGTGTGACATCTGTTAGGGCCAGGTCTCCTTCTGTTCATTCTCACCATTCTTCTGTTTCGAGACGTGCCCTACCCACCCACCCTGATGACAGAGTGTTAGAAAGGGAGCTCAATAGATTGAGAGTGGAACAATCCAGGCTGAAGCTCAAGAAGCAACAGCTGGATTTAGATAGGCAGTCCTTAGAGATAGAAAGAGAAAGACAGAAATTGGGTTTAGAAACCCATGGTGGCAGCAGCAGTATTCCAAATAGTCATCCTGCAAAAGAGCATGATTCTAGGAATCTGCACAAGATAGTTCCCCCTTACAAGGAGGGGGATGACATTAACAAGTGGTTTGCTGCACTTGAGAGGGCCTGTGTTGTACAGGATGTCCCTCAAAGGCAGTGGGCTGCTATCCTATGGCTATCATTTAGTGGAAAGGGTAGGGATAGGCTCCTTACTGTAAAAGAAAGTGAGGCCAATGATTACAAAGTTCTTAAGAATGCACTCCTAGATGGTTATGGCTTAACCACTGAACAGTACAGGATGAAGTTCAGAGGAACCAAAAAGGAGTCTTCACAAGACTGGGTAGACTTTGTTGACCATTCATTGAAGGCCCTGGAGGGGTGGTTACATGGCAGTAAAGTTACTGATTATGAAAGCCTGTATAACTTAATCCTGAGAGAGCATATTCTTAATAATTGTGTGTCTGATTTGTTACACCAGTACCTGGTGGACTCTGATCTCACCTCTCCCCAAGAATTGGGAAAGAAGGCAGACAAATGGGTCAGAACAAGGGTGAACAGAAAAGTTCATACAGGGGGTGACAAAGATGGCAAGAAGAAGGATGGTAAGTCTTCTGACAAGGGTGGGGACAAATCTAAAAATGAGTCTTCATCAGGCCCACAAAAACATTCTGGTGGGGGTCGTGGGACCAAATCCTCTTCAAATCAAAACAAAGAAAAGAAACCATGGTGCTATTTATGTAAAATAAAAGGCCATTGGACAACAGATCCCAGTTGCCCAAAAAAAAGCACCAAGCCTCCTACCACTACAACCCCTGCTGCTACACCTAGTGTCCCTACTAATAGCAGTGGTGGTGGGAGCAAACCTACTAATAGCCAATCCAAGGGAGTAGCTGGGCTCACTATTGGTAACTTAGTTGGGGTTGGTCTAATTAGGGAGACCACAGAGGCTGTGTTAGTCTCTGAGGGGGCTATTGATTTAGCCACCTTAGTTGCTTGTCCCCTTAACATGGATAAGTACAAGCAACTACCCCTAATAAATGGTGTTGAGGTTCAGGCCTACAGGGACACAGGTGCCAGTGTTACAATGGTGATAGAAAAACTGGTCCACCCTGAACAACACCTACTTGGTCACCAGTACCAAGTAACCGATGCTCATAACAACACACTTAGCCACCCCATGGCTGTTGTAAATCTCAACTGGGGGGGGGTTACTGGTCCAAAGAAAGTTGTGGTTGCCTCAGATTTACCTGTAGACTGTCTACTAGGGAATGATTTAGAGACATCAGCTTGGTCAGATGTGGAGTTGGAGGCTCATGCAGCAATGCTGGGCATTCCAGGGCATATTTTTGCTTTGACAAGGGCTCAGGCCAAAAAGCAAAAAGGACAGGGTGACTTGGGTCCTGGAAGAATGGACCAAGTGCTCCCTAAAGCTTGTGTTAGTAAGAGTAAAACACTACCTACTATCCCTCCCTCTACAGTGGTTTCTACTTCTGAGGAAGAAGAATTTCCACCCTGTGCAGAACCTACACCAGAGGAGCTGGAAGCAGACACTGCTGAGCTTTTGGGTGAAGGGGGGCCTGCCAGGGAGGAGCTGAGTGTGGCACAGCATACCTGTCCCACACTAGAGGGTCTAAGGCAGCAAGCTGTCAAACAAGCAAATGGGGATGTCAGTGACTCTCACAGAGTTTACTGGGAGGACAACCTCTTGTACACTGAAGCAAGGGATCCTAAACCTGGAGCTGCCAGGAGATTGGTGATTCCTCAGGAGTACAGAAAGTTCCTCCTAACTCTAGCCCACAACATTCCCTTAGCTGGACATTTGGGGCAAATGAAAACTTGGGACAGGCTTGTTCCCTTCTTTCATTGGCCTAGAATGTCAGAGGACACAAAGGAATTTTCTAAGTCCTGTGAAACCTGTCAAGCCAGTGGCAAGACAGGTGGCACTCCAAAGGCACCACTTATTCCACTGCCTGTGGTTGGGGTTCCCTTTGAAAGGGTAGGGGTTGACATAGTTGCCCCCCTTGACCCTCCTACTGCTTCAGGCAATAGGTTTATCTTGGTGGTAGTGGACCATGCCACCAGATATCCTGAAGCAATTCCTCTAAGGACCACTACAGCTCCTGCAGTGGCAAAGGCCCTCCTGGGAATCTTTTCCAGGGTGGGCTTCCCAAAAGAGGTGGTATCAGACAGGGGAAGCAATTTCATGTCTGCTTACTTAAAGGCCATGTGGAAGGAATGTGGTGTGACAAACAAGTTCACCACACCCTATCATCCACAAACAAATGGACTGGTGGAGAGATTTAACAAAACTCTCAAAGGCATGATTATGGGACTCCCTGAAAAACTTTGCAGGAGATGGGATATCCTGTTACCTTGCCTCCTTTTTGCTTACAGGGAGGTACCCCAAAAAGGAGTGGGCTTCAGCCCCTTTGAACTCCTATTTGGACACCCTGTGAGAGGTCCTCTAACACTTGTTAAGGAGGGTTGGGAACAACCTTTAAAAGCTCCAAAACAAGACATAGTGGACTATGACCTTGGCCTCAGATCTAGGATGGCTGAGTACATGAAAAAGGCCAGTAAAAACCTTCAGGCCAGCCAAGAGCTCCAGAAGCAATGGCATGATCAGAAGGCTGTTTTGGTTCAGTACAAACCAGGGCAGAAAGTGTGGGTCTTGGAGCCTGTGGCCCCAAGAGCACTCCAAGATAAATGGAGTGGACCCCACATAATTGTTGAAAAGAAGGGTGAAGTCACCTACTTAGTTGACTTAGGCACTGCCAGGAGTCCCCTTAGGGTGCTCCATGTCAATCGCCTGAAACCCTACTATGACAGGGCTGATCTCACCCTGCTCATGGCAACTGATGAGGGACAGGAAGAAGACAGTGATCCTCTACCTGATCTCTTCTCTTCCACAGAACAAGATGCTCTTGTGGAAGGTGTAGTTTTGGCTGATTGTCTTAGTGCTGAGCAGAAAGAACATTGCATAAATCTCCTAGATCAATTCTCTGAACTCTTCTCTACTGTGCCAGGCACCACTTCTTGGTGTGAGCACACTATAGATACTGGAGACAGTTTACCTGTCAAAAGTAAGATCTATAGGCAGCCTGACCATGTCAGGGACTGCATAAAGCAAGAGGTGCAGAAAATGTTAGAGCTGGGAGTGGTTGAGCACTCTGAAAGTCCATGGGCTTCTCCTGTGGTACTTGTACCAAAACCCCATTCCAAAGATGGAAAGAAGGAAATGCGGTTTTGTGTAGACTATAGAGGTCTCAACCTTGTAACCAAAACTGATGCTCACCCTATACCCAGGGCAGATGAGCTCATAGATACTCTGGCATCTGCCAAGTATCTAAGCACTTTTGATTTGACTGCAGGGTATTGGCAGATCAAATTATCAGAAGATGCTAAACCTAAAACTGCATTTTCAACCATTAGAGGACATTACCAGTTCACAGTAATGCCTTTTGGTTTGAAAAATGCACCTGACACTTTTCAAAGGTTGGTGAACACAGTCATGCAAGGGCTGGAAGCTTTCAGTGCAGCATATTTGGACGATATAGCTGTCTTTAGCTCCAGCTGGGATGATCACCTGGTCCACCTATGGAAAGTTTTGGAGGCCCTGCAAAAGGCAGGCCTCACTATCAAGGCTTCAAAGTGCCAGATAGGGCAGGGTAAGGTTGTTTATCTGGGACACCTTGTTGGTGGGGAACAGATTGCACCACTACAGGGGAAAATCCAAACAATTATTGATTGGGTTCCCCCTACCACTCAGACTCAGGTGAGAGCCTTCCTAGGCCTCACAGGGTATTACAGGAGGTTCATTAAGAACTATGGCTCCATTGCAGCCCCTCTTAATGACCTCACTTCCAAAAAGATGCCTAAAAAGGTATTGTGGACAGCTAGCTATCAGAAAGCTTTTGAGGAGCTGAAGCAGGCCATGTGCTCTGCACCTGTCCTGAAATGCCCTTGTTACTCTAAAAAATTCTATGTCCAAACTGATGCATCTGAATTAGGAGTAGGGGCAGTCCTATCACAACTTAATTCTGAGGGCCAGGATCAACCTGTTGCTTTTATTAGTAGGAGGTTGACCCCTAGAGAAAAGCATTGGTCTGCCATTGAGAGGGAGGCCTTTGCTGTGGTCTGGTCTCTGAAGAAGTTGAGGCCATACCTGTTTGGCACTCACTTCATTGTTCAGACAGACCACAAACCTCTACTTTGGCTAAAACAAATGAAAGGTGAAAATCCAAAATTGTTGAGGTGGTCCATATCCCTACAGGGAATGGACTATACAGTGGAACATAGACCTGGGAGTAGCCACTCCAATGCAGATGGACTCTCCAGATATTTCCACTTAGACAATGAAGACACATCAGGTCATGGCTAGTCTTATTGTCCTTCGTTTGGGGGGGGAGTTGTGTAGGAAAGTACCATCTTGCCTGGCATGTTACCCCCATTTTTCACTGTATATATGTTGTTTTAGTTGTATGTGTCACTGGGACCCTGTTCACCAGGGCCCCAGTGCTCATAAGTGTGCCTGAATGTGTTACCTGTGTAGTGACTAACTGTCTCACTGAGGCTCTGCTAATCAGAACCTCAGTGGTTATGCTCTCTCATTTCTTTCAAATTGTCACTGACAGGCTAGTGACCAATTTTACCAATTTACATTGGCTTACTGGAACACCCTTATAATTCCCTAGTATATGGTACTGAGGTACCCAGGGTATTGGGGTTCCAGGAGATCCCTATGGGCTGCAGCATTTCTTTTGCCACCCATAGGGAGCTCTGACAATTCTTACACAGGCCTGCCACTGCAGCCTGAGTGAAATAACGTCCACGTTATTTCACAGCTATTTTACACTGCACTTAAGTAACTTATAAGTCACCTATATGTCTAACCTATACCTGGTAAAGGTTAGGTGCAAAGTTACTTAGTGTGAGGGCACCCTGGCACTAGCCAAGGTGCCCCCACGTTGTTCAGGGCCAATTCCCCGGACTTTGTGAGTGCGGGGACACCATTACACGCGTGCACTACATATAGGTCACTACCTATATGTAGCTTCACAATGGTAACTCCGAATATGGCCATGTAACATGTCTATGATCATGGAATTGCCACCTCTATACCATCCTGGCATAGTTGGCACAATCCCATGATCCCAGTGGTCTGTAGCACAGACCCTGGTACTGCCAAACTGCCTTTCCTGGGGTTTCACTGCAGCTGCTGCTGCTGCCAACCCCTCAGACAGGCATCTGCCCTCGTGGCAGTTGCTGGATTCGAGGGACCTCGCTCGTCGTGCTGAGAGGAGACCCAAGGGACCGGTAATGCAGCTTTTTGGTGCCTGCGGTTTCAGGGGGAAGATTCCGTCGACCCACAGGAGATTTCTTCGGAGCTTCTGGTGCAGAGAGGAGGCAGACTACCCCCACAGCATGCACAAACAGGAAAACAGTCGAGAAGGCGGCAGGATCAGCGTTACAGAGTTGCAGTAGTCGTCTTAGCTACTTTATTGTAGTTTTGCAGGCTTCCAGCGCGGTCAGCAGTCGATTCCTTGGCAAAAGGTGAAGAGAGATGCTGAGGAACTCGGCTGAACTCTTGCATTCGTTATCTAAAGTTTCCCCAGAGACAGAGACCCTAAATAGCCAGAAAAGAGGGTTTGGCTACTTAGGAGAGAGGATAGGCTAGCAACACCTGAAGGAGCCTATCACAAGGAGTCTCTGACGTCACCTGGTGGCACTGGCCACTCAGAGCAGTCCAGTGTGCCAGCAGCACCTCTGTTTCCAAGATGGCAGAGGTCTGGAGCACACTGGAGGAGCTCTGGGCACCTTTCCTTTGTCCAGCTTCGCGCCAGAGCAGGGCTAAGGGGTCCCCTGAACCGGTGTAGACTGGCTTATGCAGAATTGGCACATCTGTGCCCAACAAAGCATTTCCAGAGGCTGGGGGAGGCTACTCCTCCCCTGCCTTCACACCATTTTCCAAAGGGAGAGGGTGTCACACCCTCTCTCAGAAGAAGTTCTTTGTTCTGCCATCCTGGGCCAGGCCTGGCTGGACCCCAGGAGGGCAGATGCCTGTCAGAGGGGTTGGCAGCAGCAGCAGCTGCAGTGAAACCCCAGGAAGGGCAGTTTGGCAGTACCAGGGTCTGTGCTACAGACCACTGGGATCATGGGATTGTGCCAACTATGCCAGGATGGCATAGATGGGGCAAATCCATGATCATAGACATGTTACATGGCCATATTCGGAGTTCCCATTGTGAAGCTACATATAGGTAGTGACCTATATGTAGTGCACGCGTGTAATGGTGTCCCCGCACTCACAAAGTTCAGGGAATTGGCTCTGAACAATGTGGGGGCACCTTGGCTAGTGCCAGGGTGCCCTCACACTAAGTAACTTTGCACCTAACCTTTACCAGGTAAAGATTAGACATATAGGTGACTTATAAGTTACTTAAGTGCAGTGTAAAATGGCTGTGAAATAAAGTGGACATTATTTCACTCAGGCTGCAGTGGCAGGCCTGTGTAAGAATTGTCAGAGCTCCCTATGGGTGGCAAAAGAAATGCTGCAGCCCATAGGGATCTCCTGGAACCCCAATACCCTGGGTACCTCAGTACCATATACTAGGGAATTATAAGGGTGTTCCAGTAAGCCAATGTAAATTGGTAAAAATGGTCACTAGCCTGTTAGTGACAATTTGGAAAGAAATGAGAGAGCATAACCACTGAGGTTCTGATTAGCAGAGCCTCAGTGAGACAGTTAGTCACTACAGAGGTAACACATTCAGTCACACTTATGAGCACTGGGGCCCTGGGTTACCAGGGTCCCAGTGACACATACAACTAAAACAACATATATACAGTGAAAAATGGGGGTAACATGCCAGGCAAGATGGTACTTTCCTACACAACCCCCCCCAAACGAAGGACAATAAGACTAGCCATGACCTGATGAGTCTTCATTGTCTAAGTGGAAATATCTGGAGAGTCCATCTGCATTGGAGTGGCTACTCCCAGGTCTATGTTCCACTGTATAGTCCATTCCCTGTAGGGATATGGACCACCTCAACAATTTATGATTTTCACCTTTCATTTGTTTTAGCCAAAGTAGAGGTTTGTGGTCTGTCTGAACAATGAAGTGAGTGCCAAACAGGTATGGCCTCAACTTCTTCAGAGCCCAGACCACAGCAAAGGCCTCCCTCTCAATGGCAGACCAACGCTTTTCTCTAGGGGTCAACCTCCTACTAATAAAAACAACAGGTTGATCCTAGCCCTCAGAATTAAGTTGTGATAGGACTGCCCCTACTCCTAATTCAGATGCATCAGTTTGGACATAGAATTTTTTAGAGTAACAAGGGCTTTTCAGGACAGGTGCAGAGCACATGGCCTGCTTCAGCTCCTCAAAAGCTTTCTGACAGTTTGCTGTCCATAATACCTTTTTAGGCATCTTTTTGGAAGTGAGGTCATTAAGAGGGGCTGCAATGGAGCCATAGTTCTTAATGAACCTCCTGTAATACCCAGTGAGGCCTAGGAAGGCTCTCACCTGAGTCTGTGTAGGAGGGGGAACCCAATCAATAATTGTTTGGATTTTCCCCTGTAGTGGTTGTGAGAAGGTAGCCTCTTTCTAGCCTTGTTACCCCCACTTTTGGCCTGTTTGTGAGTGTATGTCAGGGTGTTTGTCACTGTTTTCACTGTCTCACTGGGATCCTGATAGCCAGGCCTCAGTGCTCATAGTGAAAACACTATGTTTTCAGTATGGTTGTTATGTGTCACTGGGATCCTGCTGGTCAGGACCCCAGTGCTCATAGGTTTGTGGCCTATATGTATGTGTCACTGGGACCCTGTCACACAGGGCCCCAGTGCTCATAGGTGTGCATGTATATGTTCCCTGTGTGGTGCCTAACTGTCTCACTGAGGCTCTGCTAACCAGAACCTCAGTGGTTATGCTCTCTCATTACTTTCAAATTGTCACTGACAGGCTAGTGACCATTTTTACCAATTTACATTGGCTTACTGGAACACCCTTATAATTCCCTAGTATATGGTACTGAGGTACCCAGGGTATTGGGGCTCCAGGAGATCCCTATGGGCTGCAGCATTTCTTTTGCCACCCATAGGGAGCTCTGACAATTCTTACACAGGCCTGCCACTGCAGCCTGAGTGAAATAACGTCCACGTTATTTCACAGCCATTTTACACTGCACTTAAGTAACTTATAAGTCACCTATATGTCTAACCTTTACCTCGTAAAGGTTAGGTGCAAAGTTACTTAGTGTGAGGGCACCCTGGCACTAGCCAAGGTGCCCCCACATTGTTCAGAGCCAATTCACTGAACTTTGTGAGTGCGGGGACACCATTACACGCGTGCACTACATATAGGTCACTACCTATATGTAGCTTCACCATGGTAACTCCGAATATGGCCATGTAACATGTCTATGATCATGGAATTGCCCCCTCTATGCCATCCTGGCATTGTTGGTACAATTCCATGATCCCAGTGATCTGTAGCACAGACCCTGGTACTGCCAGACTGCCCTTCCTGGGGTTTCACTGCAGCTGCTGCTGCTGCCAACCCCTCAGACAGGCAGCTGCCCTCCTGGGGTCCAGCCAGGCCTGGCCCAGGAGGGCAGAACAAAGAACTTCCTCTGAGAGAGGGTGTGACACCCTCTCCCTTTGGAAAATGGTGTGAAGGCAGGGGAGGAGTAGCCTCCCCCAGCCTCTGGAAATGCTTTGTTGGGCACAGATGTGCCCAATTCTGCATAAGCCAGTCTACACCGGTTCAGGGACCCCTTAGCCCCTGCTCTGGCGCGAAACTGGACAAAGGAAAGGGGAGTGACCACTCCCCTGACCTGCACCTCCCCTGGGAGGTGTCCAGAGCTCCTCCAGTGTGCTCCAGACCTCTGCCATCTTGGAAACAGAGGTGCTGCTGGCACACTGGACTGCTCTGAGTGGCCAGTGCCACCAGGTGACGTCAGAGACTCCTGCTGATAGGCTCCTTCAGGTGTTAGTAGCCTTTCCTCTCTCCTAGGTAGCCATACCCTCTTTTCTGGCTATTTAGGGTCTCTGTCTCTGGGGAAACTTTAGATAACGAATGCATGAGCTCAACCGAGTTCCTCTGCATCTCCCTCTTCACCTTCTGATAAGGAATCGACCGCTGACCGCGCTGGAAGCCTGCAAACCTGCAACATAGTAGCAAAGACGACTACTGCAACTCTGTAACGCTGATCCTGCCGCCTTCTCGACTGTTTTCCTGCTTGTGCATGCTGTGGGGGTAGTCTGCCTCCTCTCTGCACCAGAAGCTCCGAAGAAATCTCCCGTGGGTCGACGGAATCTTCCCCCTGCAACCGCAGGCACCAAAAAGCTGCATTACCGGTCCCTTGGGTCTCCTCTCAGCACGACGAGCGAGGTCCCTCGAATCCAGCGACACCGTCCAAGTGACCCCCACAGTCCAGTGACTCTTCAGCCCAAGTTTGGTGGAGGTAAGTCCTTGCCTCACCTCGCTGGGCTGCATTGCTGGGAACCGCGACTTTGCAAGCTACTCCGGCCCCTGTGCACTTCCGGCGGAAATCCTTCGTGCACAGCCAAGCCTGGGTCCACGGCACTCTAAACTGCATTGCACGACTTTCTAAGTTGGTCTCCGGCGACGTGGGACTCCTTTGTGCAACTTCGGCGAGCACCGTTTCACGCATCCTTGTAGTGCCTGTTTCGGGCACTTCTCCGGGTGCTACCTGCTTCAGTGAGGGCTCTTTGTCTTGCCCGACGTCCCCTCTCTCTGCAGGTCCAATTTGCGACCTCCTGGTCCCTCCTGGGCCCCAGCAGCGTCCAAAAACGTGAAACGCATGATTTGCGTGTAGCAAGGCTTGTTGGCGTCCATCCGGCGGGAAAACACTTCTGCACAACTCTCCAAGGCGTGTTGGATCGATCCTCCAAAGGGGAAGTCTCTAGCCCTTGTCGTTCCTGCAGTATTCACAGCTCTTCAGCCTAGTAAGAGCTTCTTTGCTCCAACCGCTGGCATTTCTTGGGCATCTGCCCATCTCCGAGTTGCTTGTGACTTTTGGACTTGGTCCCCTTGTTCCACAGGTACCCTCAGTCAGGAATCCATCGTTGTTGCATTGCTGATTTGTGTTTTCCTTGCATTTTCCCTCTAACACGACTATTTTGTCCTTAGGGGAACTTTGGTGCACTTTGCACTCACTTTTCAGGGTCTTGGGGAGGGTTATTTTGCTAACTCTCACTATTTTCTAATAGTCCCAGCGACCCTCTACAAGGTCACATAGGTTTGGGGTCCATTCGTGGTTCGCATTCCACTTCTGGAGTATATGGTTTGTGTTGCCCCTATCCCTATGTTTCCCCATTGCATCCTATTGTAACTATACATTGTTTGCACTGTTTTCTAAGACTATACTGCATATTTTTGCTATTGTGTATATATATCTTGTGTATATTTCCTATCCTCTCACTGAGGGTACACTCTAAGATACTTTGGCATATTGTCATAAAAATAAAGTACCTTTATTTTTAGTATAACTGTGTATTGTGTTTTCTTATGATATTGTGCATATGACACTAAGTGGTACTGTAGTAGCTTCACACGTCTCCTAGTTCAGCCTAAGCTGCTCTGCTAAGCTACCATTATCTATCAGCCTAAGCTGCTAGACACCCTATACACTAATAAGGGATAACTGGGCCTGGTGCAAGGTGCAAGTACCCCTTGGTACTCACTACAAGCCAGTCCAGCCTCCTACAGTGGTGCAATCTGTTCCCCACCAACAAGGTGTCCCAGATAAACCACCTTACCCTGCCCTATCTGGCACTTTGAAGCCTTGATAGTGAGGCCTGCCTTTTGCAGGGCCTCCAAAACTTTCCATAGGTGGACCAGGTGATCATCCCAGCTGGAGCTAAAGACAGCTATATCGTCCAAATATGCTGCACTGAAAGCTTCCAGCCCTTGCAGGACTGTGTTCACCAACCTTTGAAAAGTGGCAGGTGCATATTTCAAACCAAAAGGCATTACAGTAAACTGGTAATGTCCTCCAATGGTAGAAAATGCAGTCTTAGGTTTAGCATCTTCTGACAATTTGATCTGCCAATTCCCTGCAGTCAAATCAAAAGTGCTTAGATACTTGGCAGATGCCAGTGTATCTATAAGCTCATCTGCCCTGGGTATAGGGTGAGCATCAGTTTTGGTTACCAAGTTGAGACCTCTATAGTCTACACAAAACCGCATTTCCTTCTTTCCATCTTTGGAATGGGGTTTTGGTACAAGTACCACAGGGGAAGCCCATGGACTTTCAGAGTGCTCAACCACTCCTAGTTCTAACATTTTCTGGACCTCTTGCTTTATGCAGTCCCTGACATGGTCAGGCTGCCTATAGATCTTACTTTTGACAGGTAAACTGTCTCCAGTATCTATAGTGTGCTCACACCAAGAAGTGGTACCTGGCACAGTAGAGAAGAGTTCAGAGAATTGATCTAGGAGATTTATGCAATGGTCTTTATGCTCAGCTGTAAGACAATCAGCCAAAACTACACCTTCCACAAGAGCATCTTGTTCTGTGGAAGAGAAGAGATCAGGTAGAGGATCACTGTCTTCTTCCTGTCCCTCATCAGTTGCCATGAGCAGGGTGAGATCAGCCCTGTCATAGTAGGGTTTCAGGCGGTTGACATGGAGCACCCTAAGGGGACTCCTGGCAGTGCCTAAGTCAACTAAATAGGTGACTTCTCCCTTCTTTTCCACAATTGTATGGGGTCCACTCCATTTATCTTGGAGTGCTCTTGGGGCCACAGGCTCCATGACCCACACTTTCTGCCCTGGTTGGTACTGAACCAAAACAGCCTTCTGATCATGCCATTGCTTCTGGAGCTCTTGGCTGGCCTGAAAGTTTTTACTGGCCTTTTTCATGTACTCAGCCATTCTTGATCTGAGGCCAAGTACATAATCCACAATATCCTGCTTAGGAGCTCTTAAAGGTTGTTCCCAACCCTCCTTTACAAGTGTGAGTGGACCCCTAACAGGGTGTCCAAAAAGAAGTTCAAAGGGGCTGAAGCCCACTCCTTTCTGGGGTACCTCCCTGTAGGCAAAAAGGAGGCATGGTAGAAGGATATCCCATCTCCTGCGGAGTTTTTGAGGGAGACCCATAATCATGCCTTTGAGAGTTTTATTAAATCTCTCCACCAGTCCATTTGTTTGTGGATGATAGGGTGTTGTGAACTTGTACGTTACACCACACTCCTTCCACATGGCCTTTAAGTATGCAGACATGAAATTGCTTCCCCTGTCTGATACCACTTCCTTTGGGAAGCCGACCCTGGAAAATATTCCCAGGAGGGCCTTTGCCACTGCAGGTGCTGTAGTGGTCCTTAAAGGAATAGCTTCAGGATATCTTGTGGCATGGTCCACTACCACCAAGATAAACCTATTGCCTGAAGCAGTAGGAGGGTCAAGGGGGCCAACTATGTCAACCCCTACCCTTTCAAAGGGTACCCCAACCACAGGCAGTGGAATAAGGGGTGCCTTTGGAGTGCCACCTGTCTTGCCACTGGCTTGACAGGTTTCACAGGACTTACAAAAATCTTTTGTGTCCTCAGACATCCTAGGCCAATGAAACAATGGAACCAGTCTGTCCCAAGTTTTCATTTGTCCCAGGTGCCCAGCTAGGGGAATGTCGTGTGCAAGAGTTAGGAGGAACTTTCTGTACTCCTGAGGGATCACTAATCTCCTGGCAGTTCCAGGTTTAGGATCCCTTGCCTCAGTGTACAAGAGGTTGTCCTCCCAGTAAACTCTGTGAGAGTCACTGACATCCCCATTAGCCTGTTTGACAGCTTGCTGTCTGAGACCCTCTAATGTGGGACAGGTTTGCTGTGCCACACTCAGCTCCTCCCTGGCAGGCCCCCCTTCACCCAAAAGTTCAGCAGTGTCTGCTTGAAGCTCCTCTGGTGTAGGTTCTGCACAGGGAGGGAATTCTTCTTCCTCAGAAGTTGAATCCACTGTAGAGGGAGGGATAGTAGGAAGTGGTTTGCTTCTACTAGCCCTAGCTTTAGGGAGCACTTGGTCCATTGTTCCAGGATCCAAGCTTCCTTGTCCTTTTTGCTTTATGGCCTGAGCCCTTGTCAAAGCAAAAATATGCCCTGGGATACCCAGCATTGCTGCATGGGCCTCCATCTCCACATCTGACCAAGCTGATGTCTCTAAATCATTCCCTAATAGACAGTCTACAGGTAAATCTGAAGCTACCACAACTTTCTTTGGACCAGTAACCCCCCCCCCAGTTGAGATTAACAACAGCCATGGGGTGGCTAAGTGTGTTGTTGTGAGCATCGGTTACTTGGTACTGGTGACCAAGTAGGTGTTGTTCAGGGTGGACCAGTTTCTCTATGACCATAGTCACACTGGCTCCAGTGTCCCTGTAGGCCTGAACCTCAACACCATTTATTAGGGGTAGCTGCTTGTACTTATCCATATTAAGGGGACAAGCAACTAAGGTGGCTAAATCAATAGCCCCCTCAGAGACTAACACAGCCTCTGTGGTCTCCCTAACAAGACCAACCCCAACTAAGTTACCAATAGTGAGCCCAGCTACTCCCTTGGATTGGCTATTAGTAGGTTTGCTCCCACCACCACTGCTATTAGTAGGGACACTAGGGGTAGCAGTAGGGGTTGTAGTGGTAGGAGGCTTGGTGCCTTTCTTTGGACAACTGGGATCTGTTGTCCAATGGTCTTTTATTTTACATAAATAGCACTATGGTTTCTTTTCCTTGTTTTGATTAGAAGAGGATTTGGGCCTACCACCCCCACCAGAGTGTTTTTGTGGGCCTGATGAAGACTCATTTTTAGATTTGTCCCCACCCTTGTCAGAAGACTTACCATCCTTCTTCTTGTTGCCATCTTTGTCACCCCCTGTATGAACTTTTCTGTTCACCCTTGTTCTGACCCATTTGTCTGCCTTCTTTCCCAATTCTTGGGGAGAGGTCAGATCAGAGTCCACCAAGTACTGGTGCAACAAATCAGACACACAATTATTAAGAATATGCTCTCTCAGGATCAAGTTATACAGGCTGTCATAATCAGTAACTTTACTGCCATGTAACCACCCCTCCAAGGCCTTCACTGAATGGTCAATGAAATCAACCCAGTCTTGTGAAGACTCCTTTTTGGTCTCTCTGAACTTTATCCTGTATTGTTCAGTGGTTAAGCCATAACCATCCAGGAGTGCATTCTTAAGAACTTTGTAATCATTAGCTTCATTTTCTTTTACAGTAAGGAGCCTATCCCTACCTTTTCCACTAAATGATAGCCATAGGATAGCAGCCCACTGCCTTTGAGGGACATCCTGTACAGCACAGGCCCTCTCAAGTGCAGCAAACCACTTGTTAATGTCATCCCCCTCCTTATAAGGGGGAACTATCTTGTGCAGATTCCTGGAATCATGCTCTTTTGCAGGATGACTATGGGGAATACTGCTGCTGCCACCATGGGTTTCTAAACCCAGTTTCTGTCTCTCCTTCTCTACTTCTAAAGTCTGTCTATCCAAATCCAGCTGTTGCTTCTTGAGCTTCAGTCTGGTTTGTTCCACTCTCAATCTATTGAGCTCCCTTTCTAACAATCTGTCATCAGGGTGGGTGGGAGGGACATGCCTTGAAACAGAAGTATGGTGAGAATGGACAGAAGGAGACCTGTCCCTTACAGAGGGCACCCTAACAGCTTGGCTAACAGAAACATCAGTACCACTGTGGTGAGAATAAATGCTTTTGCTATGATGTGAGACAACACTATTTGTATGGTGTGACTCAACATCATTACCAACTATGCTAGACTGTCTAGTAATGGGCAGGCTAGGAAGTTTCTTTCCTGAATCTTTTCCTGGGGGAGTCCCTGGATCAGATTGGGAACCATTAGCTACTTTTTCAACAGATGGGGCACTTCTTGCCTTATCTTGTTCTCTAAGCATGTTAAGTAACAATTCCAAGGAAGGATTCTTCCCTACACTCAAACCTCTCTCTATGCAGAGACTCCTTGCTCCTTTCCAGCTAAGGTGATCATATGCAAGTTTGGACAGATCAATATTTTGGCCTGTGCCAGACATTTTTTAGAGAGAGTTAAAGTGATAGAAAAGAGAAAAAAGTTTGTCAGAGCTTTTAGAAAAACAGAGAAAAAAACTTTTTAGAACTTTTTAGAAAGTTAGAAGTACTTTTCAGCACTTAGAAAAGAGTGAAAAGAGGAAATGCAAAACTTTTTGGCAATGTGTATATACACTGAACTTGTTTTGTATATTTTTCTCTTATGAAAAGTACAATGACAAGAGTGGTAAGTAGTCTCAAAGCACTTATCCCACCGCTGCACAACCAATGTAGGAGGCTGGACTGGCTTGTAGTGAGTACCAAGGGGTACTTGCACCTTGCACCAGGCCCAGTTATCCCTTATTAGTGTATAGGGTGTCTAGCAGCTTAGGCTGATAGATAATGGTAGCTTAGCAGAGCAGCTTAGGTTGAACTAGGAGACGTGTGAAGCTACTACAGTACCACAAGTGTCACTTGCAAAATATCATAAGAAAACACAATACACAGTTATACTAAAAATAAAGGTACTTTAATTTTATGACAATATGCCAAAGTATCTTAGAGTGTACCCTCAGTGAGAGGATAGGAAATATACACAAGATATATGTACACAATAGCAAAAATATGCAGTATAGTCTTAGAAAACAGTGCAAACAATGTATAGTTACAATAGGATGCAATGGGGAAACATAGGGATAGGGGCAACACAAACCATATACTCCAAAAGTGGAATGCGAACCACGAATGGACCCCAAACCTATGTGACCTTGTAGAGGGTCGCTGGGACTATTAGAAAATAGTGAGAGTTAGAAAAATAACCCTCCCCAAGACCCTGAAAAGTGAGTGCAAAGTGCACTAAAGTTCCCCAAAGGACAAAGAAGTCGTGTTAGAGGAATAATGCAGATAAGACACAAACCAACAATGCAACAACTGTGGATTTCAAATCTAGGGTACCTGTGGAACAAGGAGACCAAAAGTCACAAGCAAGTCGGAGATGGGCAGATGCCCAGGAAATGCCAGCTGCGGGTGCAAGGAAGCTTCTACTGGACAGAAGAAGCTGAGGTTTCTGCAGGAACAAAAAGGGCTAGAGACTTCCCCTTTGGTGGATGGATCCCCCTTGCCGTGGAGAGTCGTGCAGAAGTGTTTTCCCGCCGAATGAACGCCAACAAGCCTTGCTAGCTGCAAATCGTGCGGTAAGCGTTTTTGGACGCTGCTGTGGCCCTGGAGGGACCAGGAGGTCGCAAATTGGACCAGGAGAGAGAGGGGACGTCGAGCAAGACAAGGAGCCCTCTCAGCAGCAGGTAGCTCCCGGAGAAGTGCCAGAAACAGGCACTACGAGGATGCGTGAAACGGTGCTCACTCGAAGTCGCACAAAGAAGTCCCACGTCGCCGGAGAACAACTTAGGAGGTCGTGCAATGCAGGTTAGAGTGCCGTGGACCCAGGCTGGACTGTGCACAAAGGATTTCCGCCGGAAGTGCACGGAGGCCTGAGTAGCTGCAAAAGTCGCAGGTTCCCAGCAATGCAGCCCAGCGAGGTGAGGCAAGGACTTACCTCCACCAAACTTGGACTGAAGAGTCGCTGGACTGTGGGGGTCACTTGGACAGAGTCGCTGGATTCGAGGGACCTCGCTCTTCGTGCTGAGAGGAGACCCAAGGGACCGGTAATGCAGCTTTTTGGTGCCTGCGGTTGCAGGGGGAAGATTCCATCGACCCACGGGAGATTTCTTCAGAGCTTCTGGTGCAGAGAGGAGGCAGACTACCTCCACAGCATGCACAAACAGGAAAACAGTCGAGAAGGCGGCAGGATCAGCGTTACAGAGTTGCAGTAGTCGTCTTAGCTACTTTGTTGCAGTTTTGCAGGCTTCCAGCGCGGTCAGCAGTCGATTCCTTATCAGAAGGTGAAGAGAGAGATGCAGAGGAACTCGGCTGAGCTCTTGCATTCGTTATCTAAAGTTTCCCCAGAGACAGAGACCCTAAATAGCCAGAAAAGAGGGTTTGGCTACTTAGGAGAGAGGATAGGCTAGCAACACCTGAAGGAGCCTATCACAAGGAGTCTCTGACGTCACCTGGTGGCACTGGCCACTCAGAGCAGTCCAGTGTGCCAGCAGCACCTCTGTTTCCAAGATGGCAGAGGTCTGGAGCACACTGGAGGAGCTCTGGACACCTCCCTGGGGAGGTGCAGATCAGGGGAGTGGTCACTCCCCTTTCCTTTGTCCAGCTTCGCGCCAGAGCAGGGCTAAGGGGTCCCCTGAAACGGTGTACACTGGCTTATGCAGAATTGGGCACATCTGTGCCCAACAAAGCATTTCCAGAGGCTGGGGGAGGCTACTCCTCCCCTGCCTTCACACCATTTTCCAAAGGGAGAGGGTGTCACACCCTCTCTCAGAGGAAGTTCTTTGTTCTGCCATCCTGGGCCAGGCCTGGCTGGACCCCAGGAGGGCAGATGCCTGTCTGAGGGGTTGGCAGCAGCAGCAGCTGCAGTGAAACCCCAGGAAGGGCAGTTTGGCAGTACCAGGGTCTGTGCTACAGACCACTGGGATCATGGGATTGTGCCAACTATGCCAGGATGGCATAGAGGGGGCAATTCCATGATCATAGACATGTTACATGGCCATATTCGGAGTTCCCATTGTGAAGCTACATATAGGTAGTGACCTATATGTAGTGCACGCGTGTAATGGTGTCCCCGCACTCACAAAGTTCAGGGAATTGGCTCTGAACAATGTGGGGGCACCTTGGCTAGTGCCAGGGTGCCCTCACACTAAGTAACTTTGCACCTAACCTTTACCAGGTAAAGGTTAGACATATAGGTGACTTATAAGTTACTTAAGTGCAGTGTAAAATGGCTGTGAAATAACGTGGACGTTATTTCACTCAGGCTGCAGTGGCAGGCCTGTGTAAGAATTGTCAGAGCTCCCTATGGGTGGCAAAAGAAATGCTGCAGCCCATAGGGATCTCCTGGAACCCCAATACCCTGGGTACCTCAGTACCATATACTAGGGAATTAAAAGGGTGTTCCAGTAAGCCAATGTAAATTGGTAAAAATGGTCACTAGCCTGTTAGTGACAATTTGGAAAGAAATGAGAGAGCATAACTACTGAGGTTCTGATTAGCAGAGCCTCAGTGAGACAGTTAGTCACTACACAGGTAACACATTCAGGCACACTTATGAGCACTGGGGCCCTGGGTTACCAGGGTCCCAGTGACACGTACAACTAAAACAACATATATACAGTGAAAAATGGGGGTAACATGCCAGGCAACATGGTACTTTCCTACATCGTTTTAATGTTGTTTCTATTGCTGAATAGGAAAGGTGTTAACATGCTGCTTCTCTGGGTGAAGAGAAGGGTAGGCGGGGGATCTCCACTGAGTACACTGTGCTTCTTCTGTCGCAGCTTTATCCACCTGGAAGGTGCTGCTCCAGAATGCATACATCCTTTAGCTGGAGGGCACAGTCAGGTAGCAGTAGGAGCTCACATGCATGGTAACACAGCATACACTGGCTACTTGTTCTGCAAGCCTCAGCAAAAGGTGACCATCTTCATTGGGGCCAAGTCCCCCCCTTCACAAGCCATGCTTTCTTCTCATAGTTGTGAGAAGGTAGCCTCTTTCTAGCATTGATACCCCCACGTTTGGACTATTTGTGAGTATATGTCAGTGTGTTTTTACTTTCTCACCAGGATCCTGCTAGCCGGGGCCCCAGTGCTCATAGTTTGTGGCCTGAATGTGTGTTCCTGTGTAGTGGCTAACTGTGTCACTGAGGCTCTGCTAATCAGAAACTCAGTGCTCATGTTCTCTCTGCCTTTAAATTTGTCACTATAGGCTAGTAACTACTTTTACCAATTTCAATTGGCATACTGAAACACTCATATAATTCCCTAGTATATGGTACCTAGGTACCCAGGGTATTGGGGTTCCAGGAGATCCCTATGGGCTGCAGCATTTCTTTTGCCACCCATAGGGAGCTCATACAATTCTTACACAGGACTGCCACTGCAGCCTGAGTGAAATAAAGTCCATGTTATTTCACAGCCATTTTACACTGCACTTAAGTAACTTATGAGTCACCTATATGTCTAACCCTCACTTACTGAAGGTTAGGTGCAAAGTTACTAAGTGTGAGGGCACCCTTGTACTAGCAAAGATGCCCCCACATAGTTCAGGGCAATATCCCCGGACTTTGTGAGTGCAGGGACACCATTACACTTGTGCACAACATATAGGTCAATACCTATATGTAGCTTCACAAAAGTAACTCCGAACATGGCAATGTAACATGTCAATTCAAATCTGGTATTGGGGACACAATTCCATGCATCCCGGGGGCTCCACTATGGACCCCGAGTACTGCCAAACTAGCTCTCTGGGGTTTTCTCTGAAGCTACCGCTGCTGCCACCCCACAGACAGGGTTCTGCCCTCCAGGGGTCTGGGCAGCCCAATCCCAGGAAGGCAGAACAAAGAATTTCCTCTGAGAGAGGGTGTTACACCCTCTCCCTTTGGAAATAGGTGTTAGAGGCTGGTGAGGGGTAGTCTCCCCCAGCCTCTGGAAATGCTTTGAAGGGCCCAGATGGTGCCCATCTCTGCATAAGCCAGTCTACACCGGTTCAGGGAACCCCCAGTCCCTGCTCTGGCACAAAACTGGACAAAGGAAAGGGGAGTGACTACTCCCCTGTCCATCACCACCCCAGGGGTGGTGCCCAGAGCTCCTCCAGTGTGTCTCAGACCTCTGCCATCTTGAATCCAGAAGTGTGAGGGCACTCTGAAGGCCTCTGAGTGGCCAGTGCCAGCAGGTGATATCAGAGACCCCTCCTGATAGGTGCTTGTAGGAAAGTACCATCTTGCCTCGCATGTTACCCCCATTATTACTTGTATGTCAGTTTGTTTTTGCCTGTCTCACTGGGATCCTGCTAGCCAAGACCCCAGTGATCATAGTTTGTGGCCTGAATGTGTGTCCCTGTGTAGTGACTAACTGTGTCACTGAGGCTCTGCTAATCAGAACCTCAGTGCTTATGCTCTCTCTGCCTTTAAAATTGTCACTATAGGTTAGTGACCATTTTCCCCAATTCTAATTGGAACACTGGAACACCCTTATAACTCCCTAGTATATGGTACCTAGGTACCCAGGGCACTGAACACGAATTCCTGGACCTGAAGACCTGCAAAGGAAAGGGACCAAGTCCAAGAGTCGCTAAAGTGTCCGGGGGGGGCAGGAGCCTACTAAACCCCGGATGAAGGTGAAAAATGGCTCCTCTGGTCAGAAGAAGATTCTAGTTTCACTCCAACGAAAGGAGGTAGGAGGTTCTGCTTTGTGCAGAAGATGTCCCATGGCGTGCTGGAGGATGCAGATTTATTTCCTTGGCAAACTACACCAAACAAGCTTTGCTAGCTGCAAGAGTCACAGTTGAAGGAAAAGGGTGCTGCCTGGGCCCAAGAAAGACCAGGATGTCGCCACTCAGGCGAGGAGACAGAGGGGGCCCTCAGCAACGTAGAGAGCCCACTGAAAGGAGGGAAGCACCCGCAGGAGTCAGTGAACATGGATTAAAGAAGACTGAACACGGCAGTTGTCTGAACACTGCAAAGAGAGGTCCCACGACACCGGAGGTCAACTCAGGGAGCTGAGCATCACAGGACGGAGTGCTGGGGACCTAGGCTCAGCTGTGCTTTCAGGATTTCTTGGAAATGTGCATAGAAGCCCTTGTAGCTGCAGATCACCTGGTGCACAGGATTAATGTCTGGGTAGGGAAGGCAAAGACTTACCTCC
This sequence comes from Pleurodeles waltl, assembly GCF_031143425.1. Classification (NCBI taxonomy): domain Eukaryota; kingdom Metazoa; phylum Chordata; class Amphibia; order Caudata; family Salamandridae; genus Pleurodeles; species Pleurodeles waltl. The sequence continues at coordinate 3,544,613 of NC_090442.1, read as the reverse complement.
TTCAAATTTGGATAGTTGGACCACTGGACAGTCTGAGTCACTTGGGTCCACCACCTGTGTTCCAGGGGCCACGCTAGTCAGGATGAGAGGGGACCTAGTGTACCGGTGAAGCTGAAGTTTGGTGCCTGCTGAAGCAAGGGGAAGATTCCATTGACACATGGGAGATTTCTTCATGGCTTCCAGTGCAGGGTAAAGGCAGACAGCCCCCAGAGCATGCACCACCAGGAAACTGTTGAGAAAGCCTGCAGGATTAGGCGCTACAATGTCGCTGGTAGTCTTCTGGCTACTTTGTTGCAGTTTTGCAGGCGTCCTGGAGCAGTCAGCGGTCAATCCTTGGCAGAAGTCGATGAGAGAAGTGCAGAGGAGCCCTGCTGGATTCTCGCAAGTTGTAATCTGAAGAGAAGCCCACAGGAGAGACCCTAAATAGCCCTCAGAGGAGGATTGGCTACCTAGTCAGGTATGCACCTATCGGGGGTCTCTGACGTCACCTGCTGGCACTGGCTACTCAGAGGCCTCCAGGGTGTCCCCACGCCTCTGAAAACAAGATGGAAGAGGTCTGAGACACACTGGAGGAGCTCTGGGCACCACCCCTGGGGTGGTGATGGACAGGGGAGGGGTCACTCCTGTTTCCTTTGTCCAGTTTTGCACCAGAGCAGGGACTGGGGTTCCCTAAACCGGTGTAGACTGGCTTATGCAAGGAGGGCAACATCTGTGCCCTGCAAAGCATTTCCAGAGGCTGAGGGAGGCTACCCCTTGTAGGAAAGTACCATCTTTCTTGGCATGTTAACTCCAATCTTACATGCACGTCAGTATGTTTTTGCCTGTCTCACTGGGATCCTGCTATCCAGGACCGCAGTGCTCATAGTTTGTGGCCTAAATGTGTATGTCTGTGTAGTGCCTAACTTGTCCTGTCCCAGCTTTGTTGTATCTTGATGACGTGATTCTAATATCAACAACCCCAAAGGGTCTCCAATTTTTTTAAGGCTTTTATCATCTTTATGAATGTCATAGGTCTTAAAACAAATGTATCCAAATGTTTTATAATAATATTGGGGGTATTCAACTGAGTGGGGTTGAGATAGCCAAAGTGAAAAATCGGCCTGTATTTGGGTATCACACTAGACTCCAATATAAACTGGCAGTCTTTACTTAAATCAAGGGCACATACATTTCAGGGGGAAATGGAGTCCTTCACCAGGAAACTGGGACATATACCAGTAAAGGAGTCATCAATATCCACAAAAGTAAGTGTGTGGCTAAAGGTAGTTACAGTGGGTGGGTCTGGGGGTATAAAGCAGCTGAGATGCTACAAAGGATGCAGAACATGTGTTCATGCAGATTACTGGCAGTCCCCAAATCAATTCTGGCAATCATGAACCACTTTAAATCTCTAAAACAGTCTGATTTAATCTGTTAAAAAATCCAAACCTCAGCGCTTTGTTGCTGTAACTAAGGGTCTGGCGCTCACCAGAAGCAAACTTTGCCAGTGATGTTTTATCGGATCACCTTGCACTGGACACTGCTCTAGATTTCATTAAGGGATTGTTTTCTCGTGACGGTGCTGCAGCGCCACGGAATCCTCGCTATTATTTACACCGAATAGTGGATTCTGCGCTAGAGGACGATGGATGGAAGCGACATAGGTTTGAGGGGAGGTCATCAATGAGGAAGGTGACTATCAACATTAATCAATCATTGATCAATATTAAATCTTAGTCAATAACCACACCAGTTTATTAAAAAGAATTATAAAAGACTAAAAATAACTATAAATAGATAAACTATGCTAATGTCATGAAAATAACTCTCAAACACAAGTGATAAGCATAAAGGATTAATAACGGCTGATTAAAACATCTTATGTATCTCAATTTGATTAATACAACCCAACAAATTATTTCCAAGAGAATCACATTTGTCAGTAATGCCAGAACAGGTAATAATGGCAAGGTATACATTAGTACAACACTCACAAGATGTCAATATAAGTCATGAGCATTTTGAGATAAGTCCCTCACTAACCGCAAATCAGATGAATCAAAATAATAATAATATGCAGCATTCACATCATACATTGCAGCTGGTACCTGAAAAGCAAAAAAGACATATAATATTACAGCAGCATACTTTGCCCAGAGCAATAGTAGTAGCAACAAGCAGTCTACTTCAGCCGGGGACACCATCAGTTATGTCTTCAGAAGATTCGGGCCTATTAACAGCTAAACCCACACTGCTACGAGAACTCTAGCCAGCCTCCTGCTCTAAATCTCGTCTGACTCTCATCATCGATCTCCTAAAGAATCCTATCTAGGTTGCTATACTGAGCTCTAAAAAGCTTATGATTGGTCAGTCTATGGGGTGGTTACGCTCTAGCCAATCAACAACTAAACTGATGACCTAAAATACAACAGTTTTACATTGACTAAAACATTTTCTTCAGCTCTATCTTTTCCTTTTCTGACTCGTCTGTGGCTCCATTGTTTCATCGCCTCCAAAACCCTTCTTCTCAGGAGTTTCATTCTTCACTTCCATCCTCGAGGAAAAAACAAATATTAGTAACATTCTCAAACAATAGAACATTCAACTTATGCAATGGTCGGTTAAAACATGACCTTGTAAGACTTAATGCAGCAACCCACTAGGGGTAGCTGTGGACACATCTACTCAAACTCCAAATGCCTTTTTATGTAAGCATTGAATCATGGAAAATAACACAGAATTTAGTTGGAATTTTACTCAGTAAGGAACAGAAAAGTAAACTGTGGCGACCATTTTCAAAAGCCACCCATTTTACACGTTAAATCATCATATATTTAATTAATTAAAATCATTAAAAATCATATTAGAAAATTCATACTCTCACAACGCTGTTATTTTTTACAAAACTGGAAGTACAACGTTTGTCACTTATGTGTTTTATCCTGCGTTTACAGATAATCACAAGTAATGGGAGATCAAGAGTCTTAGAAATCATGAAGCTCAGACTGTCCCTTTCAGACTTCCTTCAGTGGTTGACTTCATTTAATAAACTTTATTGCCTAGTTTATTCTACAACTTTGGCTCATTGGATTACATAGTTTGGGGGTGTTGGCAGTGATATATCAATATTTGGAGCTCATTCAACTGGAGGTGCTCGCATCTAGGGCATTTACAGTTCCGGGAGGTTGGAGGACATTATTGAGATGAAAACTGGTCTTATAAAGCCACCTCTAATACAGTCTATTACAAACCAGCATCGCATGCTGCTAATGTTGTGATTGACAGCATTTAAAGTGTCACAAGTAAGCCTCTGAGCTTACAGAAGAATATGGATTATGCCCCCCTACTGAGTTAGAAAGTTTGGATTCTGTTAAAGAAAGGAAAGTGAAGAATATCCCTGTCAACCACTCCATAAATGTTCTACATATCTTTGTTAGTTTATTCGAGTGATGGCTATGGAGAGCCAAGACCCTACATCAAGGCGCCTGCTGATGAAGTTGTATCGGCTGTTTCAGAAGATGCTTCAGTATTTTCATCGTGGTTACATGGTCAAGATTGATGCCCTTCATTCTAAGACTTTGAGAAGTTTGTGAGCGGCTCTTCTGCAAAGAAGAGGATGTTACAAGGATAAGCAGCTGTATTCATAGAGAAACCTGCATGAGAATAATGAGAGACATCACGAGGACTGTAATATAAGACTACTATAACAATGTTACTTATGGCTTTGGATGCATGAGAAATGCTACTGAAACATTGGGCTCCAGTCGGCTCAATATTGGATTAAACATGAGAAAGAGAGATTCTATTTCCAAAAAACATTAAAAAATGTTTATGAACTTCTATTCCAAATTTTCAAAGTTATGTATCTGAAAGAAAATCCCTTTACAAACTCAGACAAAGCTAAATAATTATTGAAAGATTGGCACATTGGAAATGTGAATAAGATGGTAGAGTGAGGATGCTGCAGTGGAGGTGTACCCATGAAGATGAGCATACCTCACTGCTCCTTGGAGATTACTTAAAAAGGTAGCATTAACAGTTAGTAGAACACATTCCCCGCGAAACAAAGAAAGAATGCCATATCACGTGGTGCCATGGTATTAATAATAATAATAATAATAATGTGATTTATAAAGTGCATAACTACCTCATTTGAGGTGTCACATGGAAAGGTGAAGGTGTCCACCAGTCTCAATGCAGTTATCAACCCGCCTACATTCTGATCTAAAAAACATGTTTTAAGTTTATCCTGAATAGGTCTTTGGACTGGGCCTGATGACCTGTCAGGGGCAGTGAATTCCACAATTTAGGCGCCAGGTCGCCAGCGAGGTTCCGCCCATTTGTACTTTCTTGAATATGGGAACAATTGTCAGCATCTCCCCGCTGATCTAAGGTCCCTTGGTGTATATAAGGCCCGGTAAATGGTTACAAATATGGTGGCCCTTTGTTATTCGTGGCTTTGTAACAGTAGCACGATATTGTAACGAGGATCTGTGTCTCACTGGGGCCAGTGAAGCTGCTTGAGCGCAGCCTCCGGTGACTTTGGCAGATTGGGTAGGAGCTGGGCCTGAGCATTCTCTACTCTTTGGAGCCTGTTGATCCTGCCCTGTGCCAGCTCAGGATATAGAACATTGACACTAGCGACGTTATGCCTGGCATGCGGGAGGGATATGTGGAAAAATATAATTTGTGGTAAGGCGTATGGAAGGTAAGGAAGCAAGATATTCCTTTACTAGAAAACGGTTGGAAGGTGTATTATTGGTAAGAGTAGGTAAGTACCTACACTAAGAAACAAGCCACTAACCTCCACTAGGTCCAGTCAGGTCTCAATAAATTAATCCCAGCTCTACCCTTGGTAGCTTGGCAACGAGCAAGAAGGCTTAATGTAGGAGACAGGTGTGAAAAGTGTTTAAAAATCACAAAATAGTAAATAAGTAAAACACAAACCAAATAAAAATCCATCACCAATTTATAAAAATAGAGTATATTTTTATATTTAAAATGACACTAAAATGACAAACAGTTAATAAAGGGAACCAGACATATGAATTTTTAAAGAATACTTGTTTTTTAGTGCATGGAAAGTAAAAGCGCCAATCTGGACATCTGGTCGCACTCTGTCGCAGTTTGACTCTTGCTCTACGCGAGACTGCTGGTTTAAGGATGACAGCACTTTTGTTTGTAGGCGACTGTGCCAGTCCTGCAACAATTAGCAACTGTCGACCCAACCCTCTCGGCTCAAAAGCAGCACCTACCCAGAAACCAAACAGTAAAATGTGATTTGTGGCAGCCTTTTCGCGTTGACTCAAGAGTGCGATGTCTCAGGGAGGTTGTGGTTAAACGGTAGATTACCCTTTTCACAAATGAGCAACAAGTCTCAGTCACACTCAGGCAACAAAGGAGATGCAGTGAAGTTTTCAATAGGTTTTGTGAACAAGACTGCAATCTACTATAAATTGCATGGGCTGCAATGATTAGGATAATGAACAATGCAAGAAAGAGAATGGTAAAAATGAGAGTCATGAATACAAAGACCCCACCATCTTGCAATAACATGAGATCTAAAGTAAGTGTGAAATAAACCCTAATACCCTAGCAGGATGAACCTAATCTTTGACCTAGAGAGAGCTAGGTGTGTTAAACCTAATCTGCCAGTACCATGTCCATGAGAGGAGCCCCCAACCCTCGATACCTTGGAATGAGGTCTCTAGATCAGACTCCATGGGGACATGAAGGCTGGGTCTGTATCAAGGTGACGTGTGGCATAGATAGCGTTGATGCATCTGGTAGGAATCCCTCTGATGATCTTGTCTGTGTGAGATGTGTTTATACAGATCTCGTGGGACCCCTGACGCAGGTATGTTCCAAACAATAGATAAGAAGGCATGCTTGGGGCAGCAATTACATAAACAATTCCCTGAAAAGGTACATTCTGTTACTGTCACATGAAAGTGCGAAAGTACATGATGTGAATACCTACGTATCTCATTTATCTTTGACACTGATAGAGATGCCTTAACAGAGTGGCACTGATAACATGAAACTAAAACATCTTCCTAACTATAAACATAATAGCCATCTTGAAAGAAATAACTACATAAATGCGCTAAAACAGAGCAAGCTCAGTGGGTTAAACGTTACTAGGTGACAGGGATATAGGCCTGCAAGACAGAAGGCTGAGCTATCTCCTGATTCACAATAAAAACTCAATAGGATCCACTACAAAGTCAAAAATTGAAGCTGCAACAGAGCCTTGCTCGGCTACAGGGAGTAGGAGGCCTCGGTCAAAGTTTTACTTTCTTGCTTAGTCTTTTTTTCAGGACGAGTTTCTTCACCAGGACGAAGTTGCAAGACACATTCGACCTCCCTGTAGCCCTTTTCGGATACGCGTCGCAAGAGACTCTGGTTAATAGTTCTACCTTCAAATTATTTTTTGTGATAGAAATCATCATTCGGGACGAATTTGAAATTGAAGCCGACCTCCCTGGAGACCTCCTTGGATACGCTACGTGAGAAGCCTCGGTCAACCTTTTACGTTCAGACCTTTTTGGGAGCTTTTTCTCTCTGATGTCAGACAAATCTTCGCAGCAAGCTGATTTTGAGTCAACATCATTGGATTGCCTTTCCATGAGCCCCCTGGTGGATTCCTGGAAGTCTGGGGCTCTGGAACCTTTCAGTGGGATGAACCTGCAAGTCAGGCCGGGTCGCAGTCAACATAAATCGGATACGGTACGGGCCACCACCCTCTTCAGAGACCACTTCCTGGGAAGTGTGGCAAAAATCAATCCCAGGGAGCAACATTCTTCCAAAATCCAAGATGGCAAAAATTAAATCTCAGAGGTTAGGTGTGGCTGAGCCCCCCCACTGATGTGGCTAGATTTCCCTAATTTCCTAGATTAGCCCTCTCCTAATCTAATCGGGGGTGTAGGAAAGTACCATCTTGCCTGGCATGTTACCCCCATTTTTACTTGTGTGTCAGTTTGTTTTTGCCTGTGTCACTGGGATCCTGCTAGCCAGGACCCCAGTGCTCATAGTTTGTGGCCTAAATGTGTTCCCTGTGTAGTGACTAACTGTGTCACTGAGGCTCTACTAACCAGAACCTCAGTGTTTATGCTCTCTCTGTCTTTACAATTGTCACTGCAGGCTAGTGACCATTTTTACCAATTCTGATTGGCACACTGGAACACCCTTATAATTCCCTAGTATATGGTACCTAGGTACCCAAAGTATTGGGGTTCCAGGAGATCCCTATGGGCTGCAGCATTTCTTTTGCCACCCATAGGGAGCTTAGACCATTCTTACACAGGACTGCCACTGCAGCCTGAGTGAAATAACATCCATGTTATTTCATAGCCATTTTGCACTGCACATAAGTAACTTATAAGTCACATATATGTCTAACCCTCACTTAGTGAAGGTTAGGTGCAAAGTTACTAAGTGTGAGGTCACCCTGGACCTAGCCAAGGTGCCCCCACATAGTTCAGGGCAATTTCCCCGGACTTTGTGAGTGCGGAGACACCATTACACACGTGCACTACATATAGGTATACATTTATGTAGCGTCACAATGGTAACTCCGAATATGGCCATGTAACATGTCTAAGATCATGGAACTGTCCCCTGATGCCAAATCTGGTATTGGGGTGCCAATCCCATGCATCCCTGGGGCTCCAGCATGGACCCCGGGTACTGCTAAAATAGCTCTCTGGGGTTTTCACTGCAGTTAACGCTACTGCCAACCCACTGACAGGCTTCTGTCCTCCTGGGGTCTGGGCAGCCCAGTCCCAGGCAGGCAGAACAAAGGATTTCCTCTGAAAGATGGTGTTACACCCTCTCCCTTTGGAAATAGGTGTTAAGGGCCTGAGAGCAGTAGCCCCCCCTGGCCTCTGGGAATGCTTTGAAGGGCACAAATGGTGCCCTCCTTGCATAAACCAGTCTACACCGGGTCAGAGATCCTCCTGCCCCTGCTCTGGCATGAAATTGGACAAAGAAAAGGGGAGTGACTACTCCCCTGTCCATCACCACCCCAGGGGTGGTGCCCAGAGTTCCTCCACTGTGTCCCAGACCTCTGCCATCTTGAATGCAGAGGTGTGAGGGCACAATGGAGGCCTCTGAGTGGTCAGTGCCAGAAGGTGACGTAAGAGACCCCTCCTGATAGGTGCTTACCTGGTTAGCTGGCCAATCCTCCTCTGACGGCTATTTTTGGTCTCTCTTGAGATAACGAATGCAAGAGCTCACCAGAGTTCCTCTGCATCTCTCTCTTCAACGTCTGCCAAGGATCGACTGCTGACTGCTCCAGGACGCCTCCAAAACCGCAACAAATTAGCGAGACGACTACCAGCAACATTGTAGCGCCTAATCCTGCCAACTTTCTCGACTGTTTCCTGGTGGTGCATGCTCTGAGGGCTGTCTGCCTTCACCCTGAACTGGAAGCCAAGAAGAAATCTCCCCTTGGGTCGATGCAATCTTCCCCCTGCTAACGCAGGTACCAAACTTCTGCATCACCTGTCTTCTGGGTCCCCTCTCATCTTGACGAGCGTGGTCCCTGGAACACAGAAGCTGGATCCAGGTGACCCTGACAGTCCAGTGGTCCTTCTGTCCAAATTTGGTGGAGGTAAGATCTTGCCTCCGCACCCTAGATAGTAATCCTGTGTACTTTGTGATCTGCAGCTGCTAGGGCTTCTGTGCACTATTGAAAGGAATCCTTTGTGCACAGCATAGCCAAGGTCCCCAGCACTCCGTCCTGCAATGCTCAACTTGCTGAGTTGACCACCGACTTTGAGGGACCCTCTTTTGTAGTGTTGAGATGACTGCCATGCTCAGATGTCTTGAATGCCTGTTCAAGTGCTTCTGCGGGTGCTGCCTGCTTGTGCATGGGCTATCTATGCGGCTGAGCACCCCCTCTGTCTCCTCCTCCAAGGGGCGACCTCCTGGTCCTTTCTGGGCCAGGGCAGCACCCATTTACTTCATCCGCAACCTTTGCAGCTAGCAAGGCTTGTTTGTGGTCTTTCTGCATGGAAACAACTCTGCATCCCCCAGCACACGTGGGACATCTTCTGTGCAAAGGAGAAGTTCCTGACATCTTCCGTTGTTGCAGAATCTTCAGCTTCTTCCATCCAGAAGCAGCCATTTTGCACCTTCATCCGGGGTTTAGTGGGCTTCTGCCCCCCTGGACACTTGCTTGACTCTTGGACTTGGTCCCCTTCCTTTACAGGTCCTCAGGTCCAGGAATCTGTCTTCAGTGCTTTGCAGTCAGTTGTTGTCCTTGCAGAATCTCCTATCACCGCTCTAGTGTGTTTTTGGGGAAGTAGGGTAAATTTACTACTACTTTTCAGGGTCTTGGGGTGGGGTATCTTGGACACCCTTAGGGTTTTCTTACACTCCCAACTACCCTCTACACAGTACACTAGGCCTAGGTTCCCTAAGCGGTTCGCATTCCACTTTTAGAGTATATGGTTTGTGTTGCCCCTAGGCCTATTGCATCCTATTGTGTTCTACAGTGTTTGCACTACTTTTCTAACTGTTTTCTTACCTGATTTTGGGTTGTGTGTATATTTTGTGTATTTTACTTACCTCCTAAGGGAGTATATCTTCTGAGATATTTTTGGCACATTGTCACTAAAATCAAGCACCTTTATTTTTGGTAACACTGAGTATTGTGATTCTTATGATATAGTTCTATATGATATAAGTGGTATGGTAGGAGCTTTGCATGTCTGCTAGCTCAGCCTAAGCTGCTCTGATATAGCTACCTCTATCAGCCTAAGCTGCTAGAACACTACTAATCTACTAATAAGGGATAACTGGACCTGGCACATGGTGTAAGTACCATCAGGTACCCACTATAAACCAGGCCAGCTTCCTACAGGGGGCACCTGGCTGTCTGGTTTTGCAGGAAATGAGGGAGGTCCACTTGCTGGCCCAAATGTCCTTCCCTCCTTTGAAGTACAGTTTGGCTGCTCTCTGTATCATGTTTCACCGTCTGCTGAGGCAGTTCTCCTTCCCCAGGCACTTCCTTTGTGTTCAGCCCAGGCCACTTCACAACTCATCAAGTTAGCCTGGCCAGGCTGCCAGAGGCTGGCCAATCAGAGAAGGGCACTACAGAGCGTAAACTGGCAAGTTTCAGGTAGAGTTCTAAAACTCCTTCCCTGAGTTAGCTATATTAAATTCAACAATGGCAAGTTGTTGGATTTATTATTTCAATAAGTTTGATACCAAACATGAAATATCTAGCTCCATTTGATACTTTATTAATTACATTTTAAAAAAAGTCTCCCCTTGTTAGCCTAGGGAGCCCTTTCACAACAATGGGGTAACATGAACTTAGCTATTTTTCGTTCACCAGGGCTTTATAAAGTCCCTGCTTATAGTTACACTGCACCCAACCCTGGGTGGACATAGGGCACACTTTAGGGGTGACTTATGTGTAAACATAAGGTAAGTCAAGACTCTAGAAGTATTTTTAATTCCAACGTCGAATTTGGGATTAACTTTAATTTACAAGCAGCCAGCAAGGCAGGCCTACCTTTAAAATGACAATGGGTTCCACAGCATGCCCTACCACATACTAGGGACTTATAGGTAGGTTGATACAGTCAATTATATTTAGCCTAATTTCCATAATCATTTTAATCAGAGCACAGGACTGGGACTATTTAGCAGTGCCCAGGGCACCACCAGAGTAAAAAAAACGCCAGCATAAGTGAAAAATGGGGGTAAAAAGGAGGTTTCTGCAATCAGCCAAGTTTTCCCACTCAGCCCCTCCTCCAGGCAACACGCTCAGGAGACTCAGCCCAACCCTGGGAGAGTCTTCCTGGCTTGTCAGGTGAGGAAGAGACTGACCGTACTTTTGCAGGGCCTACTCTGCCTTACATCCTCCTATCATGGTCACTCCCTCTGGGTAGTAAACTCATCCCACTAGTAAAGGGACCCATTTTAAACTGAAACTTCCCTCTAGGGGGGTCTTTCTCCTCTCTCTCTCCACCTTGGGTAGTGAGGTGCCTACCTCCCCTATCACTAACTTTGCTCAGGGGTTACCCAACAATTGAGCAACCCCACCATGAGCAACAGGGTCTGGGGGCTACTTTGCTTTTGGCCCAGAGGTCTGCCTCCCAGGCCAAGTGCAATGCTGCCATGAAGGCCAGCGTCCAGCAGAGGCTACTGACAGATGTCAGAACCCAGAACCACACCCTAAGCCCTCCACTGACAGGTGGGTGAGCTGTTTTAGGGGCAACCTCTCTTGCTATGTAGAGTGGGGGTTACCACATCCTGTGGCAGACACCCTTTCTCCACTCTCCATTCTGTCAGTGCAGGGGCAACAACCTGCAGCTGGACAGCTGTCTGTGTTGTATAGCTATTTTAGCCATGTTTTTAGGTGCATTATTTTAGCAACTAGACCTTCCCGATTGTGCACTTTAGCCCAGTTACATGTTATCCAGCTTTGTTTTATTTTTCTACCATAGGCCACATCTGCAGTGCTGTTTTATTTTCTTTATCTAGTTGTTCTTTTGTCAAGGAGAGCCTTACACTTCTTTCCTCAAGGCTGCAGCCAGATAGAGTTCACACCAAAGTGGTAAGCTGTGTCTCCAACATTCACAGAAACATACACATTCTTATGTGTGGAAATTTTTTCAAAACATCAGCAATTTTATTATAAAAACATTTCTCTGTCCCATACAGATTAGAGGGAGATTCCAACCAGATGACCACAACTGCATGCTGATTGCTGACAGCCTTCGCTTCAGCTGCTTGCTTAGACGATCGCATCCCTGGCCTTCCTGGGGATGGTGTCTTTCTAGACTACAGGGTTCCTTGCTCGGGTATGAGGGGGATGCACTCCCAGGGGGGAAACCTAAAGAGTGGATTAGGGCTTATCACGCTGTGCTCTAACATATTTTAGGTAGGAACTACATATATTACGCATATTGACACTATAGTGGGACTTTTTCTGTGTTTCACTCTTCTGTTCACCATTTTGCTATTGTGTGTTTTTTCCATCCCAGTTATAGCAATTCATGCCATTTTATCTAAGATGCAGTTAATTCAATAAAACCTTATTGAATCATTCTCTGCCTCTGTTTGTCTTTGCATATGTGAGACTATTGTATTGAGATCTGATCGACCTCGATTCCCCTGAGGAGTCATTTCTGTCATGTCCCTGGTTGCTATAATCATCCCTGTTCTTGGGCAAAGATGAGGCGCTGCTAGTTAGCCAGCTAGTTCCCCACAATTCAGGTGATTCTGCTGCCCAAATCCAGTAGCTTCATTACGATAAAGAGAGCCTGCGTGACACCTGTCTACTCAGGACTTCCTTGCAGTCAGGTGATGCCTCCGCAGTGCAAACCCTGGGCTCATCCCTTACTGGGGCAGAAGGCTTTTGGCTCTCTGGATGTCTCTTAAAGAGTGGCCTACCCTTCCTTTTCTTTTTCCCTTTTCTTGGGGACCCCTGTGTCCTAACTGTAGGGACTGGCTCCTCTGGAACTTGGGATGGTGGGCACCCTGGGCGACCACCCCATCTGGGATCAGACTAACCTCTGGGAGATCATTGCCCAGGATACAATCTAAGGGGAGATCAACTCTGACCACCACCCTATACCAGTCAAGGATACCCTCCCTCACTAGGAGGACTATGGTGACAGGTTTGGTGGTGACCTCACCTGTGGGTACCCTGACTATCCTTGTCTCCCCTGGGACACACATAGCTGGGGACACCAACCTGTCACTCACCATGGTGTGACTGGCACATGTGTCTCTCAGGCCTGTGGTAGGGATTCTGATCACTTGAATGGGGTGAAAGTGCCTACTCCCACTATGAGGGATCACCAGCTTACCACCTGGTCCTGTCTCCCATCACAATGCTATGAGGACCTCATCACCTGAGGAGTCCTACTCTATGGCTACACTGGACAGCCCAGTGCTAACCACCATATTGGAACAAGCTGCATCTCCTCTGAATGAACATTATATGGACAGGTCTAAAGTGACCTGCCTGTAGACAGTCGAAGCAGTCCTTGTTGTCCAAGAGCTTTTTCAACCCTGGGCCATCCTGCCTCTGGTTGTCACAGTGGGAGTGGGATTTTATCTCCTACTGTGTACTGTGTTCTGGGGGACAGAGGGAGTCTCTGTGATGGGCTTGAAACCTCCCTCTTTAGCTTTTTAAAGATCTGAAACCCCCTTCTTGAAGTCTACTCCATGGGACTTGACAACCACCCTGGTTCTCAACTACTGTAGGAGGCTGGTCTGGTGTGCAATGGGTACTTATGGTATTTACACCTTATACCAGGTCCAGGTATCCCTTATTAGTGTAGTGTAGGCAGTGTCTAGAAGCCAGGCTCTCTAGAGGTAGCTGTGGATGAGCAGCCAAGGTTTATCTAGGAGACATGCAAAGCTCATGCAATACCACTGTTGTCACACAATACTCACACACATGAAAGAAATACTCGGTGTTACACAAATAAAGGTACTTTATTTCAGTGCCACAAATACCAAAAATACCATAGAGACTATACTCCCTTTGGAGGTAAGTAATACACAAATTATATACGCTGGTATGCAGAAATAGGCCTAAAAACAATTAGAAAACAGTGCAATTAGTGAAAATCACAATAGTTAGAAATGGGCCTAGGGGGAGCACAAACCATATACTAAGAAAGTGGTATGCGAAAGTCGATCCTCCACCTAGGCATGTGTAGTGTGTAGAGGGGAGCTGGGAGTACTAGGAGCACCCAAAGGTAAGTACCACAATCCACACCAGCGACCAGGAAAAAAGGAGTAAATCACAGTACGTTTACCAGAACACACACAGAGAAGAAAAGAAGAACTATGCAAAACCCAGAAGGGACTGCAATACACCAACAGTGGTTTCCTGGACAAGAAGACCTGTGGAAGAAGGGGGCCAAGTCCAGGAAACACAGAAGAGTCCAGGAAGAACAGGATCCCCTTCTAACTCGGATGAAGGTGCAAAAGGTAAACCACAGGTGAAGAAAAAAAGTCAGCACTGCATCCAAGAAGACGAAGTCGGGTTCCTGGAGGGTGCAAGTGATGTCCAATGCCAGATGGAGGATTGCAGCTGAGTTTGCGTCATCGTCATAGTCCACTAAAAAGCCTTGGCACATGCAAAGCCCGGGGTTAGCGGAAAATGGCAATGCCAAGGACCAGGGAGAACCAGGTGGACTCTACCCAGGAGGGAGATTCAGAGGGGACCCTCAGCAACTCAGAGAGCCCACAGAAGACGGGTCAGCGCACACAGAAGTCCCACAGGACAAGGACAAGAAAGCTGCAACAGAGGCCAATACAGCACTCCGACAAAGGCTCTCAAGCTGCTGGAGAATGACTCAGGGAGCTCTGCGTCACAGGATAGAGTGCTGGGTGCCAGAGCTTCAAGTGCATGAAGATATTGGAGAAAGGATGCCAACAGGCCTTGGCAGCTGCAAAAGATACAATGCTTGAGGGTACTGTCTTGCGTGGGGAGGCAAGGTTTTACCTCCACTAACGTTGGACAGCTGGAAGAGAGGATCTTCGGGGCCACTTTAGTCCACAGCCAGTGATGCAGGATCCATGCAGATCAGGAGGAGAGGGGATCCACGCAGCCAGTCGTAATCACAGTTGGTGCATGCAGAAGCAGGAGAGTGACTCCTTCACCGCAAGGGAGATTCTTTTGTTCTTCTGATGCAGGCTGAAGACAGGCTGTCCTCAGAGAATTCACGACCAGTGAAATGTTGCAGTTGCTGGAAGGAGTTGGAGTTACAATGTTGCAGAAGGCGTCTTGCTTCTTTGTTGCAGCTTGTGGGGTTCTGAAGAGTCCAGCTGAAGTTTCTTCGGTGAGAAGTCCAAGTGGAGGATTCAGAGGATTCCTGCTGGAGTCTTGCAAAATGAATTTCAGGAAACACCCAAAGGAGATACCCTAAATAGCCCTGAAACGGGATTGGTCACCTAGCTGAGTGACCACCTATCAGGAGAGGCTCTGACATCACCTGCTTGCATTGGCCACTCAGGTGCACCCAGAGTTCCCTCCCAACCTTGAATCCAAGATGGCAAAACCCATGGACCCTCTGCAGGAACTCTGGGCACCACCCTTGGGGTGGTGATGGACAGGGGAGTGGTCACTCCCCTTTACTTTGTCCAGTTTCTCACCAGAGCAGGGACTGGGGATCCCTGAACCGGTGTAGACTGGTTTATGCAAGGAGGGCACCATATGTGCCCTTAAAGCATTTCCAGTGGCTTGGGGAGGCTATGCCTCCCAAGCCTGTAACACCTATTTATTCTGCCTTCCTGGGCTCAAGCTTCTCAAGCAAGAGGAGCCCAGAAACCTGTCTGGGAGGTAGCAGCAGCTGGCACTGTTTGGAAACCCTCAGAAGGCTGTCATTTCAATACTGGGGTCCTGTAAGGAGCCCCCAGAGTGCATGGAATCATACAACCAATGTTTGCAAAAGCCTTGGGCTACGATTCCAACATGTTTGATACCAAACATGCCTATGTTCAGAGTTACCATTATGTAGCTGGACTTAGGTAGTGACCTATGTCCAGTACACATGTAAAATGACGTCCCTGCACTCACAAAGTCTGGGACAACTGGGCCTGGAGTTCATGGGGGCACCACAGCTAGTGCAGGGGTGTCCTCACCCATAGGTACTTTGCACCATGCCCTCTGGACTAGAGGGCCTGCCATAAGGGTGACTTATAAGTGACCCGGTGTAGTGAAAAAGGCAGTGGAAGAGTGCTTGCACCTTTTCACGCAGGCTGCAATAGCAGTCCTGCAGAAGCCTTTGCGTGGGCTCCCTATGGATGGCAACATGAATGCTGTATCCCATAGGGATCCCCTGGAACCTCAATGCCCTGGCTACCTAGGTACCATATACTAGGGACTCATAAGGGGGCACCAGTGTGCCAATTGTGGGTGATATACAGAGTTTTGGGAGAGAGAGCATAATCACTGAGGTCCTGGTTAGCAGGATCCCAGTGAACCCAGTCAAGCACACTGACATCAGGAGGAAAAGGGGGTAACCATGCCAAGAAAGAGGGTACTTTCCTACAACCACTCATTAGCTGCCTCCCCCAGCTCTCTGGGTTTGTTCAGCTTAGAGTCCACTAGATGCTGGCATAAACTCTCTGAGATACAATTGGTCAAGATGTGTTCCCTCATAATCAAATTGTATGGCCCCTCATAAGTACTTACTTTGTTACTCTGTATCCAGCCCTCTAGTGCCTTAGCTGAGGTATCTACAAAGTCAACCCAGGACTGGGTACTGTCCTTCTGGGTGTTCCTAAACTTTATCTTGTACTGCTCTAGGGTGAGACCAAACTTCTAGATGAGTCACTTATTCATATTGGGATAGGACTCTGTCTCTTTCTCCCCGAAGGGCAAGGAGCCTATCCCTCGCAGATACTGGGATCAACTCCATTAGGAGTAAACCCTAGTATTGAGGTCTAACCCTCCTCATTCTGAGAGCCCTCTCAAAGGCTGTCAGCCACTTGTCTATGTCGTCCCCCTCTTGATAAACAGGAACAACCCCATTGGGTAGTCTGGGACAAAACCCAACACCCCTGAACGCCTCAACTTCTATATCGCTGCCACCAGCTGTTTGTTCACTCCTTGACTATTTCTTCTTCACTAGGGTCAACTTCTCTGCCTCCAAAGATGTGAGGGCTACCTGGGCTTCAAGTTCCCTCTCCCTGAGGACCAGTTCTGCTTCTTCTTTGTCTGATACTAAAGACCCTCCCATCCCACTAGCTCTGGATGAGACCCTGACCACTAAAGTCATGGGCAGATGATCATCCTCCTCCTCCTGGAGGTTAGAGGGGATATCTTCTCCCTCCCTTCCTATCTCTGAAGCTTTCTCTGACTCCACCTGTATTGCAAAGACTTCAAGGGACTGAATCATGACACTCTTCCTAAGGTTGTTAGCAGCAGGCAATCCCCTCCTTCTGCACCACACCCTGAGCTCAGCTGCCGTGAGTGTGGGTAGGCTAGGCAGATCAAGCTCCATGGTATCCTACACTAAGCAATAGGTCACTAACCCCCACTAGGTTCAGTCAGGTCTCAATAAATTAATTCACGCTCAACCCTTGGTAGCTTGACAATGAGCAGATTGGCTTAACCTAGGTGTGTAAAACATTTAAAAATCACAAAGCAGTAAATAAGTAAAACCAGTGAGTGGGAGGCCTCGGTCAAAGTTTTACGTTTTCACTTCTTCACTGGGAGAAAGTTGCAAGCCAGATCTGACCTCCCTGGAGCCCTCTTCGGATAGGCATTGCAGGAGACCTCGGTGAAGAATACTACCTTCGGACTTAGATAATTTTTCATAATGGAAATCTTCGTCCGAGGCGTACTTGAAACTGAAACTGACCTTCCTGGAGCCCTCCTCGGATAAGAAGCGCAGGAAGCCTTGGTCAACTTTTTACGTTCGGAAATCTTCTGAAGCTTTATTGCTTCAACGTCAGACGTCTGACGACCCTCTGGAGCATGTCGATTTTGAGTTGATGTCATTGAATTGTCTTTCTAACAATATGAAAGAAACAGGAAGGGACCAAAATAATGCTTTCATTTAAAATACTAGTTAGTATTGAGCATGGGAAAAGGTTGAGCGTTCAAACTAAACCACCCACAAGATTACAGTACAAAATGGGAATCAATTGCTATATGAGACTGATTACCATGTTTTGAGGTTTGTAAAATGTAAGAACACCAACCTACACAGTTCAAAAGACACATCCAATTGAAATCATAGAAGTTTACACACAAATAAATGTCTGTATATGAATACAATGTGTCAATCTTCAAAATGTATATACAAATAATTGACATAACAAAACTGACAATTGCTAAGAAATGTGTACATTCAAAAAAGAAATGTAAATATTATAATTAACAGATGCTGAGAATAACATACCACTCATTATCTTTAGAAAAACAAACACAGAATTGGAGTCTGTTTCAACAAATAACACAGTAAATATACCTCCTTAAATTGCAATAGCTTGATAATATTAAATAATCAGTGAGAGTGGAAGTTTAAACCAATAAAAAAATGCTTTTTAAAACATAACGAACCAGTGTTCACTAAGTCAAAAAATAAATCATTTGACTAAACAAGCTACATTTGTCAGGGAACACAGGCTCACCTACATAATATAAATGTAAAGCTTCAATTTATAAACCAAGAGGTGAGGACATTCCAAAGTTACAATATCGACCTCCACTCCCAAACCTATTGTGCTAAGTCAACCTCAACTCCCATCCCAAATATAACTATTAACAACAAGAGCCTCTCTATCAATACATCCACAAGATCAACATTGTAAGAAAGTGAGTTAATACTTGGAGAAGATGGTGGTTCACTGCAAGTTATAAAGTCACTGCCCTTTTAGAGCAAGTCAAGTATCTAGATAATTTAAACCTGAACTCAACCCTCGTAGCAATGGCACAGAGCAGTCACTCTAAACTCAAAGAAAAGGTATTACACATTTAAACTATCAAAACATTTAAAAAGGCAAAGACACAATACAATAAAAATATAAAAAATAATAAGCAAACATACAGCAGAATAACTAAAATGAGATAGGGGAACTGGAGGCATAGATTTTTCAAGATGTAATTATAAAACTGACAATAAAAACAAAGAACTCAATGTAAGTCAATTATTATGATAGACGGAGACCAAGGTGCCATTCCTGGCTGACTGTAGTGCAGCCTGGGTCAGATGCACCAAGTGAACTCTTCCTGGTAAAGTATGGAAGTAAAAAAATAAAAGATTTTCTAAGTCCCACTTCAGGATGGGGCTTTGTCACGTTCTTGAGAAAATGTTGAAATGTCTTCCAAGTCCCAGTTCATAATGGGACCTTGCTTTTTGGAAAGAAAAATCCTCCCTGCACAGATCACTGCTGAAACTGCCTAGATACCTGGAGTAGGTTGGTCCCATTGAAGCTCTTGAGCTTGGACATTTCTTTCTGAAACGTCCACATGCAGAATATTACTTGGTTGTTTTTTCAAAGGTCTGGGATCTCTGAGAGGGGTGAAACTGCAATGCAACCCAGTGCTGTGGAAGTGCTGGTCGAATACTTTTTTCTGGTGTGTCCCACTGAAACTCAGGAGCTCTGGAGGGAATGTTTTCAAAAGTTTTTAACATTTCCTCTGATGCTCAAACAATTTAAGGGTTGCTCTTCTAACTCCCCCAGGACCTGAGTGGAGGCACAGACAGATACTAAGTATGTCTGACAGAGGCCAAAATCAGCGTCCAATCCAAGTCCAAATGCTGCAGGTGAATTAGGTGGGTTTTTTGGAGGTGCAGGGATCTCTTAGTGGGATGAAGCTGACGTACAATCTGATGCTGTAGAACTGCTACTCAGATGCTTTTTTCAGTTGGGTCTCATTAAAGCTCTGGTGCTCCTGAGGGAAAGATTTCAAAGATTTCAAACTTTCTTCTGGTGCCCAAGGAAGCACAGAAGTACTCTTTTGAGGCCCCCTGTACGTTCCGTGAAGTACTTAGAAACACTCATCATGAATTAGGATCCTGTCCAGGTCCAGTTGCTAATGGTCAGCAAGGCACGTCAGGGAAAGAGGCCTCCGGTCCTTGCATTTAAATCCTCTGTCCTGGGTATAGGTGGGAGTATAAAAAGTGAGAGCAGTACCGACCTTCAGGTCTCCTTGCAATTTTGAAATAGCAAATAATGTCCTTCTGTTATGCCACAAGTGCAGAAAGTGTTCAAAGGAAGGTGCCTTGGGTGTCACATTCTTGCCTGGTGCCAACTAGTGGGTGGCGGTGACTCCTGGCTCTTTCATAACCAATGGAGTAAAAGTTTTCAGGGGCAAACCTACACAATTGTAGAAGTTTCTGTTTGCCCTACTTCAAACAATCGCACAATGGAACTTATTCCCTAAATCCAAGATGGGAAACCTGTCTCGCCTTGCCAAGAGCCCGTCTGTTTACCCAAAGATGTGAGCAGAGAATAAACAGCTCCTTTATCCATGGTAACTGAAAACTGGTTTGGGGGGGTAGATTTCCCCAACTGGGTTAGGTCCCAACGTGACTATGGGGACAAGAGCTGGAATTTTCCAAGTGTTACCTGACATTTATATGGACATTATATGGCACCTTGAAGCAAATGAAGTTCTTGGAACAGAGTTCGCATCACATTAATGTCAAGCAAGCGCTTCATTGACAGTTTCCGGAGAGCACACATTCAGACATGCACCAATACAAAACTGCACTGCCATCACCAGACATCACCAGACATCCAGTCTATTCTATAACACTCACTATTAAACAGAAACAAAAGAAACAGTACACCCCTACGCATACCTGTTCAAGAATGTTCTTTTGATATAGTCTTTAACAGAATTACAAACATAATAAAGGATCATTTCAAGCACAAGAGTCAAAGACCAAGAACAAGCCTGGTCCCAGTTTAAAAAGCGATCTTAACAATATTTTTTGATTCTCTACCACTGGTACAACTACAACATTGTGCACCACATAGCGCTTGGAAAGATTCGAGAATTAAACTGGCTAGCTGATTCTCAATCCTCTGCCTGCATCTTAGTACTGCAGTAGATGTTCGACACACTACTGTGGAGGCTTTCACTTCGAGAAACAAATGTGGCTTGCAGTTAAGGTGCATGCCAAATAATAACAATTAGTGATTTACTGAGAACTTGGGGCCTGATCCAGAATTTGGTGGATGGTTTCCTGAGTCACAAACATGACAGATACCCTGTCAGCCTCAGTACAAGATCATTACATCCTATGGCACCCGTAGCAAGATACACAGCATATCTGCAAAGCTTGTGATGGAGTAACCCGGCACAAAACTATAAATTAGGCCCTTTCATCAGTAGCCATAAAGAACCTTCTTATGGGATGGGTGGACTTCATTAACATGACTTTTCTTTTGCCATTATTTAAGGCCAGGTCCTTTTAAATACAATAGTCAACAAATCTACTAATTAGTTTATGCATGGAGAATCTGTCAGAGAGAGTAGGATAGTGCAATCAGCAAATGAAAGACTGTACAATTGTATTGGTTGCAATGCTTGGGTGATGTCAACTTATGCTCCCCTGCATAATCATCAGTATCATATCATTTATTGATAGTTCAACACATTTGTTTCACCATCAAAAAGGTAAGTCCATAAAACTTGAAAACATGGTACAGCTTCAAAACATTTTAAGGTAACAATAAATATGTCTAAAGAACACTCCTAAAAAACGGTCATGCAGAAAGTCATCTGGACCATGGCTTTAGGGCCGGGTCTAATGCTGTAAGTTCGATTGACAAAGATATAAACAGGAATTTGGAAATAGCTACAACCAGAATTGAGGAGGCATCATTTCTGCATATTTTATATCCCTCTCCTCGAATTTGCAAGATAAAGGATCTGCAGAGACATATGATCCATTTGTGTCAGGGTTTCGCATAAAGAGTGCAGAAAAACAACACATGTTCATTGCTTTCTTGTACATTTCCACAATAAAAGCAAAGGTTAGAGCCCTGATACGTCTTCCCCCAATTAGAGGAGTAGGCAGCTACTGGAAGATTCCTTTAACTAAATTGGAGACACAAGGACCAGGCAGATGCCGGGCTGATACAGTTGAGTAATTCCTCAGCCTTGATTACAGATTTATGGAGGAGGAAATCATTTGTTAAGCTACCTAATGAAGTTGTATGGTCCCTGTAGGAAAGTACCATCTTGCCTGGCATGTTACCCCCAGTTTTCACTGTATATATGTTGTTTTAGTTGTATGTGTCACTGGGACCCTGGTAACCCAGGGCCCCAGTGCTCATAAGTGTGCCTGAATGTGTTACCTGTGTAGTGACTAACTGTCTCACTGAGGCTCTGCTAATCAGAACCTCAGTGGTTATGCTCTCTCATTTCTTTCCAAATTGTCACTAACAGGCTAGTGACCATTTTTACCAATTTACATTGGCTTACTGGAACACCCTTATAATTCCCTAGTATATGGTACTGAGGTACCCAGGGTATTGGGGTTCCAGGAGATCCCTATGGGCTGCAGCATTTCTTTTGCCACCCATAGGGAGCTCTGACAATTCTTACACAGGCCTGCCACTGCAGCCTGAGTGAAATAACGTCCACGTTATTTCACAGCCATTTTACACTGCACTTAAGTAACTTATAAGTCACCTATATGTCTAACCTTTACCTGGTAAAGGTTAGGTGCAAAGTTACTTAGTGTGAGGGCACCCTGGCACTAGCCAAGGTGCCCCCACATTGTTCAGAGCCAATTCCCTGAACTTTGTGAGTGCGGGGACACCATTACACGCGTGCACTACATATAGGTCATTACCTATATGTAGCTTCACAATGGTAACTCCGAATATGGCCATGTAACATGTCTATGATCATGGAATTGCCCCCTCTATGCCATCCTGGCATAGTTGGCACAATCCCATGATCCCAGTGGTCTGTAGCACAGACCCTGGTACTGCCAAACTGCCCTTCCTGGGGTTTCAATGCAGCTGCTGCTGCTGCCAACCTCTCAGACAGGCATCTGCCCTCCTGGGGTCCAGCCAGGCCTGGCCCAGGATGGCAGAACAAAGAACTTCCTCTGAGAGAGGGTGTTACACCCTCTCCCTTTGGAAAATGGTGTGAAGGCAGGGGAGGAGTAGCCTCCCCCAGCCTCTGGAAATGCTTTGTTGGGCACAGATGTGCCCAATTCTGCATAAGCCAGTCTACACCGGTTCAGGGGACCCCTTAGCCCTGCTCTGGCGCGAAACTGGACAAAGGAAAGGGGAGTGACCACTCCCCTGACCTGCACCTCCCCTGGGAGGTGTCCAGAGCTCCTCCAGTGTGCTCCAGACCTCTGCCATCTTGGAAACAGAGGTGCTGCTGGCACACTGGACTGCTCTGAGTGGCCAGTGCCACCAGGTGACGTCAGAGACTCCTTCTGATAGGCTCCTTCAGGTGTTGTTAGCCTATCCTCTCTCCTAGGTAGCCAAACCCTCTTTTCTGGCTATTTAGGGTCTCTGTCTCTGGGGAAACTTTAGATAACGAATGCAAGAGCTCATCCGAGTTCCTCTGCATCTCTGTCTTCACCTTCTGCCAAGGAATCGACTGCTGACCGCGCTGGAAGCCTGCAAACCTGCAACATAGTAGCAAAGACGACTACTGCAACTCTGTAACGCTGATCCTGCCGCCTTCTCGACTGTTTTCCTGCTTGTGCATGCTGTGGGGGTAGTCTGCCTCCTCTCTGCACCAGAAGCTCCGAAGAAATCTCCTGTGGGTCGACGGAATCTTCCCCCTGCAACCGCAGGCACCAAAAAGCTGCATTACCGGTCCCTTGGGTCTCCTCTCAGCACGACGAGCGAGGTCCCTCGAATCCAGCGACTCTGTCCAAGTGACCCCCACAGTCCAGTGACTCTTCAGTCCAAGTTTGGTGGAGGTAAGTCCTTGCCTCACCTCGCTGGGCTGCATTGCTGGGAACCGCGACTTTTGCAGCTACTCCGGCCCCTGTGCACTTCCGGCGCAAATCCTTTGTGAACAGCCAAGCCTGGGTCCACGGCACTCTAACCTGCATTGCACGACTTTCTAAGTTGGTCTCCGGCGACGTGGGACTCCTTTGTGCAACTTCGGCTAGCACTGTTTCATGCATCCTCGTAGGGCCTGTTTCTTGCACTTCTCCAGGAGCTACCGGCTTCAAAGAGGGCTCCTTGTCTTGCTCGACGTCCCCTCTCTCTGCTGGTCCAATTTGCGACCTCGTGGTCCCTCCTGAGCCTCAGCAGCGTCCAAAAACGTTAACTGCACGATTTGCAGCTAGCAAGGCTTGTTGGCATTCTTTCGGCGGGAAAATACTTCTTCACGACTCTCCACGGCGAGTGGAATCCGTCCACCAAAGGGGAAGTCTCTAGCCCTTTTCGTTCCTGCAGAAACCTCAGCTTCTTCTGTCCAGTAGAAGCTTCTTTGCACCCGCAGCTGGCATTTCCTGGGCATCTGCCCATCTCCGACTTGCTTGTGACTTTTGGACTTGGTCCCCTTGTTCCACAGGTACCCTAGATTGGAAATCCACAGTTGTTGCATTGCTGGTTTGTGTCTTTCCTGCATTATTCCTCTAACACGACTTCTTTGTCCTTAGGGGAACTTTAGTTCACTTTGCACTCACTTTTCAGGGTCTTGGGGAGGGTTATTTTTCTAACTCTCACTATTTTCTAATAGTCCCAGCGACCCTCTACAAGGTCACATAGGTTTGGGGTCCATTCGTGGTTCGCATTCCACTTCTGGAGTATATGGTTTGTGTTGCCCCTATCCCTATGTGTCCCCATTGCATCCTATTGTAACTATACATTGTTTGCACTGTTTTCTAAGACTATACTGCATATTTTTGGTATTGTGTACATATAACTTGTGTATAATTGCTATCCTCATACTGAGGGTACTCACTGAGATACTTTGGCATATTGTCATAAAAATAAAGTACCTTTATTTTTAGTATATCTGTGTATTGTGTTTTCTTATGATATTGTGCATATGACACTAAGTGGTACTGTAGTAGCTTCACACGTCTCCTAGTTCAGCCTAAGCTGCTCTGCTAAGCTACCATTATCTATCAGCCTAAGCTGCTAGACACCCTATACACTAATAAGGGATAACTGGGCCTGGTGCAAGGTGCAAGTACCCATAGGTACTCACTACAAGCCGGTCCAGCCTCCTACATTGGTTGTGCAGCGGTGGGATTAGTGCTTTGAGACTGCTTACCACTCTTGTCATTGTACTTTTCATAAGAGAAAAATATACAAAACAAGGTCAGTGTATATACACATAGCCAAAAAGTTTTGCATTTCCTCTTTTCACTCTTTTCTAAGTGCTGAAAAGTACTTCTAACTTTCTAAAAAGTTCTAAAAAGTTTAAAAAGTTTTTTTCTCTGTCTTTCAAAAAGCTCTGACAAACTTTTTATCTTTTACTATTACTTTAACTCTCTCTAAAAAATGTCTGGCACAGACCAAAATGTGGATCTGTCCAAACTTGCATATGATCACCTTAGCTGGAAAGGAGCAAGGAATCTCTGCATAGAGAGAGGTTTGAGTGTAGGGAAGAATCCTTCCTTAGAACTGTTAATTAACATGCTTAGAGTACAGGATAAGGCCATAAGTGCCCAATCTGTTGAAAAAGTAGCTAATGGTTCTCAATCTGATCCAGGGACTCCCCCAGGAAAAGATTCAGGAAAGAAACTTCCTAGCCTGCCCATTACTAGACAGTGTAGCATAGTTGGTAATGATGATGAGCCACACCATATAAATAGTGTTGTCTCACATCATAGCAAAAGCATTTATTCTCACCATACTGGTAGTGATGTTTCTGTTAGCCAAGCTGTTAGGGTGGCTTCTGTAAGGGACAGGTCTCCTTCTGTCCATTCTCACCATACTTCTGTTTCAAGGCATGTCCCTCCCACCCACCCTGATGACAGATTGTTAGAAAGGGAGCTCAATAGATTGAGAGTGGAACAAACCAGACTGAAGCTCAAGAAGCAACAGCTGGATTTGGATAGACAAACTTTAGAAGTAGAGAAGGAGAGACAGAAACTGGGTTTAGAAACCCATGGTGGCAGCAGCAGTATTCCCCATAGTCATCCTGCAAAAGAGCATGATTCCAGGAATCTGCACAAGATAGTTCCCCCTTACAAGGAGGGGGATGACATTAACAAGTGGTTTGCTGCACTTGAGAGGGCCTGTGTTGTACAAGATGTCCCTCAAAGGCAGTGGGCTGCTATCCTATGGCTATCATTTAGTGGAAAAGGTAGGGATAGGCTCCTTACTGTGAAAGAAAATGATGCTAATAATTTCCAAGTTCTTAAGAATGCACTCCTGGATGGTTATGGCTTAACCACTGAACAGTACAGGATAAAGTTCAGAGAGACCAAAAAGGAGTCTTCACAAGACTGGGTTGATTTCATTGACCATTCAGTGAAGGCCTTGGAGGGGTGGTTACATGGCAGTAAAGTTACTGATTATGACAGCCTGTATAACTTGATCCTGAGAGAGCATATTCTTAATAATTGTGTGTCTGATTTGTTGCACCAGTACTTGGTGGACTCTGATCTGACCTCTCCCCAAGAATTGGGAAAGAAGGCAGACAAATGGGTCAGAACAAGGGTGAACAGAAAAGTTCATACAGGGGGTGACAAAGATGGCAACAAAAAGAAGGATGGTAAGTCTTCTGACAAGGGTGGGGACAAATCTAAAAATGAGTCTTCATCAGGCCCACAAAAACACTCTGGTGGGGGTGGTGGGCCCAAATCCTCTTTTAATCAGAACAAGGAAAAGAAACCATGGATCTATTTATGTAAAATAAAAGGCCATTGGACAACAGATCCCAGTTGTCCAAAGAAAGGCACCAAGCCTCCTACCACTACAACCCCTACTGCTACATCTAGTATCCCTACTAATAGCAGTGGCGGTGGGAGCAAACCTACTAATAGCCAATCCAAGGGAGTAGCTGGGCTCACTATTGGTAACTTAGTTGGGGTTGGCCTTGTTAGGGAGGCCACAGAGGCTGTGTTAGTCTCTGAGGGGGCCATTGATTTTGCCACCTTAGTTGCTTGTCCCCTTAATATGGATAAGTACAAGCAGCTACCCCTAATAAATGGTGTTGAGGTTCAGGCCTACAGGGACACTGGTGCCAGTGTGACTATGGTCATAGCGAAACTGGTCCACCCTGAACAACACCTACTTGGTCACCAGTACCAAGTAACCGATGCTCACAACAACACACTTAGCCACCCCATGGCTGTTGTAAATCTCAACTGGGGGGGGTTACTGGTCCAAAGAAAGTTGTGGTAGCTTCAGATTTACCTGTAGACTGTCTATTAGGGAATGATTTGGAGACATCAGCTTGGTCAGATGTGGAGTTGGAGGCCCATGCAGCAATGCTGGGCATCCCAGGGCATATTTTTGCTTTGACAAGGGCTCAGGCCAAAAAGCAAAAAGGACAGGGAAGCTTGGATCCTGGAACAATGGACCAAGTGTTCCTTAAAGCTAGGGCTAGTAGAAGCAAACCACTTCCTACTATCCCTCCCTCTACAGTGGATTCTACTTCTGAGGAAGAAGAATTCCCTCTCTGTGCAGAACCTACACCAGAGGAGCTGGAAGCAGACACTGCTGAGCTTTTGGGTGAAGGGGGGCCTGCCAGAGAGGAGCTGAGTGTGGCACAGCAAACCTGTCCCCCATTAGAGGGTCTCAGACAGCAAGCTGTCAAACAGGCTAATGGGGATGTCAGTGACTCTCACAGAGTTTACTGGGAGGACAACCTCTTGTACACTGAGCATAGGGATCCGAAACCTGGAGCTGCCAGGAGATTAGTGATTCCTCAGGAGTACAGAAAGTTCCTCCTAACAGTGGCACATGACATTCCCTTAGCTGGGCATCTAGGACAAATGAAAACTTGGGACAGGCTTCTTCCCCTGTTTCATTGGCCTAGGATGTCAGAGGACACAAAGTAATTTTGTAAGTCCTGTGAAACCTGTCAAGCCAGTGGCAAGACAGGTGGCACCCCAAAGGCACCCCTTATTCTACTGCCTGTGGTTGGGGTTCCCTTTGAAAGGGTAGGGGTTGACATAGTTGGCCCCCTTGACCCTCCTACTGCTTCAGGCAATAGATTTATCTCGGTGGTAGTGGACCATGCCACAAGATATCCTGAAGCTATTCCTTTAAGGACCACTACAGCACCTGCAGTGGCAAAGGCCCTCCTGGGAATATTTTCCAGGGTGGGCTTCCCAAAGGAAGTAGTATCAGACAGGGGAAGCAATTTCATGTCTGCATACTTAAAGGCCATGTGGAAGGAGTGTGGTGTAACGTACAAGTTCACAACACCCTATCATCCACAAACAAATGGACTGGTGGAGAGATTTAATAAAACTCTCAAAGGCATGATTATGGGTCTCCCTGAAAAACTCCGCAGGAGATGGGATATCCTTCTACCATGCCTCCTTTTTGCCTACAGGGAGGTACCCCAGAAAGGAGTGGGCTTCAGCCCCTTTGAACTTCTTTTTGGACACCCTGTTAGGGGTCCACTCACACTTGTAAAGGAGGGTTGGGAACAACCTTTAAAAGCTCCTAAGCAGGATATTGTGGATTATGTACTTGGCCTCAGATCAAGGATGGCTGAGTACATGAAAAAGGCCAGTAAAAACCTTCAGGCCAGCCAAGAGCTCCAGAAGCAATGGCATAATCAGAAGGCTGTTTTGGTTCAGTACCAACCAGGGCAGAAAGTGTGGGTCTTGGAGCCTGTGGCCCCAAGAGCACTCCAAGATAAATGGAGTGGACCCCACACAATTGTTGAAAAGAAGGGAGAAGTCACCTATTTAGTTGATTAGGCACTGCCAGGAGTCCCCTTAGGGTGCTCCATGTCAACCGCCTGAAACCCTACTATGACAGGGCTGATCTCACCCTGCTCATGGCAACTGATGAGGGACAGGAAGAAGACAGTGATCCTCTACCTGATCTCTTCTCTTCCACAGAACAAGATGCTCTTGTGGAAGGTGTAGTTTTGGCTGATTGTCTTACTGCTGAGCAGAAAGATAATTGCATAAATCTCCTAGATCAATTCTCTGAACTCTTCTCTACTGTGCCAGGTACCACTTCTTGGTGTGAGCACACTATAGATACTGGAGACAGTTTACCTGTCAAAAGTAAGATCTATAGGCAGCCTGACCATGTCAGGGACTGCATAAAGCAAGAGGTCCAGAAAATGTTAGAACTAGGAGTGGTTGAGCACTCTGACAGTCCATGGGCTTCTCCTGTGGTACTGGTACCAAAACCCCATTCCAAAGATGGAAAGAAGGAAATGCGGTTTTGTGTAGACTATAGAGGTCTCAACTTGGTAACCAAAACTGATGCTAACCCTATACCCAGGGCAGATGAGCTCATAGATACACTGGCATCTGCCAAGTATCTAAGCACTTTTGATTTGACTGCAGGGTATTGGCAGATCAAACTGTCAGAAGATGCTAAACCTAAGACTGCATTTTCTACCATTGGAGGACATTACCAGTTTACTGTAAGGCCTTTTGGTTTGAAAAATGCACCTGCCACTTTTCAGAGGTTGGTGAACACAGTCCTGCAAGGGCTGGAAGCTTTCAGTGCAGCATATTTGGACGATATAGCTGTCTTTAGCTCCAGCTGGGATGATCACCTGGTCCACCTATGGAAAGTTTTGGAGGCCCTGCAAAAGGCAGGCCTCACTATCAAGGCTTCAAAGTGCCAGATAGGGCAGGGTAAGGTGGTTTATCTGGGACACCTTGTTGGTGGGGAACAGATTGCACCACTACAGGGGAAAATCCAAACAATTATTGATTGGATTCCCCCTACCACTCAGACTCAGGTGAGAGCCTTCCTAGGCCTCACTGGGTATTACAAGAGGTTCATTAAGAACTATGGCTCCATTGCAGCCCCTCTTAATGACCTCACTTCCAAAAAAATGCCTAAAAAGGTATTATGGACAGCAAACTGTCAGAAAGCTTTTGAGGAGCTGAAGCAGGCCATGTGCTCTGCACCTGTCCTGAAAAGCCTTTGTTACTCTAAAAAATTCTATGTCCAAACTGATGCATCTGAATTAGGAGTAGGGGCAGTCCTATCACAACTTAATTCTGAGGGCCAGGATCAACCTGTTGCTTTTATTAGTAGGAGGTTAACCCCTAGAGAAAAGTGTTGGTCTGCCATTGAGAGGGAGGCCTTTGCTGTAGTCTGGGCTCTGAAGAAGTTGAGGCCATACCTGTTTGGCACTCACTTCATTGTTCAGACAGACCACAAACCTCTACTTTGGCTAAAACAAATGAAAGGTGAAAATCATAAATTGTTGAGGTGGTCCATATCCCTACAGGGAATGGACTATACAGTGGAACATAGACCTGGGAGTAGCCACTCCAATGCAGATGGACTCTCCAGATATTTCCACTTAGACAATGAAGACTCATCAGGTCATGGCTAGTCTTATTGTCCTTCGTTTGGGGGGGGGTTGTGTAGGAAAGTACCATCTTGCCTGGCATGTTACCCCCAGTTTTCACTGTATATATGTTGTTTTAGTTGTATGTGTCACTGGGACCCTGGTAACCCAGGGCCCCAGTGCTCATAAGTGTGCCTGAATGTGTTACCTGTGTAGTGACTAACTGTCTCACTGAGGCTCTGCTAATCAGAACCTCAGTGGTTATGCTCTCTCATTTCTTTCCAAATTGTCACTAACAGGCTAGTGACCATTTTTACCAATTTACATTGGCTTACTGGAACACCCTTATAATTCCCTAGTATATGGTACTGAGGTACCCAGGGTATTGGGGTTCCAGGAGATCCCTATGGGCTGCAGCATTTCTTTTGCCACCCATAGGGAGCTCTGACAATTCTTACAAAGGCCTGCCACTGCAGCCTGAGTGAAATAACGTCCACGTTATTTCACAGCCATTTTACACTGCACTTAAGTAACTTATAAGTCACCTATATGTCTAACCTTTACCTGGTAAAGGTTAGGTGCAAAGTTACTTAGTGTGAGGGCACCCTGGCACTAGCCAAGGTGCCCCCACATTGTTCAGAGCCAATTCCCTGAACTTTGTGAGTGCGGGGACACCATTACACGCGTGCACTACATATAGGTCACTACCTATATGTAGCTTCACAATGGTAACTCCGAATATGGCCATGTAACATGTCTATGATCATGGAATTGCCCCCTCTATGCCATCCTGGCATAGTTGGCACAATCCCATGATCCCAGTGGTCTGTAGCACAGACCCTGGTACTGCCAAACTGCCCTTCCTGGGGTTTCACTGCAGCTGCTGCTGCTGCCAACCCCTCAGACAGGCATCTGCCCTCCTGGGGTCCAGCCAGGCCTGGCCCAGGATGGCAGAACAAAGAACTTCCTCTGAGAGAGGGTGTTACACCCTCTCCCTTTGGAAAATGGTGTGAAGGCAGGGGAGGAGTAGCCTCCCCCAGCCTCTGGAAATGCTTTGTTGGGCACAGATGTGCCCAATTCTGCATAAGCCAGTCTACACCGGTTCAGGGGACCCCTTAGCCCTGCTCTGGCGCGAAACTGGACAAAGGAAAGGGAAGTGACCACTCCCCTGACCTGCACCTCCCCTGGGAGGTGTCCAGAGCTCCTCCAGTGTGCTCCAGACCTCTGCCATCTTGGAAACAGAGGTGCTGCTGGCACACTGGACTGCTCTGAGTGGCCAGTGCCACCAGGTGACGTCAGAGACTCCTTGTGATAGGCTCCTTCAGGTGTTGCTAGCCTATCCTCTCTCCTAGGTAGCCAAACCCTCTTTTCTGGCTATTTAGGGTCTCTGTCTCTGGGGAAACTTTAGATAACGAATGCAAGAGCTCATCCGAGTTCCTCTGCATCTCTCTCTTCACCTTCTGCCAAGGAATCGACTGCTGACCGCGCTGGAAGCCTGCAAACCTGCAACATAGTAGCAAAGACGACTACTGCAACTCTGTAACGCTGATCCTGCCGCCTTCTCGACTGTTTTCCTGCTTGTGCATGCTGTGGGGGTAGTCTGCCTCCTCTCTGCACCAGAAGCTCCGAAGAAATCTCCCGTGGGTCGACGGAATCTTCCCCCTGCAACCACAGGCACCAAAAAGCTGCATTACCGGTCCCTTGGGTCTCCTCTCAGCATGACGAGCGAGGTCCCTCGAATCCAGCGACTCTGTCCAAGTGACCCCCACAGTCCAGTGACTCTTCAGTCCAAGTTTGGTGGAGGTAAGTCCTTGCCTCACCTCGCTGGGCTGCATTGCTGGGAACCGCGACTTTTGCAGCTACTCCGGCCCCTGTGCACTTCCGGCGGAAATCCTTTGTGCACATCCAAGCCTGGGTCCACGGCACTCTAACCTGCATTGCACGACTTTCTAAGTTGGTCTCCGGCGACGTGGGACTCCTTTGTGCAACTTCGGCGAGCACCGTTTCACGCATCCTCGTAGTGCCTGTTTCGGGCACTTCTCCGGGTGCTACCGGCTTCAGAGAGGGCTCCTTTCCTTGCTCGACGTCCCCTCTCTCTGCTGGTCCAAATTGCGACCTCCTGATCCCTCCTGGGCCTCAGCAGCATCCAAAAACGCTAACCGCACGATTTGCAGCTAGCAATGCTTGTTGGCGTTCTTTCGGCAAGAAAATACTTCTGCACGACTCTCCACGGCGTGTGAGATCCGTCCACCAAAGGGGAAGTCTCTAGCCCTTTTCGTTCCTGCAGAAACCTCAGCTTCTTCTGTCCAGTAGAAGCTTCTTTGCACCCGCAGCTGGCATTTCCTGGGCATCTCCCCATCTCCGACTTGCTTGTGACTTTTGGACTTGGTCCCCTTGTTCCACAGGTACCCTAGATTGGAAATCCACAGTTGTTGCATTGCTGGTTTGTGTCTTTCCTGCATTATTCCTCTAACACGACTTCTTTGTCCTTAGGGGAACTTTAGTGCACTTTGCACTCACTTTTCAGGGTCTTGGGGAGGGTTATTTTTCTAACTCTCACTATTTTCTAATAGTCCCAGCGACCCTCTACAAGGTCACATAGGTTTGGGGTCCATTCGTGGTTCGCATTCCACTTTTGGAGTATATGGTTTGTGTTGCCCCTATCCCTATGTTTCCCCATTGCATCCTATTGTAACTATACATTGTTTGCACTGTTTTCTAAGACTATACTGCATATTTTTGCTATTGTGTATATATATCTTGTGTATATTTCCTATCCTCTCACTGAGGGTACACTCTAAGATACTTTGGCATATTGTCATAAAAATAAAGTACCTTTATTTTTAGTATAACTGTGTATTGTGTTTTCTTATGATATTGTGCATATGACACTAAGTGGTACTGTAGTAGCTTCACACGTCTCCTAGTTCAGCCTAAGCTGCTCTGCTAAGCTACCATTATCTATCAGCCTAAGCTGCTAGACACCCTATACACTAATAAGGGATAACTGGGCCTGGTGCAAGGTGCAAGTACCCCTTGGTACTCACTACAAGCCAGTCCAGCCTCCTACATTCCCTGTTACTGGTAGCCCTCTCCTGGAGCAGTTTTTTAGTTATGGGGGCTTCTGTTCGGCAGATGGAGTGGGTCGCCCTCCAGAAATTCCCTAGTCCCAGTTTACTCCAGGCATCTTTGAGAGATCCTAACCATCTGACTTTTCCCGCCCCTTTCCCATAATGATTGCTAGCAGGCTCTCCCTAAGGTGACACAATTCATAAGTACTCCAAATACGAATCCAGAACAATAGTGACCTTAAGTCCTGATATCTCCTGCATCCTAAGATCCAAGTGGGGCGACACTAGTATAGTGTCCTTTCTAAACCCCAAAGGCATCTAGAAAAATGTTTACTGCTGTACAAAAGATGCTGATGTTACATTGGCCTCATAATTCGGCTCCATACAGTGCAGTCCTACTGGCCTGGTCTTTATACATTTGGATTGCTGGACGTACAGGGCCCATTCTGCTTTTTTGGCAAATTTGTGCATGGCTCCAGTATGATGCTTCACAAGTAGAGTATTCTTTGTGATCTGTGAGTCCCAGGATCCAGTGTCATGTAACCTGATGCCCAGATAATTGAACACTTGTATTCTTTCCAATGTTTCAGGTCCCGCCTTGATGACACCTTTAGCCCTGGCTCTTTTGGAGTAAAATATATATTTTGTCTTGTAAGTATTGATTTGAAGGCAAACTCTTTGCAGAACTGGTTAAAACTATCAGTCATGTTTTGAATGTCCCTTCGGGTTTTCGACAGCAACAGCATGTCATCCACAAAGCGTAGTACCAGTAATTTCATATAGAATGTCTTTAGCCAGATCCACTGTCTTCCATTTTACCAAAAGAAGCCAAAAAGCTTAAGTGACGGAACTAGTCTTATGCCTAAATCCTGCCTGCAGAACTGAAAGAATATGGTTTTCCTCGTAGCAATCCAAGGACCATTCTAATACCTGCTTGCAAAATGTTTGCTGTAGGTCGTCTATCAGACTGCTAGGGCAGTAGTTCAAGGGCTCGCTGGGGTCCCAGTTTTTTAAAATTGGTCTGATCTCTGCCCCTTTTTACGATGGAGGGATTGCCCCCTCTATTGTGCTAGCATTTGAGACCACATTGATATATGGGACCCACACCTTGAGATCTGATTTAAAGACATCCGTGGGAATCTTATCAAGGGCTGGAGCTTCCCTGGGCTTGAATGAGGAAACAACTCACTCTCTTTCTTCAAGGATGAGGACTACTGGAGGGGAGGTCTGGATCTTTACTCAAGGTGGACCCCTGCTCCTAAAACCCAGTCACAGGGTAAAATGGGTGTTTCTGCAGGATTACCTGGCCTCCCATCACTCATGAAATTCTTTTTCAACATCTGCTACAGCAGCATCCAATAGATCGGACCAAATACTGTCTCCCTAAACTGCTTTTGCATTTCTCATGTGTAGGAGTCTGGCCTGGTTTGTAGTGGGTACCTATGATAGTTACACCTTATACCATGTCTAGTTATCCCTTATTAGTGTAGTGTAGGCAGTGCCTAGAAGCCAGGCTCTCTAGAGGTAGCTGTAGCTGAGCACGAAGGCTTATCTAGGAGACATGCAAAGCTCGTGCAAAACCACTGTAGTCACACAGAACTCACACACATTAAAGAAATACCTAGTGTTACAAAAATAAAGGTACTTTGTTTTGGTGTCACAAATACCAAACATACCATAGAGACTATGCTCCCTTAGGAGGTCAGTAATACACAAATTATATACACTAGTATGCAGAAATAGGTGTAAAAACAGTTAGAAAACGGTGCAAATAGTGAAAATCACAATAGTTAGAAATGGGCCTGGGGGGAACCAAAACCATATACTAAAAAAGTGGAATGCGAACGTTGGTTTCCCACCTAGGTAAGTGTAGTGTGTAGAGGAGCGCTGGGAGTGTAAGAAAACACCGAAGGTAAGTAATAGAACCCACCGCAGAGCCCAGGAAAGCAGGAGTAAGTCACAGTAATGCAATGGCAGTCCTGTAGAAGCCTTTGCCTGGGCTCCCTATGGGTGGCAAAAGCTATGCTGCAGCCCATAGGGATCCCTTGGAAACCCAATGCCCTGGGTAACTAGGTACCATGTACTAGGGACTTATAAGGGGGCACCAGTATGCCAATTGTGGGTGAAATACTGGGTTACCTGTATGCAACAACCATAATTTAAGGGAGCGAGCATAACTACTGGGGTCCTGATTAGCAGGATCCCAGTAGACACAGTCAAATACACTGACAAACAGGCCAAACGTGAGGGTAGCCAAGCTAGAAAGAGGCTACTTTCATACATCAGGCTAGGCCGGTAGGTGGCATTTGCTCCTTGATAACCTGTGTGCCCCCCCATAGCTTTTAGGAGATCTGCCTTTGTCGTTTTGCATGAGCTATTAAACCATCCCCCTGTGGGCGATAGTTGTGGGTGTTCCCCTAAGACTCTTTGGTAAAGAGGGCCCTCAGATTACAAAATACCAAATAGTGCTCAGCTAGGATAATGTTGTTTTTCCACCAATTGACGGTTGTGTTATGCATATGGGTAGCTAAGATTGAATATAGGGCACTATCTTACTCGGGGAAAGAATTCACCATTTCCCTTTTCATATTCCTCCTATTTTTAGTGGCAATCAGCCGGGTATGACCATGCTCTGTGGATGTCGGGCATGGGACAGTCATTGATTCTCTTAACTTAAATGACAAAGGATTATGGTTGCTCTCCTCGCGTTCTTCCAGAACCATATCATCTAGCTTACTCCACTGTCTTATGTCCAGAAAAATAAAATCAATTGTACTATGGTATGCGCTACGCCTGAATGTCAGTGCAAGCAGTTTGTCTGAAGAGGTTCACCAATTGCATTCCCGAATTCCATATGTTCGAGTAATGTCCACAACCTGGAGTGCTTCTCTAAAGAGGGGCCTCCTGGTAGGACAAACAGGGTCCAGGACACCTCAAGTTAAATTCTTGTGTCTAGATAATTCACAAGCCAAACTATTTGGCTCAAATGTGATAATAAAATCACCTCCAACAATGGTTTAGTGGGTACTTGAGTAATCACCCAACACTCTATCCAGTAAATGCATTGTTTTGAATTCCTGTTTGTAGCAAGTACTCCAGTTGTAGATATTAAATAACAGGAGGGTTTGTGAGTTAGAGAAAGAAACATTTGCATTTGACAGTTGCCCAAGTCTACATGAAAAGGCGTAACAACAAAGTATACAGTGGGTTGAAGTTTGACTAGTAGACCAACATCATCAGGATCACTTAGATGTAGATTGAATGATAGAGTGGTATGTCTCAGGCCTGGTGCACGCCTGATGGTATACTGGGAAGCTGATGCTACACTCTACGAGCAGACCACAGCTTACTTGG
This sequence comes from Pleurodeles waltl, assembly GCF_031143425.1. NCBI lineage: Eukaryota > Metazoa > Chordata > Amphibia > Caudata > Salamandridae > Pleurodeles > Pleurodeles waltl. The sequence continues at coordinate 3,508,322 of NC_090442.1, read as the reverse complement.
GTGGTTATTGCAGGAGGCATGTCCTTTACTGTGGTTAATAACAACTTCCGGATCCCTATCGGAATTAGAGCAAGGTGCAGGTTGAGCCTGCTGACAAGGTCAAAAGCTGACTTTAGCTCTATGAATGCAATGCACCCTGGGCTTTTTCTACATTTGCATATCTTACACAAGTGATATGTCAGCGGTTGGACTCGTCAATTGCCTCAAGGTGGTTCTGGGACGCTCGGTTAAATAATTTACAGTCACCAGGACCTTGCACTGTGGTCTATACATTGGGACACACTATAGGGTTGGAGAATTGTTTGACTTCTGGGTCATGATGGCTTCCTCTATCTCTAGATACTCCATAGTCTAGTTAGTATTACAATAATCCTCCTGTGGTACTTATCTGGTTGCATCATCAAGCTTCCTCTTGTCTCTACCTATTGTATAAATGTGCTTGAAATGACTCACACTTTCTTGGGCTCCTATGAGGATCTTTATATCTACCCAGAAAGGGGAAGCTTTACCTTTCCAAGATCAATTAGTGTTCTTAGGAGGTGTCACCTTTTGTTTTATTTCACATTTTCTATAGAATGTCTATTTTTTTCCTGGCTGTTATCTTTTTATAGTTTTTGCTTCAAGAGTTTAAACATTTGTGATACAGAACTCTGTCTTCCAAACGCTAAATCAGGTCCAAAGTCTCACAGTGTCTTACGAGAGCAGAGAAACAGCTGTTTAAACTGAGGAGCTTTCCTTTACTTCATGTCACACTAGCATGTTTCTCAAACCTCGCTCTGTGTAGTCTCCTTTTATTATCATTATTTTTATATTGACAATTTCAGTGTCTGCATTAACTACCTGTTGTTGATGAGACTTCTTAAGGATGCAGCTACCTAACAGCATCCCAAACAGCTTTTTACTGCACTTTCTGCCTAGATTTCATAGTACGTCTGAAAGAAAGGAGGGAGATTACTATGCCAAACATTGTGCTATACAGCTATTGCCAGACAAGGGCCCTCCGCTATGTTCTAACAACAAAGCCCTCTGTGCCCCCCCGCCTGGGGATACGCTGTTGACCCCACCCCTCAGCTCAGAAGCAACAGCCACTTCTGTACTCACGCAGTCCACAGGCAATCTGGCACTAGGAAGTGTGCTTGTGACTTCTAACTTGTCATTTAATGATAGGGTACTTAACTCTAAAACCAAAAATTTAAATTAAATTAATCTTTATATAATATAATGACACACTTTCATCTTGGAAAATGTTTTTTCAAATATAACCTTTTAGGACTCTGTATTTACCTTGTTGGCAGAGATACATGTCACCTGCTGGCGTTGCAGTTTATTCTGGCTCATTTGCAAGGGCTTGCAGTGCTAAATGAAGTAGTTGATGGCAGGAGAGTCTGGCATCCACTCACCTGGATAAACCTGGGAAATGGCAGAACTTTAAAGTTGTGATGCAGTTTTATTGCTGCAGTCATTTTCAGCAACTCTGTGGCCTTTCTCCCCACTGTGAATGTCTGAGTCCGAGGGGCTAGGCATGTCATTCTGTGCTCAGAACAATCCTTGATACTCCTGAGAGTAGACAGAAAGGGCCTTCAGGGAATACATTGAATATACCAGGAATACAGGGAGCAGCAGTTGGGGTGGGTCTGATGGTTTAGGCGGACTGGACTGGGAACACAAAGTATCCCTGGCAGATTTTGTCAGACCCTTCCCAGCAGGGTACATAGCGAGCGAGCCTGACCACCACAATGGGGCTTAGAGAAAAGATAATTTAGAAAAAATGACAAAGTGGGACATTCTACAACACATTTTTCATTATATGTTTAATTGTATTTGTTTTTAAAGCACAGTAAATGATGACTTTACAGAGCACCAGGATAAGGTAAACTTTATTGGGGCTCTTCAATTATTCCCCTATTAGCACCCTCTAACAGTGCCTCTCATCTCTCCATGGCCCGTCTCTCTCATGTATTTTATTTGTTTTATAGCACCTCTGTCAGCAGCGTACAATGTTAGAGCACTTTGCATCACACATTCATACAGAGACAGTGAATCACATGAGTGCAAAATCAGTGTATAGAAAATATTTTATAAAAGAAAGGGGACTCAAAGGTGTAGGATTCATATGTCACCTATACTGGTGGCATTTTTTAAGAGTGCTTGGTCTGGTGAAGCATAAATGCAGGGTTCAGAATATAACATAGTGGTTAGGGCTGACTTTACTAATAACAACTTATTTCTACCCAAACAAACCCTTTTTAGAAAAATTGGGATATTCAAAGACTGGGAAAAAACATAACTTTCTAACCTGTGCCACACAGTTTGCATGCAGCTCTGATGGCAGTTCATAGCTCATTGAGCGAGATTATGATTGTAACTTTTAACCTGCACAGCAACAAAAGGATCTCTGTTAAAAAGCAGCATTGCATTTATCTATGCGTATAAAATACTGTTCTGTAATCTACATAGTAAAGTACTTTGCAGCAGCCATATTAACCCTCTGTGCTAACTTAGATTAGACAAAACTGCCACTAGACAAAACTCGATCTTTCTACAGCAGGCACATGAATCATCAGAGTTATCTTGGCACTGTTATTGTTGCTTGAAAAGGATTGGATATTCAACTCTTCAATGCTTTTAAAACTGTTGCACTGCCACAAAACCGGGCCGCAGTAACAAGAGCAGAGCCCACCCTTCCAGCCTCCCGGGGAAACGCCCGATGCCTAGTACGGCCAGGCCGGCCATGGGTTTAGGAGTCTTTTGGTTGTGTACGTCTATTAGTGCCAAACCTTTATTTTATCCTACAACCCCCTCAATTCAATCAACACGTCACTAGAGATCTGACATGCCCCACAGAGAGTTCAAACAATAAATTGTCTTTATGGTGAGACCTAGTCATTCCTATATAGACAATCATAGGTAGACATCTGAGGATTCACACAACAATCGGCAATCTCTTGCCTCTTAGTGACAGACGACCTCAATTAGAGTTAGGCGAAGGGGGTTACGTAAACGTGATGGATATCCGGCCCGCCGTATTACAATCCCATTGTAGCCTATGGGAATCCTAATACGGCGGATGGGATATCCATCACGTTTGTGATGGAGCAACCCCCTTCATCAAACTCTAGATCACGCCCGGAGTCTGACCTTGTGGGCTCCGGACTGACTGCCGACACCCAAATGGTATGAGATCAGCACTGCACCTCTCTGGCTGGCAGCGGCTTAGGTGCTATTTCTAGTTAGCACTCCATTTGTCTTCTAAATGTTCACTTTGGAAAACGTTGAGGCTGACAGGAGAAAATGCCAGTGGTCTATGCTGGGTGATGTATGCTCCTAACATGTCTGTTAGCATAAATGGGGAGGGTTAGAGAGTTGTGGTGAGGAAGGTTTCTTAGTAAATATCAGGACCTATCAGCTCCAAAATGGAAAGTGTGCAGTAGACATCTACAGCAGTGAGGAGCCTCGTCAAATGTAGAGAGGGCCTTGATTCCTGCGATCACCTGTAAGGGTTAGTGAGGAGATGTTTTAATAGCATAGAGCTTTGTGGTTGGATGTCCTTCTCTATTTTAGGGGAATAGACATCTGGAGGGTGTGGCCCCATCCAGTGGCATTGCATGTAAATGGATTTGTCTTTTTTCTGCAATTATTTCAAGATAGTTTGACAGTACTTTGGTCTTCATAAGAATCTCTTGGAGGGAAAATCAAGTGGAGTAAGGAGTTCTCAGTATTCTGCTTCAAATCAGATATGGACTTCTCTCACTCTCTGTGGCTTATGATTGCTCCCACAGATTAACTTGGTCTTTTTCTGAGACGTTACATGACTTTCTTTTGTCGTGTGCAACGAGCTACAGTAGTGCCCACTGTGCACACTCTCTTGCACTTTGCAAGCACTGACACTTAAACCTTGTATGTCATTGCACTACTATGGACAATATGTTGAAAGAGGCTAATGGCATTGGAGTCAACTTTCTGAAGAAATTTCAGCTGGTACAGCAGTTATTATCAATTGTCTTTTTGAGACAGTTTTTTAAAGTCTTCTTACACAATTTGAAGCTGTCTATTCAAGCCATGCCGGGTTATCGAACGATGTTATTAGCACAAACTTTTGAATATGTTTTTACAAGGGTCCTTTGTTTGGGTACCTATTTTTGTCCACTTTATTTTTACTGTTTCCATTAATCTAATTTATCATGTAAACATTTTAATTAACTGTATCATAATCAATAATATTCAAATTCTATTGTTGTGCCTGCATTGATGCTTATTAAAAAGATTCTGTGAAGTTGGCTCCCACCGAGGGTGTTCTTGATTAAAAGATATTTCAGGGTCAGTTGATTCTCAGCTTTCTGAAAAATCATTTTAAACCTTCTGGTTCTGAGTTACATGTATTCTGAGGCTGCCCGTATTAAATCACATTATCAGGGGTTTCTGGTGGTCATACATAATGCCTCCCATGCACAACTGTGGTATCTATGATAGGAAGGTATTTCTTTTCATGTTTGCTTCCAATGAAAAGTAATTGGCTGTGTGGATGGAGGGACTAGCCACTGTGAATTGACCATTTTCTCATGATGCCTCGACTGCTTGCTGTGTTTATCTGTGATTTTGGAAAGAAGCAATGATATCCATGGCTTCAGAACTTTAACTTGTCTTGGTGTGATTCTATGTGTCCTCTGCATTACCAGTCTTGGCAACAGCTCTATGCCCAGAGGCTCAGGTAACAGCTTGCCTCGGACACCCTCCATCTCTTCCTTTTGGAGCTTTTCAGATGGTCTATACAATCTGAGATTATCACACATCAACTCCAGTTCTAACTCCATGAGTTTATTTTGTATAGACAAAATGCCTTTCCTCCAGTAATGAGCAGCATTTACTGACTCTACCGTACAATCCATGCGTTTCTCCATAACGGCAAGCCTGCTCTGAAAACCAGCCAAGTCAGCCCTTGCGAGTTGGATTTCTGAGTTCATTATGCCCCAGTTGTGTACGTAAGGGCAGTGATCTCTTTCATAATCATCTCACGGGTCAGTTACGTGGGTTAGAGATAGAGGGCTGCTGCAAAGTCTTGGTTACAATGCCTGTCAAGAGTAATTGATGTTAGCGTCTTAAAGAAAAAGCAGTTGGAAAGTCAATCTCACCTATGCCAGGCCTTGTAATCTAGGTCTCAGATGAGCTATGGACATTGCAGGAGATATGAATAGAGACTTCCTATCTCAAGTAACACAGGGTGAGTCTCAAGACCCAAAGCATTTTATTTACGCTAATGTTGCGTTAGGCTTCAAAAATCGCTGCGCCAGATTTACAAAGTGGTGCAATGCATGCGTAACCCCTTGTGCCACATTATGCCTGCAGCAGGCATAGTGTATGCAAGGGGGGCGTTCCCCCGATAGGGGAGGCAAAAAAATGGCACAAAGAAATCTAAAAGATTTCTTTGCGCTATTTTTTGCTGCATTCTTAACTTCTGCACAGAGCAGGCATTATAGCGAGACACTCCACTATTTATAACGGGCCTCAATGTGCTTTCCACAATAACGTAAACATTTTTTACGCTAATCCTGCAAAGCTCCAAACTAATATAAAATGTTGACGCTACTTCCCTAACTAACGCCGTTGTGCGCCGTATCTTAAATATGGTGCACACATGATGGCACTGAGGGGCACAAGAAAAGTGGCCCTGCATTGGATGAAGCACCACGTTTCCTAAATCTTCCTCTAAATTTGAAGGCTGTGTAGAGACGCTTGTGTGTGGGTGTTCGTCGATGTCTAAATCTGTTCCCTGTGAAACCATGCAAGCGCTATGGTTATCCCAGGGGAGTCTGTTCTCCAGGTGTCATACACCTCATGTTGATCTGAGCTGTTTAGGGGTGGAATTGTTATAAAGTTACGCTTCTTGGAAGTAGTTTCTGTTTGTTGGTGACTGTGTGCCTTTGACAGGTGATTCTCTTGAAGGTGGTCACTGGGCATCCTCTCAACCATATATGTAAACTCAAGATTACTACAGAGGCTGCTTAAAATTCAGACTGTAGGGAAAAGATAAGGGGTTTGGTCTGCCGATGATGTAAAATCCTGTACATCTTAGCCAGGAAGTTGTTTGAGCAGCGCCTTACTTGTAGAGATTATTGTTTCCAGAGAGGACAAGGATGACCTTCAGGTCACTAAGGAACGGTGTTCTGTGCCAGCAAGCATCAAGGGGGGACGGGTTGCTATGTGTGGAGAATTACAACAGTGGTATCAAGGTGATCTCTTACTCAGGTGAGGTTTATTCAATAAGGAGCTTCACAGCACCATGTTCCAGGGTCAGATCTGTTCTTACAGCTGCTCCCTCCTGGCACTTTGCTTCTCTTCCGAGGACACAATTCAATGTCTGTAGTGTCTGTGAGCCTCTGTGCTAGGCTGCATGCAGAGCTGAGGGAGGTTTATTGCAAAGGTTAGGTATTGAGACGCAGCTTCTCTGCATGAAGAGAAAGGCAGCAGAGTAAGGGGAGCACAATTGAATCCACTGCCCTTCTCTGTAGCAGGTTGACCCAGCTTGAAGGTGCTTCAGTGTGTTTGTTCTTTTGATTGAGGACGTGGTCAGGCTGCTGTGGGTCGTCGCATCAATGGTAGCACAGTGTCTGTGGCTACTGGTTCTGCAAGCTTAAGGTGACCCTCTTGATGGTGGCTAAGCCCTTCCTTCAGAAGCCATGCTTTCTTCTCATAATGCATCGTGGTGGCCTGGCGCTAAGTTCAGGGCCCTGAGGATGAAGACGGAGAAGGGAAGAAAGAAGTTGCAATAGAAACAAAACACTCTAACCTAAACTCTCCATCAATGTGCAATTAACTGCCCTCATAATCTTCTCAGAAAATTCAAGTTATTACAAAGCATCTTCAAATGTTCCCATTACTACACTGATGAGATGCTCGCCCCGTGATCTCAATTTTTTTGAACTAGTCTCAAACAAAGGCTCTATTGGGAAAATATCACATATGAGACTATTTGGATCAATGCTAGCATGGGCTGCCAGGCTCATAAAACCAGTCACTGTAGCCACAGCTGAAGATATCACCTGCATTGTTGATGCTTCTCTAGTGAGCTTGTGAGTATAAGTGGCCCCGTGTTCTCAGACCCCTTCATGAGCTTTAGGTTCTGCAGGGTCAGAATTCTAAGTTGGTGGTAACTAATGGAGCCATTAATCAGTGGGTGGAAGTTTCAAAATTTCAACCCCGTCAAGATCTAACAGGGAAAAAGTGTACAGTATTTACCATGACATGCAGTGTGCGGTGTGCAAAGCACAAAAATCTGCATGTTATTCCCAAAAAGTCAGAGTAGGCACAATTTATTGCACCCAAAAAATAAAGCTATTATTATTTATGAGATTCAAATATCGCCTTGATTTCAATGAAAGAGTTCACCTCCCTAAGATCCAAACCATGTCATTCTTTCACCCCTACTAAAAACTGACCTTCGATGCCTCGATGCCAAGCAACTATTGACCCATTGTAATGTTCTCTTCCTCGCTGACAATCTTTGTAGCAGAGGAAACCAACTGCAGATTTACATAGACTTCAACACTCTGCTTGCTGACAAGCGACCTGGATTCTGCACACTGAGGTGAACCGAAACCAGAGTGATGGCCACAGACAAAAAGTGCCAACCTTAAGAGACTAAAACCACCTGGTGACGCTAATCCCACCTCTCAGCTGCAGATGGCATGTTATGTTTTATATGTTATCTTATGATATATTTTATGTTTATGTTACGTTTTATGTTATGTTTTATGTTATGTTTTATGGTATTTTTATATGTTTCATGTAGTTTCATGTGTTATGTTGTATATGTTATGTTGTGTTTGATATGCTGCTATTATTTATTATGTTTCATATGTTATGTTACGTTTTGTATCTGTTTTATATGTTATGCTATGTATTCTGTTTCTGATATTTTTTATATGTTATATTTTACATGTTATATGTTATGTTTCATATGTTATGTTTTATATGCTATGTTTTATGTTATGTGTTATGCTCTTTAATGTTATGTTTTATATGTTTTATCTGTTATGTTTCATGTTACGTTTTATATGAAATATTTTATGCTATGTTTATGTTATGTTTTATATGTTATGGTTTATATGTTATGCTATGTTTTATGTTCTGTGTTGTGCTTTATATGTTATGTTTTATATATTATGTTTAGTGTTATTTTTTATATATTACATTATATGTCATGTTTAATGTTATGCCATGTGTTATGTGTTATATATGTTATGATATATTGTATATGTTATACTACATTTTCTGTTTTATGCTATGTTGTGGATGGTCTATATAATATGTTTCATGCTAAGTTTAATGATGTATGTTTTATATATTATGTTTTATGTTTTATGCTATGTTTTATATGTTTCATATTGTATGTCATGTTATGTTTTAGGTTATGTTTTATGTGTTAGGGTATGTATTATATGTTGTGTTATATGTTATATGTTATGGTTTATGTATTATATTATGTTTTACGTTATGTGTTATATTTTATATGTAACTTTCTATGTTATGTTTTATATGGTACGTGTTATATTTTATATCTTATATTATGTTTTCTGTTTTATGTCATGTTTTATATGTTATGTTTGATATGTTATGATTTCTGTGATGTGTTATATTTTATATGTTATGTTATTTTTCATGTTATGAGTTATGTTGCATATGTTATGTTTTATATTTACTTTTACATGGTATGCTTTATGTTTTGTGTTATGCTTTATATGTTATGTTTTATATGTTATGTTATGTTTTATATTTCTGTTATTTTTTATATGTTATGTTTCATATGTTATGTTTTATGTTATGCGTTATGTTCTTTAATGCTATGTTTTATATTTTATATCTGTTATGTTTCATGTTATGTTTTATATGAAATATTTTATGCTATGTTTATGTTATGTTTTATATGTTATGGTTTATATGTTATGCTATGTTTTATGTTCTGTGTTGTGCTTTATATGTTATGTTTTATATGTTATGTTTTTTGTTATTTTTTATTGATTAGATTATATGTTATGTTAAATGTTATGCCATGTGTTATATTTTATATATGTTATGATATGTTGTATATGTTATATTATATTTTCTGTTTTATGCTATGTTGTAGATGGTCTATATCATATGTTTCATGTTAAGTTTAATAATGTATTTTTTTATATATTATGTTTTATGATTTATGATATGTTTTATATGTTTCAGATTGTATGTTATGTGTTATGTTTTATATATTATGTTGTTTTATACGTTATGTTATGTTCTCTCTCTATATATATATATATATATCTCTTGGCTTGTCCATAGAAGCAGAGTCTCTCTCTCTCTCTCTATATATATATATATATATATCTATATAGATATATATAGATATATATATATATATATATATAATACATCTTTTTTTTTCTTTTTTTTTCTCTAGGCTTGTCCACAGAAGCAGAGGCTCTCTCTTTCTATATATATATATATTTCCCCCATCCTGTTGAGTTCCTATGGTGTGGGTGAGGGTGTCCCTTGGGCCAGGGAAGGGTGTGGGCTCTTTCCATGGTCTCTGACTATGGAAATATGCCTACAGGTCCCCTAACGCCTGCCCATACCCAGGCGTTGAATAATGACGCTAGGAAAGCTTAGCAACATTATTTAAGGCTCCCATACCCCCGTGCTGGATTTTAGTACAGGGGGACAAAATATGGCGCTGAGGCCATATCAGCCTTTTCTGGACGGGAACGCTTGCATCTCATTGACGCAAGGTAGGCTTTCACGTCCAGAAAACAATGTTAACTCCATAGCTTTGGCGTTAGACGTGTCTAGCACCAAAGTATAAATATGGAGTTAGGTTTGCGCTGAATTAGCGTTAAACAAATGACACTAATTCAGCACAAACCGAGTATAAATATGGGCCATAGTTCCACTGCACACCACATACACCCAACCCACACCACAGAACTCCACATCATGACACATAATTCAGCACAATGCCACATAATTTCATCCCACTTCATGCCACTCCATGACACACAATACTACTCCACATAATTGCACTCCATGATACACAATACCACTCAACATAATTCCACTACACTCTATACCACAAGATTGATATTCACAAACTTCTACTACACACCATGTCACATAATTCCACTTCACATAACTCCACGCAATGCCACACAATTCAAATCCACAGCATTCCATGCCACATAATTCCACTTCACACCAAATAATTGCAATCCACACATAATTGTGAGTAGTATCTTTAAATCCGCACTCGGGGAGATCTGCCCCTAAAGATATTACTCGTAAAGACCCTATGTGAATTTCCAAAGTCATAAACTGGGACGTTTGGTATAAGTTTAGACCAAAATTTGTGAATCAGGCCCTGCAATATCCGACACTACAATTTTCCTAGTTACTGCTTACCCGGATGTGATTTCATGTCTTTTTGGCTCTGTTATTGAGTCTGAACTGGTTACTTTGTTTGCCTTTATGCGCTTGAGTTGCTTGTGCGTTCTGTCATTGTCACTGGAGTGTGAAAGTATTAATTGTGCTCTATGGTTCTACCTGTTCTGCTCTTTTTCCCTTCACTTTATAGCAGTTTGAGAAACAATGAGGCAGATTTAAAAAAAAGTGGAGCTGCACCCAGTACAGCACCACCTTCCATGAACCCCTTAGGAGCCCCCTAACGCCAACATTTTGGTGCTAACCCTGAACAGTACATAGGAGCCAACTGTAACCGATTGTGTGCCCCATTTTAACACCAGCTCTGAGCAGGCATTGAAAATGCCAAAAACAACGGTGCAAAGAAATATTTTAGATTTCTTGGCACCATTTATTTGGTCTCCTAACCGGGGAATGCCCCCCCTTGGATACATTATGCCTGTCGCAGGCATAATCTGATGAAATGGGTTAAAAAGTGGCACCGGTTTCAGGGTATCACCCTTGATCAGCCAGGCTAACTAGAATCCAGTGACACAAACTGGAATGGCATGGCAAACAAAAAAATGATGGATTAAACTCAGATCTTTGACTGGGGATGAGTGTTTTATTTGTTCTGCATTCCATCCATCAACTGTTGTTTTTGCATTTGTTGCCCCAAGTGGGAAGGGTATGCCCAGACATGGGTCCCTTGCTCACTGTGCCACTGGATTCAAGCTATCTTGGCTGATGAAGGGTGGTACCCTGAAACTGGTCCCAGGATGCTTGTTTCTGGTCCAGGGAGGACCTCGCCTGGCAGTTTGGGGAACAGGGTCAAGACTGATTTGCATATGGCTGGGTCCAAACTGGAAAGGCATAAGAAACAAAAAACTGATGGATTAAACCCAGATGTGTGACTAGGGGTGAGTGTTTGATTTGTTCTGCATTCTGTCCATAATCTGTTTTTTTTGCACTTTTAGAAAGTTGGGATTTTTCTGCCCATAGCCCTTTGTGCCCGCAGTCTGCTTAGGTTACATGACTGGGTGTAACTAACAGTTGGGACTTTGTGTATTCACCTCAGACAGTCGCACAATAGTGGGATTAGCAAGGCCTGAAAGGCCTTTCCACTGGCAGGATTGGGGGCAGAGCTCAGCACAGCTCCACTTGCAGCTGAATAGGCGGAGCTCTGTTGCTACCCAATAGGCTTAACAACCCAGCATTGTCAGTGCCACCACCTAGGAGCCAGCGGCTTGGAGCCAGAGCAGGGGAGGCAGGAAACTCCTGGCACTTGGAGGACTCTTCTGGAAACATCTATGGGCGGGGGCACCAGGGTATAAAATTAGGACACTCAGACCTACTCTTCAGTTCCCTACTAGACCTGTGGGAGGATTCTCGGAGGACTGCCTGCTGCTGTGACCTGCTGTGCACTCTACCAGACCTTTCCTATACCTGGGTGGACTGCTTTGCTGCCTGGAGCTGGCTTGGGAACTTCAGAGACCAGCCCTTCTGCAGAGTCCTGCATCGCCACCTAAACCTAGGACTCCAGTAGTGACTCCAAGGGCTAGTTCAACTGGTCTCCTGTTGGGAACCACAGGGACATACGTGGCTCCCACCATCTTAAAGCTGCACATGGACTCTGCCCTTGTGAGTCCTGAACCCTCGAGAGGTTTGCACCCACTCCTGGGCTGTTGGTTGTGACGTTAAATGTGCCCAGATGACCAATTTCCAAAAGTGAGGGCTTAGACAATGGTGGATGGATAGTGTGATCATTAGGCCTCATTCCTCTTTTGTCCCTAATGTGGCTTCTGCTTTTCACAGAAATCGCAAATGTCGTCTCATTTGGATGTAGCTGACTTTTCTCAGAAGTTTGGTTTGCATCTTCTGGTTGTGAAAAAGACACTGCAGATTAACTTCGAGATAACCAAGGCTTTTCAGAAGACTGGCACTCCTCCCCTGGTGGGGATTCAGGGTCAGTCCACTCAGGGGTATTTCAGCTTCTTGGGCTGAGACAAAAGGAGTCTTCATTTCTGAGATTTGTAAAGCAGACACTTCGGCTGCTTGCAATATGTTTGTAAAGCATCACTGTCTTCAGAATGTGTCCCAGGATCATAATAATTTTGGTCTTGGGGTTTGTATTTTGTTTTGCACTAAAACTTGTGCTTTTGTTTCAAAAACCTTTGAATAATCCCAGCACTTATGGTGCATGTAGAGTGTTGTTGTTTCTTTTCTGACATGAAGGTGTTTTAGACCGATTTTGAATTCCCCAAGAGGACGAGGACAATAAGACGTCAGCATTACTGCTTGTCCTGTTTGTCCTTGTACCATTTATTGTATTCCTCCCTCGTACTCTATTCAGATAGGCCAAGATAACTTTAAATCATCACGATATACAAATATGTGCAGCAACTACACAGGTCCGGATAGTGTTCCAATCAATGTCCGTGGACCAGTGGTCCCAAAATGCATGGGCGAAGCCCACACATGATACCTGACTCGAAACAGAGAGAACACTGCTGGGGCATCAGCTCGAAAATAAACAGGCACCTCAGGGGAAAGGGGAGGGGGGGCACCTCAGCCAGATAAAGGGATGACGCCACTGCTCCACGAGGTGACACTAGTCCCTCAGCCGGAGGCTCCGTGCCCTGTGCTGACTTCCCCTTAGCCTTGTCTCCCTTCCCCACCTTGGATGTCACTGCTGGGCCCTTGGCACTGTCCCCTTTTGGCTTGGAGGAGGCCTTGCTGGGTGGTTGGTGCGGCTTCTCCCGAAGGCATGTGGGCCCCTTCTTCACCTTGGCAGGTGGCGGAATGGTCTGATCCTTGGCCTCGCTAGGTGGCACACTGGCAGCCGTGATGGGTGCCGCCCGCGATGTTACAGGACTTGCTGAGACCACTGTGCTGGAGGATCTGGTGGCTGAGGTGTTGGGCTGGGACCTGGATATCCTGGCCCTAGGGGAAGGACGGGGGAGGTGTAGGGAAGAGGTCAATGTTAGCCAGGAAACGTTTTTTAGACTCACTGAGACGGGAAGATGGAGGGGGTTTGGGAGTGGAGGAAGAGGTAGTGGTTGTAGGAGGTGTACGTCTACTGAATTTGGGTGAGGGTGCATGGGCCGGAGGTTGTTGTGAGGTGGATGGCTGTTGGGTGGGTGTGTGCCTGCGTTTGTGTAGTTTGGGAGGAGGGCTCACAAACACACTGGGAGAGGACACAGGGGACGTGTGAATGGTAGTGTGGGTGGTGAGTGCACGTGAGCGGTGTGTGATGATGGGCGTGCTGGTGAAGGAGGTAGTGGCTGATGATTTAGTGCATGCAGGTGTGAGTGGAGACGAGACTGGGAGGGAGGAGGAAGATGTGGAGGAGGGGGACACAGTGGAGGCAGTGGATGTTGGTGTGTCTGCATGGAGATGATGCTTGTGTGAGTGCCTGTGGGATGTGTGGTGCTTATGTTTGCCATGTCCACTCTTGTGTGTTGATGAGTGTGCATGCTGGTCTGATGGTGTGCTTGGGATAGGCTGAGGTACAGGGGATTGAGTCTGGTTAGTGGAAGTTGGAGGGGGGAAGCTGGACACAGGGACAATGGCTGCCATCAGTGCTGAGGCCAGAACCTGAAATGCTCTCTGTTGGGCCGCCACACCAGAATGAATGCCCTCCAGGTATGCATTTGTTTGCTGCAAATGCCTCTTGACACCCTGGATGGCATTCAAAATGGTTGATTGCCCAACAGTGAGGGATCTCAGGAGGTCAATAGCCTCCTCACTGAGGGCAGCAGGGCTGAATGGGGCAGGGCCTGAGGTGCCTGGGGCGAAGGAGATGCCCACCCTCCTGGGTGAGCGGGCACGGGAAACTCGATGAGGGGCTGCTGGGAGGGTGGTGCTGGTAGTGGGGATGGCGGCTGTACCTGTTGTTGTGGTGGGCACAGAGGTGCCCACCACCGCAAGGGAGCTCCCATCAGAGAAGGAGTCGCTATCGCTGGTGTCTGCTCCTGTCCCCGTCGTGGAGCTCCCCTCGCCCTCCGTCCCACTGGTGCATTCAGACTCCGTAAATTCATCCTCCTGGGCCATGTGGGTTGCAGCTCCCTCCTGCCCTGGTGCCACTTCTCCTCTGCCAGATGATGCTAATGCACACAAGGAGAGGGTGACAAAACAAGAAGGGCGAAAGACAGAAGAGACACATGGTCAATGTCTTCAACACCACTACCGTTGGCGGACACAACACACAGGGAGCAGCCCTATACACTAGCCCATGCACTAACAGTGCAGGGGAAAAGCACATGCCCATGGGGGACTCTGCCTAGACCCATTTGATGTACAGCTGGAACCCACAGGAGCCTGACTAGGTGTAGAGGGCCACTACCACCTTTGTGGTTGGAGTGGCACTGAGCCTGCAAAACAATGGATCTACCTTGGCGCATCTGCCCGGGCCTAGGGGAACCCACAGGCCACTTCCCCCACCCAGACACCTTGTAAAGCACGCAGAGTCAGCTAAATGAGACTGTACTCACCCCCTTGTGGCTGCTGTGATGCCCTCATGCACCCATCCAACTCAGGATATGCCACCGCCAGGATCCGGTACATCAGTGGGATCATGGTGCGATGGGCACCCCTTCCATATTGGGAGGCCATCCCCAGCTGGGCCTCCACTGTCTTCTTGGTCCAGCGGCACAGGTCCTCCTATCTTTTGCGGCAGTGGGTGCTCCATCTATGGTAGACCCCAGGGTCCACACTTCCATCTGCAGGGGGTGGGGTGCTGGTGTCGTGGTCCTGTGGCGGTGCCTCCTGTTCACCAGCACCGGCGGAGGTGGTGGGCAGTTCATTGTCCAGGCTAGTGTCAGGGGCCCCTTGTTGTGCCACAGTGTCCCTCCTGATGTTCACAAGGTCCTTCAGTATCCCTGCAATGGTGCCCAGGGTGGTATTGATGGATCTGAGTTCCTTCCTGAACACCAAATACTGTTCCTCCTGCAGCCGCTGGGTCTCCTGAAACTTGGCCAGTACCGTTGCTATCGTCTCCTGGGAATGATGGTATGCTCCCATGATGTTGGAGAGGGCCTTGTGGAGAGTGGGTTCCCTGGGCCTGTCATCCCCCTGTCGCACAGCACTCCTCACAGTTCCCCGGTTTTCCTGGGCCTCTGTCCCCTGAACCGTGTACCCACTAACACTGCCCTCAGGTCCCTGCTGTTCGTGGGGTGGTGGGTTAGCCTGGGTTCCCTGTAGTGGTGGACACACTGCTTGTAGGAGGCTGTACTGGCTTGTAGTGAGTACCAAGGGGTACTTAAACCTTGCACCAGGCCCAGGTATCCCTTATTAGTGTAGAGTGGTGTCTAGCAGCTTGGGCTGATAGAAAAGGTAGCTTAGCAGAGCAGCTTAGGCTGAACTAGGAGACGAGTGAAGCTCCTACAGTACCACTAGTTTCACTTGCACATTATCATAAGAAAACACAATACACAGATATACTAAAAATAAAGGTACTTTATTTTTATGACAATATGCCAAAAGTATCTCAGTGAGTATCCTCAGTATGAGGATAGCAAATATACACAAGATATATGTACACAATACCAAAATATGCAGTAATAGCAATAGAAAACAGTGCAAACAATGTATAGTCACAATAGAATGCATTGGGGGCACATAGGGATAGGGGCAACACAAACCATATACTCTAGAAGTGGAATGCGAACAACGAATGGACCCCAAACCTATGTGACCTTGTAGAGGGTCGCTGGGACTGTTAGAGGGTTAGAAAAATAGCCCACCCCAAGACCCTGAAAAGTGGGTGCAAAGTGCACCTAAGTTCCCCAAAGAGCACAGAAGTCGTGATGGGGAATTCTGCAGGAAAGACCAACACCAGCAATGCAACAACAATGGATTTCCAGACGAGAGTACCTGTGGAAAAAGGGGACCAAGTCCAAAAGTCACAATCAAGTCGGGAGTGGGCAGATGCTCAGGAAATGCCAGCTGTGGATGCAAAGAAGCTGTCACCGGATGGTAGAAGCTGAGGATTCTGCAAGAACGACAAGGGCTAGAAACTTCCCCTTTAGAGGATGGATGTTCCAGGTCGTGAAGAGTCATGCAGAAGTGTTTTTCCACAGAAAGACCGCAAACAAGCCTTGCTAGCTGCAAAGCTCGCGGTTAGGGTTTTTGGATGCTGCTGTGGCCCAGGAGGGACCAGGATGTCGCCAATTGCGTGAGGGGACGGAGGAGGTGTCCAGCAAGACAAGGAGCCCTCTCAGAAGCAGGCAGCACCTGCAGAAGTGCCAGAAAAGGCACTACGAAGTGGAGTGAAACGGTGCTCACCCGAAGTTGCACAAGAGAGACCCACGCCGCCGGAGGACAACTCAGGAGGTTGTGCTATGCAGGTTAGAGTGCTGTGGACCCAGAATGGGTTGTGCACGAAGGAATTCCTCGGTGAGTGCACAGGAGCCGGAGTAGCTGCAAAACACGCGGTTCTCAGCAATGCAGTCTAGCGTGGGGAGGCAAGGACTTACCTCCACCAAACGTGGACTGAAGAGTCACTGGACTGTGGAAGTCACTTGGACAGAGTTGCTGAGTTCAAGGGACTTCGCTCGTCATGCTGAGAGGAGACCCAGAGGACCGGTGATGCAGTTCTTTGGTGCCTGCGGTTGCAGGGGGAAGATTCCGTCGACCCACGGGAGATTTCTTCGGAGCTTCTAGTGCAGAGAGGAGGCAGACTACCCCCACAGCATGCACCACCAGGAAAACAGTCGAGAAGGTGGCAGGATCAGTGTTACAAGGTCGCAGTAGTCGTCTTTGCTACTTTGTTGCAGTTTTGCAGGCTTCCAGCACGGTCAGCAGTCGATTCCTTGGCAGAAGGTGAAGAGATAGATGCAGAGGAACTCTGATGAGCTCTTGCATTCGTTATCTAAGGAATTCCCCAAAGCAGAGACCCTAAATAGCCAGAAAAGAGGGTTTGGCTACTTAGGAGAGAGGATAGGCTAGCAACACCTGAAGGAGCCTATCAGAAGGAGTCTCTGACGTCACCTGCTGGCACTGGCCACTCAGAGCAGTCTAGTGTGCCAGCAGCACCTCTGTTTCCAAGATGGCAGAGGTCTGGAGCACACTGGAGGAGCTCTGGGCACCTCCCAGGGGAGGTGCAGGTCAGGGGAGTGGTCACTCCCCTTTCCTTTGTCCAGTTTCGCGCCAGAGCAGGGCTGAGGGGTCCCTGAACCGGTGTAGACTGGCTTATGCAGAAATGGGCACCATTTGTGCCCATGAAAGCATTTTCGGAGGCTGGGGGAGGCTACTCCTCCCCTGCCTTAACACCTTTTTCCAAAGGGAGATGGTGTAACACCCTCTCTCCGAGGAAGTCCTTTGTTCTGCCTTCCTGGGCCAAGCCTGGCTGGACCCCAGGAGGGCAGAAACCTGTCTGAGGGGTTGGCAGCAGCAGCTGCAGTGAAACCCCTGAAAAGGCAGTTTGGCAGTACCCCGGTCTGTGCTAGAGACCAGGGGAATCATGGGATTGTCTCTCCAATACCAGGATGGCATTGGGGGGGCAATTCCATGATCTTAGACATGTTACATGGCCATGTTCGGAGTTACCATTGTGAAGCTACACATAGGTAGTGACCTATGTGTAGTGCACACGTGTAATGGTGTCCCCGCACTCACAAAGTCTGGGGAATTTTCCCTGAACAATGTGGGAGCACCTTGGCTAGTGCCAGGGTGCCCACACACTAAGTAACTTAGCACCCAACCTTTACCAGGTAAAGGTTAGACATATAGGTGACTTATAAGTTACTTAAGTGCAGTGGTAAATGGCTGTGAAATAACGTGGACGTTATTTCACTCAGGCTGCAGTGGCAGGCCTGTGTAAGAATTGTCAGAGCTCCCTATGGGTGGCAAAAGAAATGCTGCAGCCCATAGGGATCTCCTGGAACCCCAATACCCTGGGTACCTCAGTACCATATACTAGGGAATTATAAGGGTGTTCCAGTATGCCAATGTAAATTGGTGAAATTGGTCACTAGCCTGTTAGTGACAATTTGTAAAGAGAGAGCCTAACCACTGAGGTTCTGGTTAGCAGAGCCTCAGTGAGACAGTTAGGCATCACACAGGGAACACATACATATAGGTCACAAACTTATGAGCACTGGGGTCCTGACTAGCAGGGTCCCAGTGACACATAACAAACATACTGAAAAACATAGGGTTCTCACTATGAGCACTGGGCCCTGGCTAGCAGGATCCCAGTGAGGCAGTGAAAACACCCTGACATGCACTCACAAACAGGCCAAAAGTGGGGGTAACAAGGCTAGAAAGAGGCTACTTTCTCACACTGCTGCTTGACGTGTCCTGGGGACAGAGGAATGGGCCCGCTGGGTGGGTGCTGTGCTGGTGTTTCCTGAGGGGGGAGGCTCTGTGGTGGCCTGTGACTGTGTCAGGGGAACTTACTGTCCAGAGGTCCCAGATGTGCTGGGCTGGTCATCTAGATCCAGTTGGACAGAGCTGCTGTCATCACTGTGGGCCTCTTCTGTGGGAGAAGTGGACATGTCTGGAACCTCCTGTCCAGTGACGTTGGATAGGGGTCCTGCAGGGGTGTAAAGGCATGATTATTGCATCTGCGTGTGCCATGGTGTGCAATGGGTGGGTGACCCTGTACCCCAGTGCTTACATTCTTGTGTCGGACCTTGTGTGATAATTGTTTAGGGGTCTTTGTGGGTATGTGTACTGGACATGCATTGGTGATGGGTGTCCATGCTTTGTTGTTGCATGCAGGGCTTGGTGTTGGGATGTGTGGTTTGTGATAGTGGGACATATGTGAGGAGTTGGAGTGATGGGGGTGAGGGTGGGGGTATGTGATAGCTTGCAGGTAGGGTGGGGATGAAGTAGTTAAAGCTTTGACTTACCAGAGTCCATTCCTCCAGCCACTCCTGCGAGGCCCTCAGGATGCAGTATAGCCAAGACCTGCTCCTCCCATGTTTTTAGTTGTGGGGGAGGAGGTGGGGGTCCGCCGCCAGTCCTCTGAACCGTAATGTGGTGTCTTGAGACCACAAAACTCACCTTCCCCCGTAGGTTGTTCCACCTCTTCCTGATGTCATCCCTAGTTCTTGGGTGCTGTCCCACTGCGTTGACCCTGTCCACGATTCTGTGCCATAGCTACATCTTCCTAGCTATGGTGGTGTTGGGATGTATGGGGTGATGTTTAGGGGTGTGTGGTGTTTTGTGCGTGGATGTGTATGTGTGATGGTGTTGTGCGCCTCTGTATTCTAGTGTGGTCTTTGCTTTGCTGTCTCTCTAGCCTTCTTCCAAATTTTTGGTTGTAAGGGTTTGTAGGTAATGTGTGTGTGTGTTTTATATTGAATTGGGTGTGTGGGAGTGGTATGTGTATGTGTATCAGGTGTGTGTATTTCGATTCGTCCAATGCGGTTGTGTTTTGTACATGTGTGTGTATTTTGAGGGCGGCGGTGTGTACCGCCAATGGAATACTGCGGTTGAAAGACCGCTGCGTGGATTCGTGGGTTGTGATAGTGTGGGCGTATTCCTGTTGGCGTGACGGTGGAAGTTTTGTTATCGCCAGTTTATCACTGACCTGTGGTGTGGCGGACATGTATGGGTGTCTAGAATTTGGCGGATTCTTAGCTGTGGGTTGTAATAGCTGTAGCGGAATTCCGCGGCCGTGGCGGTGTGTTGGCAGTCTTCTGCACGGTGGTAAGCGGGATTTACCGCCAATGTTGTAATGAGGGCCTATATGTCAGCATTACCAAACAACTCCTAAACCACCTAAAGGTCATCCAGAGTGCTGAAGCAAATTCGCCTCACACTTCCCATAAGAACCAGCATCATCCCTCACCTCAAATCCCTACACTGACTCCCTGTACAGAAAAGATGCCTCTTCAAACCCCTCATGCATGTATATAAGGCATTCCACGATGCAGGACCTGCCTACCTCAACCATCACCTCACGTTCCACCAACCAGCCAGAGAACTCCGATCAGCCGCCATTGACTTCGCCTATACCCCCCACATCTGCACTTCCACCTCTTTGAGGGTCTTCAAAAGCAGCTCAAGACCTGGCTACTGGACCACCTCAACCAAAAAGCAGGCTTGGCTCACAGCACAAAACCATTGCCTGGAGATCGCCCAGGCTGGTTGAAGTGGTGGGAGCTGGAGTAGTTGATGTGGTTGTGACTGCAAGTGTGCCTCTTGCATATGGGTCTGATATTAGTTGTATATTGTATTGCTGTGTGCAACAGTCAGGTGGGTGAGGTTATTTCGTCATGGATGTTTGTAGGAGGCTGGACTGGCTTGTAGTGAGTACCAAGGGGTACTTACACCTTGCACCAGGCCCAGGTATCCCTTATTAGTGCAGAGGGTGTCTAGCAGCTTAGGCTGATAGAAAAGGTAGCTTAGCAGAGCAGCTTAGGCTGAACTAGGAGACGAGTGAAGCTCCTACAGTACCACTTAGTGTCATATGCACAATATCATAAGAAAACACAATACACAGATATACTAAAAATAAAGGTACTTTATTTTTATGACAATATCCCAAAAGTATCTCAGTGAGTACCCTCAGTATGAGGATATCAAATATACACCAGATATATGTACACAATACCAAAATATGCAGTAATAGCAATAGAAAACTGTGCAAACAATGTATAGTAATAGAATGCAATGGGGGCACATAGGGATAGGGGCAGCACAAACCATATACTCTAGAAGTGGAATGCGAACCACGAATGGACCCAAAACCTATGTGAGCTTGTAGAGGGTCGCTGGGACTGTAAGGAAACAGTGAGGGTTAGAAAAATAGCCCACCCCAAGACCCTGAAAAGTGGGTGCAAAGTGCACCTAAGTTCCCCAAAGAGCACAGAAGTCGTGATAGGGGAATTCTGCAGGAAAGACCAACACCAGCAATGCAACAATGATGGATTTCCAGACGAGAGTACCTGTGGAAAAAGGGGACCAAGTCCAAAAGTCACGATCAAGTCGGGAGTGGGCAGATGCCCAGGAAATGCCAGCTGTGGGTGCAAAGAAGCTGCCACCGGATGGTAGAAGCTGAGGATTATGCAAGAACGACAAAGGCTAGAAAATTCCCCTTTGGAGGATGGATGTCCCACGTCGTGAAGAGTCGTGCAGAAGTGTTTTCCCACAGAAAGACCGCAAACAAGCCTTGCTAGCTGCAAAGCTCGCGGTTAGGGTCTTTGGATGCTGCTGTGGCCCAGGAGGGACCAGGATGTCACCAATTGCATGAGGAGACAGAGGGGGTGTCCAGCAAGACAAGGAGCCCTGTCAAAAGCAAGCAGCACCCGCAGAAGTGCCAGAACAGGCACTATGAAGTGGAGTAAATTGGAACTCACCCAAAGTTGCACAAGAGAGTCCCACGCCGCCGGAGGACAACTCAGGAGGTTGTGCAATGCAGGTTAGAGTGCCGGGGACTCAGGCTTGATTGTGCATGAAGGAAATCCTTGGTGAGTGCACAGGAGCCGGAGTAGCTGCAAAACACGCGGTTCCCAGCAATGCAGTCTAGCGTGGGGAGGCAAGGACTTACCTCCACCAAACTTGGACTGAAGAGTCACTGGACTGTGGGAGTCACTTGAACAGAGTTGCTGAGTTCAAGGGACCTCGCTCGTCGGGCTGAGAGGAGACCCAGTGGACCGGTGATGCAGTTCTTTCGTGCCTGCGGTTGCAGGGGGAAGATTCCGTCGACCCACTGGAGATTTCTTCGGAGCTTCTAGTGCAGAGAGGAGGCAGACTACCCCCACAGCATGCATCACCAGGAAAACAGTTGAGAAGGCGGCAGGATCAGCGTTACAAGGTCGCAGTAGTCGTCTTTGCTACTTTGTTGCAGTTTTGCAGGCTTCCAGGGCGGTCAGCAGTCGATTCCTTGGCAGAAGGTGAAGAGAGAGATGCAGAGGAACTCTGATGAGCTCTTGCATTCGTTATCTAAGGAATTCCCCAAAGCAGAGACCCTAAATAGCCAGAAAAGAGGGTTTGGCTACTTAGGAGAGAGGATAGGCTAGCAACACCTGAAGGAGCCTATCAGAAGGAGTCTCTGACGTCACCTGCTGGCACTGGCCACTCAGAGCAGTCCAGTGTGCCAGCAGCACCTCTGTTTCCAAGATGGCAGAGGTCTGGAGCACACTGGAGTAGCTCTGGGCACCTCCAAGGGGACGTTCAGGTCAGGGGAGTGGTCACTCCCCTTTCCTTTGTCCAGTTTCGCGCCAGAGCAGGGCTGAGGGATCCCTGAACCGGTGCAGACTGGCTTATGCAGAGATGGGCACCATCTGTGCCCATCAAAGCATTTCCAGAGGCTGGGGGAGGCTACTCCTCCCCAGCCCTGACACCTTTTTCCAAAGGGAGAGGGTGTAACACCCTCTCTCTGAGGAAGTCCTTTGTTCTGCCTTCCTGGGCCAAGCCTGGCTGGACCCCAGGAGGGCAGAAATCTGTTTGGGGGGTTGGCAGCAGCAGCAGCAGCTGCAGTGAAACCCCGGGAAAGGTAGTTTGGCAGTACCCGGGTCTGAGCTAAAGACTCGGGGGATCATGGAATTGTCTCCCCAATGCCAGAATGGTATTGGGGTGACAATTCCATGATCTTAGACATGTTACATGGCCATGTTCAGAGTTACCATTGTGACACTATACATATGTCGTGACATATGTATAGTGCACGCGTGTAATGGTGTCCCCGCACTCACAAAGTCCGGGGAATTTGCCCTGAACAATGTGGGAGCACCTTGGCTAGTGCCAGGGTGCCCTCACACTAAGTAACTTAGCACCCAACCTTTACCAGGTAAAGGTTAGACATATAGGTGACTTATAAGTGACTTAAGTGCAGTGGTAAATGGCTGTGAAATAACGTGGACGTTATTTCACTCAGGCTGCACTGGCAGGCCTGTGTAAGATTTGTCAGATCTCCCTATGGGTGGCACAAGAAATGCTGCAGCCCATAGGGATCTCCTGGAACCCCAATACCCTGGGTACCTCAGTACCATCTACCATGGAATTATAAGGGTGCTCCAGTATGCCAATGTAAATTTGTGAAATTGGTCACTAGCCTGTTAGTGACAATTTGGAAAGGAATGAGAGAGCATAACCACTGAGGTTCTGGATAGCAGAGCCTCAGTGAGACAGTTAGTCATAACACAGGTAACACATACAGGGCACACTTATGAGCACTGGGGCCCTGGCTGGCAGGGTCCCAGTGACACATACAACTAAAACAACATATATACAGTGAAATATGGGGGTAACATGCCAGGCAAGATGGTACTTTCCTACAATGTTGTGATGTGTGTAGGTGTGCTTTTGGTTGAGTGAGTTTTTGTGGATGCATGTGTAATTGTGTTGTCCATTGTGGTTTCGTTGCCTGTGTGTGTTGTATTATCAGTTTGTGTATAGTGGCTTTGAGGATACATAACAATGCATTTATTGAGCATGTAAGTGTTGTGTTGTGGTGGAATGGCAAAGGATAATAGATGCTGGTGAACATCTATGGCCAATATTCATGGGGTGTGTATTATTTTCCTTACTGCCATTGCCAGTGCCATAGTATACTGTACATTTGCCATTGGTTCCCGCAACGGTCTCCCTCCGTCAGCAATCTGCTGCCAATGCAATGTCAGCAGCAGTGTAACATCCAAATATGGTCGGCGGGAGTCTGCCAGCATGATCGTTAGAAGAGCACTCTGTCGCGGTGGTCTGTATCTCAGCTGCAATAGATCCAAATATGGCAGCAGGAAATTGTATTGGATTAGAACTTACCTGAAGTACACTGTGTCTTGTTGTATTTAACATTTTCTCCTCATTAAATTCATGGACAGTCAAATGTGTTATTATCTCCACAAAGTCACTTTTGCGTAGTCAGTGGAGTGCTTTATTGTAATAGGTTTATGAATTGTGGCCTCCTCCTGCAAAGTATAACATTGTAAATGTTAATTTTTGAAGTTATCGGTATTGTAATGTAATTTGTAATTGTTGAAGAAAAGGAGGATGTAATATCTCGCAACCAATAGAAGTAGTTGACAAGTTTATTGAACACACTCCTTGCATAACACCTCCTGCAGCTTACAGCCCTAATCTCCTTCTCACTCTCTTCGTCAACATTCTAAGGTGCACTCCCGGTTGTACCATTGACCAACATTCCAGAGGAGAGGCTAGGAGTGCACCACTTTGCTAATAAGAGTAATACATATATAATTGTAAGGAAATAGTCTTGAGATATTTTGGTTATGTCACTTACATGAATAGTGCTTTGTATAACATTGACAACCTACTATAGACATATGTTTATGACAATAATATACAATATTACAACACTTCCCCCTTCCCACCAATACATAATGAGAATGGTTCTCAAACGTCTTTACTTCTGTAATACGTAGTCTTTGTGCCATGTTGGAGGAGTCTTCCTCCTAGGACTTGTGTCTCTCCTGATAAAGGTATCCCTCAGTTCTTCACTGTACTCCTGTTCCTCATCTGACCTGTTGCCCTGGCACCAAGTTATGCGGTCCATGCTCCATACGCGACCTTCCTCCAGGGTTACCACGTTCTTACGTATTTTTGTTATTCTAAGGGTTTCGAGAACTTACTTCCTTCCTTCCGGGCGGGTTCTGGAAGTTTTACTCTGACCCATTGTCCAATGTTCCATTGTTTACTCCTAGTACCATATTTGTTATTATACCAGTCTTGGTACTTTTCCTGGTTTTTCCGTACCTTCGTCACTACCTCTTCGCGTTGTACCCAGAAGGGTTCTCCCCCTGTCAACCAATTGGGGTTTAACTTAGTTCCTGGTTGCCTACCCTTAAGAGATACGAAGGGGGATATTCCCGTGACTAAGTTAGGTGTGGTGTGATATGACCATAACATTCTCTCAATCGCACTTTCTCCAGGCTCTCGAGATATGTTAGCTAATTGCAAACACTCCTTGATCATCCTGTTAACCCTTTCTACAAGACCGTTAGCCTTTGGGTTGTACAATGCCGTCCGGAAGTGTTGGACCCCACTGTTCGTCAAGAACTCTACCATGGCTCCTGAGGTGAATTGCACCCCATTGTCTGTCACAATGGTGCTTGGAATGCCCTCTCTGGTAAAAGCTTCTTTAAGGAATTCTGTGACATCTTGTGTTGTTACATTGTGCACAGCTTTTGTCATCATCCAGTGTGTGTGGTAATCAACTAAAACAAATATGAACCTTGCCATCGACCCCATACACGTAAGGGGTCCTAGGATGTCAAACCCTAGCTTGTTCCATGGTTTGGTGGGAACATCGACGGGAGATAAAGGAGACTTGTGCGTGATCTTAGTTTTATCACTTAATGCGCAAAGGACACACTCACTGTAGGAGGCTGGACTGGCTTGTAGTGAGTACCAAGGGGTACTTGCACCTTGCACCAGGCCCAGTTATCCCTTATTAGTGTATAGGGTGTCTAGCAGCTTAGGCTGATAGATAATGGTAGCTTAGCAGAGCAGCTTAGGCTGAACTAGGAGACGTGTGAAGCTACCATAGTACCACTTAGTGTCATATGCACAATATCATAAGAAAACACAATACACAGTTAAACTAAAAATAAAGGTACTTTATTTTTATGACAATATGCCAAAGTATCTTAGAGTGTACCCTCAGTGAGAGGATAGGAAATATACACAAGATATATATACACAATAGCAAAAATATGCAGTATAGTCTTAGAAAACAGTGCAAACAATGTATAGTTACAATAGGATGCAATGGAGAAACATAGGGATAGGGGCAACACAAACCATATACTCCAAAAGTGGAATGCGAACCACGAATGGACCCCAAACCTATGTGACCTTGTAGAGGGTCGCTGGGACTATTAGAAAATAGTGA
Source organism: Pleurodeles waltl (assembly GCF_031143425.1). Classification (NCBI taxonomy): domain Eukaryota; kingdom Metazoa; phylum Chordata; class Amphibia; order Caudata; family Salamandridae; genus Pleurodeles; species Pleurodeles waltl. The sequence goes on along the minus strand of NC_090442.1, from coordinate 3,482,095 downwards.
GAGTTAGAAAAATAACCCTCCCCAAGACCCTGAAAAGTGAGTGCAAAGTGCACTAAAGTTCCCCTAAGGACAAAACAGTCGTGTTAGAGGAATAATGCAGGAAAGACACAAACCAGCACTGCAACAACTGTGGATTTCCAATCTAGGGTACCTGTGGAACAAGGGGACCAAGTCCAAAAGTCACAAGCAAGTCGGAGATGGGAAGATGCCTAGGAAATGCCAGCTGCTGGTGCAAAGAAGCGTCAACTGGACAGAAGAAGCTGAGGTTTCTGCAGGAACGAAAAGGGCTAGAGACTTCCCCTTTGGTGGACGGATCCCACTCGCATGGGAGAGTCGTGCAGAAGTGTTTTCCTGCCGAAAGGACGCCAACAAGCCTTGCTAGGCGCAAATCGTGCGTTTGGCGTTTTTGGACGCTGCTGGGGCCCAGGAGGGACCAGGAGGTCGCAAATTGGACCAGAAGAGAGAGGGGACGTCGAGCAAGACAAAGAGCCCTAACTGAAGCAGGTAGCACCCGGAAAAGTGCCAGAAACAGGCACTACGAGGATGCGTGACACGGTGCTCGCCAAAGTTGCACAAAGGAGTCCCACGTCGCCGTAGACCAACTTAGAAAGTCGTGCAATGCAGGTTAGAGTGCCGTGGACCCAGGCTTGGCTGTGCACAAAGGATTTCCACCGGAAGTGCACAGGGGCCGGAGTAGCTTGCAAAGTCACGGTTCCCAGCAATGCAGACCAGCGAGGTGAGGCAAGGACTTACCTCCACCAAACTTGGGCTGAAGAGTCACTGGACTGTGGGGGCTACTAGGATAGCGTCGCTGGATTCGAGGGACCTCGCTCGTCATGCTGAGAGGAGACCCAAGGGACCAGTAATGCAGCTTTTTGGTGCCTGCGGTTGCAGGGGGAAGATTCCGTCGACCCACGGGAGATTTCTTCGGAGCTTCTGGTGCAGAGAGGAGGCAGACTACCCCCACAGCATGCACACGCAGGAACACAGTCGAGAAGGCGGCAGGATCAGCGTTACAGAGTTGCAGTAGTCGTCTTTGCTACTATGTTGCAGGTTTGCAGGCTTCCAGCGCGGTCAGCGGTCGATTCCTTATCAGAAGGTGAAGAGAGAGATGCAGAGGAACTCGGCTGAGCTCATGCATTCGTTATCTCAAGTTTCCCCAGAGACAGAGACCCTAAATAGCCAGAAAAGAGGGTTTGGCTACCTAGGAGAGAGGATAGGCTACTAACACCTGAAGGAGCCTATCAGCAGGAGTCTCTGACGTCACCTGGTGGCACTGGCCACTCAGAGCAGTCCAGTGTGCCAGCAGCACCTCTGTTTCCAAGATGGCAGAGGTCTGGAGCACACTGGAGGAGCTCTGGACACCTCCCAGGGGAGGTGCAGGTCAGGGGAGTGGTCACTCCCCTTTCCTTTGTCCAGTTTTGCGCCAGAGCAGGGGCTAAGGGGTCCCTGAACCGGTGTAGACTGGCTTATGCAGAATTGGGCACCTCTGTGCCCAACAAAGCATTTCCAGAGGCTGGGGGAGGCTACTCCTCCCCTGCCTTCACACCATTTTCCAAAGGGAGAGGGTGTCACACCCTCTCTCAGAGGAAGTTCTTTGTTCTGCCATCCTGGGCCAGGCCTGGCTGGACCCCAGGAGGGCAGCTGCCTGTCTGAGGGGTTGGCAGCAGCAGCAGCTGCAGTGAAACCCCAGGAAGGGCAGTTTGGCAGTACCAGGGTCTGTGCTACAGACCACTGGGATCATGGGATTGTGCCAACTATGCCAGGATGGTATAGAGGGGGCAATTCCATGATCATAGACATGTTACATGGCCATATTCGGAGTTACCATGGTGAAGCTACATATAGGTAGTGACCTATATGTAGTGCACGCGTGTAATGGTGTCCCCGCACTCACAAAGTTCAGGGAATTGGCTCTGAACAATGTGGGGGCACCTTGGCTAGTGCCAGGGTGCCCTCACACTAAGTAACTTTGCACCTAACCTTTACCAGGTAAAGGTTAGACATATAGGTGACTTATAAGTTACTTAAGTGCAGTGTAAAATGGCTGTGAAATAACGTGGACGTTATTTCACTCAGGCTGCAGTGGCAGGCCTGTGTAAGAATTGTCAGAGCTCCCTATGGGTGGCAAAAGAAATGCTGCAGCCCATAGGGATCTCCTGGAACCCCAATACCCTGGGTACCTCAGTACCATATACTAGGGAATTATAAGGGTGTTCCAGTAAGCCAATGTAAATTGGTAAAAATGGTCACTAGCCTGTTAGTGACAATTTGGAAAGAAATGAGAGAGCATAACCACTGAGGTTCTGGTTAGCAGAGCCTCCGTGAGACAGTTAGTCACTACACAGGTAACACATTCAGGCACACTTATGAGCACTGGGGCCCTGGGTTACCAGGGTCCCAGTGACACATACAACTAAAACGACATATATACAGTGAAATATGGGGGTAACATGACAGGCAAGATGGTACTTTCCTACACAACCCCCCCCCAAACGAAGGACAATAAGACTAGCCATGACCTGATGAGTCTTCATTGTCTAAGTGGAAATATCTGGAGAGTCCATCTGCATTGGAGTGGCTACTCCCAGGTCTATGTTCCACTGTATAGTCCATTCCCTGTAGGGATATGGACCACCTCAACAATTTAGGATTTTCACCTTTCATTTGTTTTAGCCAAAGTAGAGGTTTGTGGTCTGTCTGAACAATGAAGTGAGTGCCAAACAGGTATGGCCTCAACTTCTTCAGAGCCCAGACCACAGCAAAGGCCTCCCTCTCAATGGCAGACCAACGCTTTTCTCTAGGGGTCAACCTCCTACTAATAAAAGTAACAGGTTGATCCTGGCCCTCAGAATTAAGTTGTGATAGGACTGCCCCTACTCCTAATTCAGATGCATCAGTTTGGACATAGAATTTTTTAGAGTAACAAGGGCTTTTCAGGACAGGTGCAGAGCACATGGCCTGCTTCAGCTCCTCAAAAGCTTTCCGACAGCTTGCTGTCCATAATACCTTTTTAGGCATTTTTTTGGATGTGAGGTCATTAAGAGGGGCTGCAATGGAGCCATAGTTCTTAATGAACCTCCTGTAATACCCAGTGAGGCCTAGGAAGGCTCTCACCTGAGTCTGAGTGGTAGGGGGAACCCAATCAATAATAGTTTGGATTTTCCCCTGAAGTGGTGCAATCTGTTCCCCACCAACAAGGTGTCCCAGATAAACCACCTTACCCTGCCCTATCTGGCACTTTGAAGCCTTGATAGTGAGGCCTGCCTTTTGCAGAGCCTCCAAAACTTTCCATAGGTGGACCAGGTGATCATCCCAGCTGGAGCTAAAGACAGCTATATCGTCCAAATATGCTGCACTGAAAGCTTCCAGCCCTTGCAGGACTGTGTTCACCAACCTCTGAAAAGTGGCAGGTGCATTTTTCAAACCAAAAGGCATTACAGTAAACTGGTAATGTCCTCCAATGGTAGAAAATGCAGTCTTAGGTTTAGCATCTTCTGACAATTTGATCTGCCAATACCCTGCAGTCAAATCAAAAGTGCTTAGATACTTGGCAGATGCCAGTGTATCTATAAGCTCATCTGCCCTGGGTATAGGGTGAGCATCAGTTTTGGTTACCAAGTTGAGACCTCTATAGTCTACACAAAACCGCATTTCCTTCTTTCCATCTTTAGAATTGGATTTTGGTACCAGTACCACAGGAGAAGCCCATGGACTGTCAGAGTGTTCAACCACTCCTAGTTCCAACATTTTCTGAACTTCTTGCTTTATGCAGTCCCTGACATGGTCAGGCTGCCTATAGATCTTACTTTTGACAGGTAAACTGTCTCCAGTATCTATAGTGTGCTCACACCAAGAAGTGGTGCCTGGCACAGTAGAGAAGAGTTCTGAAAATTGTCCTAGGAGATTTATGCAATTGTCTTTCTGCTCAGCAGTAAGACAATCAGCCAAAACTACACCTTCCACAAGAGCATCTTGATCTGTGGAAGAGAAGAGATCAGGTAGAGGATCACTGTCTTCTTCCTGTCCCTCATCTGTTGCCATGAGCAGGGTGAGATCAGCCCTGTCATAGTAGGGTTTCAGGCGGTTGACATGGAGCACCCTAAGGGGACTCCTGGCAGTGCCTAAGTCAAGTAGGTGACTTCACCCTTCTTTTCAACAATTGTGTGGGGTCCACTCCATTTATCTTGGAGTGCTCTTGGGGCCACAGGCTCCAAGACCCACACTTTCAGCCCTGGTTGGTACTGAACCAAAACAGCCTTCTGATCATGCCATTGCTTCTGGAGCTCTTGGCTGGCCTGAAGGTTTTTACTGGCCTTTTTCATGTACTCAGCCATCCTTGATCTGAGGCCAAGTACATAATCCACAATATCCTGCTTAGGAGCTTTTAAAGGTTGTTCCCAACCCTCCTTTACAAGTGTGAGTGGACCCCTGACAGGGTGTCCAAAAAGAAGTTCAAAGGGGCTGAAGCCCACTCCTTTCTGGGGTACCTCCCTGTAGGCAAAAAGGAGGCATGGTAGAAGGATATCCCATCTCCTGCGGAGTTTTTCAGGGAGTCCCATAATCATGCCTTTGAGAGTTTTATTAAATCTCTCCACCAGTCCATTTGTTTGTGGATGATAGGGTGTTGTGAACTTGTACGTTACACCACACTCCTTCCACATGGCCTTTAAGTATGCAGACATGAAATTGCTTCCTCTGTCTGATACTACTTCCTTTGGGAAGCCCACCCTGGAAAATATTCCCAGGAGGGCCTTTGCCACTGCAGGAGCTGTAGTGGTCCTTAAAGGAATTGCTTCAGGATATCTTGTGGCATGGTCCACTGCCACCAAGATAAACCTATTGCCTGAAGCAGTAGGAGGTTCAAGGGGGCCAACTATGTCAACCCCTACCCTTTCAAAGGGAACCCCCACCACAGGCAGTAGGATAAGGGGTGCCTTTGGGGTGCCACCTGTCTTGCCACTGGCTTGACAGGTTTCACAGGACTTACAAAATTCCTTTGTGTCCTCAGACATCCTAGGCCAATGAAACAGGGGAACAAGCCTGTCCCAAGTTTTTGTTTGTCCTAGATGCCCAGCTAAGGGAATGTCATGTGCCAGTGTTAGGAGGAACTTTCTGTACTCCTGAGGAATCACTAATCTCCTGGCAGCTCCAGGTTTAGGATCCCTATGCTCAGTGTACAAGAGGTTGTCCTCCCAGTAAACTCTGTGAGAGTCACTGACATCCCCATTAGCCTGTTTGACAGCTTGCTGTCTGAGACCCTCTAATGTGGGACAGGTTTGCTGTGCCACACTCAGCTCCTCTCTGGCAGGCCCCCCTTCACCCAAAAGTTCAGCAGTGTCTGCTTCCAGCTCCTCTGGTGTAGGTTCTGCACAGGGAGGGAATTCTTCTTCCTCAGAAGTAGAATCCACTGTAGAGGGAGGGATAGTAGGAAGTGGTTTGCTTCTACTACCCCTAGCTTTAGGGAGCACTTGGTCCATTGTTCCAGGATCCAAGCTTCCCTGTCCTTTTTGCTTTTTGGCCTCAGCCCTTGTCAAAGCAAAAATATGACCTGGGATGCCTAGCATTGCTGCATGGGCCTCCAACTCCACATCTGACCAAGCTGATGTCTCCAAATCATTCCCTAATAGACAGTCTACAGGTAAATCTGAAGCTACCACAACTTTCTTTGGACCAGTTACCCCCCCCCAGTTGAGATTTACAACAGCCATGTGGTGGCTTTGTGTTATGTTGTGAGCATCGGTTACTTGGTACTGGTGTCCAAGTATGTGTTGTTCAGGGTGCACCAGTTTCTCAATCACCATTGTTGACACTGGCACCTGTGTCCCTGTAGGCCTGGACCTCAACACCATTTATTAGGGTTAGTTGCTTGTACTTCTCCAAGTTATGGGGGCAAGCAACCAAAGTGGCTAAATCAATAGCCCCTTCAGAGACTAAAGTAGCCTCTGTGGTCTCCCTAATCAGACCAACCCCAACTAAATTACCAAAAGTGAGCCCAGCTACTCCCTTGGATTGGCTATTAGTAGGTTTGCTCCCACCACCACTGCTATTAGTAGGGACACTAGGTGTAGCAGTAGGGGTTGTAGTGGTAGGAGCTGTGGTGCCTTTCTTTGGACAACTGGGATCTGTTGTCCAATGGCCTTTTATTTTACATAAATAGCACCATGGTTTCTTTTCCTTGTTCTGGTTAAAGGAGGATTTGGACCCACCACCCCAACCAGAGTGTTTTTGTGGGCCTGATGAAGACTCATTTTTAGATTTGTCCCCACCCTTGTCAGAAGACTTACCATCCTTCTTTTTGTTGCCATCTTTGTCACCCCCTGTATGAACTTTTCTGTTCACTCTTGTTCTGACCCATTTGTCTGCCTTCTTTCCCAATTCTTGGGGAGAGGTCAGATCAGAGTCCACCAAGTACTGGTGCAACAAATCAGACACACAATTATTAAGAATATGCTCTCTCAGGATTAGGTTATACAGGCTGTCATAATCAGTAACTTTACTGCCATGTAACCACCCCTCCAAGGCCTTCACTGAATGGTCAATGAAATCAACCCAGTCTTGTGAAGACTCCTTTTTGGTCTCTCTGAACTTTATCCTGTACTGTTCAGTGGTTAAGCCATAACCATCCAGGAGTGCATTCTTAAGAACTTGGAAATTATTAGCATCATTTTCTTTCACAGTAAGGAGCCTATCCCTACCTTTTCCACTAAATGATAGCCATAGGATAGCAGCCCACTGCCTTTGAGGGACATCCTGTACAACACAGGCCCTCTCAAGTGCAGCAAACCACTTGTTAATGTCATCCCCCTCCTTATAAGGGGGAACTATCTTGTGCAGATTCCTGGAATCATGCTCTTTTGCAGGATGACTATGGGGAATACTGCTGCTGCCACCATGGGTATCTAAACCCAACTTCTGTCTTTCCTTCTCTAATTCAAAAGACTGTCTATCCAAATCCAGCTGTTGCTTTTTAAGCTTCAGTCTGGTTTGTTCCACCCTCAACTTATTGAGTTCCCTCTCTAACATTCTGTCATCAGGGTTGGTGGGAGGGACATTTCTAGAAACAGAGCTATGATGGGAATGAACAGAAGGAGACCTGTCCCTTACAGAAGCCAACTTAACAGCTTGGTTTAAAGAAACATTACTACCAGTATGGTGAGAATAAATGCTTTTGCTTTGATGTGAGACAACACTATTTATTTGGTGTGGCTCATCATCATTACCATCTATGCTAGATTGTCTAGTAATGGGCAGGCTAGGAAGTTACTTTCCTGAATCTTTTCCTGGGGGAGTCCCTGAATCAGATTGGGAACTATTAGGTACTTTTTCAACAGATGGGGCACCTATGGCCTTATCCTGTTCTCTAAGCATGTTAATTAACAGTTCCAAGGCAGGATTCTTCCCTACACTCAAACCTCTCTCTATACAGAGACTCCTTGCTCTTTTCCAGCTAAGGTTGTCATATGCAAGTTTGGACAGATCAACACTTTGGCCTGTACCAGACATTTTTTAGAGAGAGTTAAAGTGATAGAGAAAGAGACAAAAGTTTTCAGAACTTTTTGGAAAGACAGAAAAAATAACTTTTTAAACTTTTAAGAACTTTTTGAAAGTTTAGGAGTACTTTTCAGCACTTAGAAAAGAGTGAAAAGAGGAAATGCAAAACTTTTTGGCTATGTGTATATACACTGACCTTGTTTTGTATATTTTTCTCTTATGAAAAGTACAATGACAAGAGTGGTAAGTAGTCTCAAGCACTTATCCCACCACTGCGCAACCAATGTAGGAGGCTGGACTGGCTTGTAGTGAGTACCAAGGGGTACTTGCACCTTGCACCAGGCCCAGTTATCCCTTATTAGTGTATAGGGTGTCTAGCAGCTTAGGCTGATAGATAATGGTAGCTTAGCAGAGCAGCTTAGGCTGAACTAGGAGACGTGTGAAGCTACCACAGTACCACTTAGTGTCATATGCACAATATCATAAGAAAACACAATACACAGTTATACTAAAAATAAAGGTACTTTATTTTTATGACAATATGCCAAAGTATCTTAGAGTGTACCCTCAGTGAGAGGATAGGACATATACACAAGATATATATACACAATAGCAAAAATATGCAGTATAGTCTTAGAAAACAGTGCAAACAATGTATAGTTACAATAGGATGCAATGGAGAAACATAGGGATAGGGGCAACACAAACCATATACTCCAAAAGTGGAATGCGAACCACGAATGGACCCCAAACCTATGTGACCTTGTAGAGGGTCGCTGGGACTATTAGAAAATAGTGAGAGTTAGAAAAATAACCCTCCCCAAGACCCTGAAAAGTGAGTGCAAAGTGCACTAAAGTTCCCCTAAGGACAAAACAGTCGTGTTAGAGGAATAATGCAGGAAAGACACAAACCAGCACTGCAACAACTGTGGATTTCCAATCTAGGGTACCTGTGGAACAAGGGGACCAAGTCCAAAAGTCACAAGCAAGTCGGAGATGGGCAGATGCCCAGGAAATGACAGCTGCTGGTGCAAAGAAGCTTCGACTGGACAGAATAAGCTGAGGTTTCTGCAGGAACGAAAAGGGCTAGAGACTTCCCCTTTGGTGGACGGATTCCTCTCGCATGGGAGAGTCGTGCAGAAGTGTTTTCCTGGCGAAAGGACGCCAACACGCCTTGCTAGGCGCAAATTGTGCGTTTGGCGTTTTTGGACGCTGCTGGGGCCCAGGAGGGACCAGGAGGTCGCAAATTGGACCTGAAGAGAGAGGGCACGTCGAGCAAGACAATGAGCCCTCATTGAAGCAGGTAGCACCCGGAGAAGTGCCAGAAACAGGCACTATGAGGATGCGTGAAATGGTGCTCGCCGAAGTTGCACAAAGGAGTCCCACGTCGCTGGAGACCAACTTAGAAAGTCGTGCAATGCAGGTTAGAGTGCCGTGGACCCAGGCTTGGCTGTGCACAAAGGATTTCCGCCGGAAGTGCATAGGGGCCGGAGTAGCTTGCAAAGTCGCGGTTCCCAGCAATGCAGCCCAGCGAGGTGAGGCAAGGACTTACCTCCACCAAACTTGGGCTGAAGAGTCACTGGACTGTGCGGGTCAATTGGACAGCGTCGCTGGATTCAAGGGACCTCGCTCGTCGTGCTGAGAGGAGACCCAAGGGACCGGTAATGCAGCTTTTTGGTGCCTGCGGTTGCAGGGGGAAGATTCCGTCGACCCACGGGAGATTTCTTCGGAGCTTCTGGTGCAGAGAGGAGGCAGACTACCCCCACAGCATGCACAAGCAGGAACACAGTCGAGAAGGCGGCAGGATCAGCGTTACAGAGTTGCGGTAGTCGTCTTTGCTACTATGTTGCAGGTTTGCAGGCTTCCAGCGCGGTCAGCGGTCGATTCCTTATCAGAAGGTGAAGAGAGAGATGCAGAGGAACTCGGCTGAGCTCATGCATTCGTTATCTCAAGTTTCCCCAGAGACAGAGACCCTAAATAGCCAGAAAAGAGGATTTGGCTACCTAGGAGAGAGGATAGGCTACTAACACCTGAAGGAGCCTATCAGCAGGAGTCTCTGACGTCACCTGGTGGCACTGGCCACTCAGAGCAGTCCAGTGTGCCAGCAGCACCTCTGTTTCCAAGATGGCAGAGGTCTGGAGCACACTGGAGGAGCTCTGGACACCTCCCAGGGGAGGTGCAGGTCAGGGGAGTGGTCACTCCCCTTTCCTTTGTCCAGTTTCGCGCCAGAGCAGGGGCTAAGGGGTCCCTGAACCGGTGTAGACTTGCTTATGCAGAATTGGGCACCTCTGTGCCCAACAAAGCATTTCCAGAGGCTGGGGGAGGCTACTCCTCCCCTGCCTTCACACCATTTTCCAAAGGGAGAGGGTGTCACACCCTCTCTCAGAGGAAGTTCTTTGTTCTGCCATCCTGGGCCAGGCCTGGCTGGACCCCAGGAGGGCAGCTGCCTGTCTGAGGGGTTGGCAGCAGCAGCAGCTGCAGTGAAACCCCAGGAAGGGCAGTTTGGCAGTACCAGGGTCTGTGCTACAGACCACTGGGATCATGGGATTGTGCCAACTATGCCAGGATGGTATAGAGGGGGCAATTCCATGATCATAGACATGTTACATGGCCATATTCGGAGTTACCATGGTGAAGCTACATATAGGTAGTGACCTATATGTAGTGCACGCGTGTAATGGTGTCCCCGCACTCACAAAGTTCAGGGAATTGGCTCTGAATAATGTGGGGGCACCTTGGCTAGTGCCAGGGTGCCCTCACACTAAGTAACTTTGCACCTAACCTTTACCAGGTAAAGGTTAGACATATAGGTGACTTATAAGTTACTTAAGTGCAGTGTAAAATGGCTGTGAAATAACGTGGACGTTATTTCACTCAGGCTGCAGTGGCAGGCCTGTGTAAGAATTGTCAGAGCTCCCTATGGGTGGCAAAAGAAATGCTGCAGCCCATAGGGATCTCCTGGGACCCCAATACCCTGGGTACCTCAGTACCATATACTAGGGAATTATAAGGGTGTTCCAGTAAGCCAATGTGAATTGGTAAAAATGGTCACTAGCCTGTTAGTGACAATTTGGAAAGAAATGAGAGAGCATAACCACTGAGGTTCTGGTTAGCAGAGCCTCAGTGAGACAGTTAGTCACTACACAGGTAACACATTCAGGCACACTTATGAGCACTGGGGCCCTGGGTTACCAGGGTCCCAGTGACACATACAACTAAAACAACATATATACAGTGAAAAATGGGGGTAACATGCCAGGCAAGATGGTACTTTCCTACACTCACGCACAGTATTTTCAACTAACCTGTCCATGGTGGGAAACGAGTATGAAGCTCGAAGTTTATTTTTAGTTAAAGTCCTTCCTAGGTGCCCTTTGTGTGCCAGACCTATAAGTTTTTCCCACAACACTTGGGGGGAGGGACAATTCGCTCACCTCTCATAACTAGGTCCTTGGCTATATGTAACTCAGAAAGCACCTCCCAATATCCCATTAAGTCTTCTTCGATCTGTTGCCGTCTTTCAGGCCAACCATTCCTTATCTTATTTTTCAACGTCTGTATGGTCCGATCCTCATTAGTGGCTGTAACCTATTCTTCCTTGGTGATGCCCGACAACTCAACATGGAGCACAGGTTCAAGGGTCTCATCGGTCTCGTTTTGCCACCCCTTCCTGGGTAGTCTAGAAAGACAATCTGCTAATATGTTTCTTTTACCTGGAACGTATTGCATATCAAAATTGAAGCCTTCCAGACCCATGATCCATTTGGCAATACGAGGAATGGCGTGGTCTTTACCTTTAACGGTGAACAAGGAAATAAGGGGTTTGTGATCTGTTCTGACAAGGAAGGGTAAACACCATAGGAAGAATTTGAAGTGATTGATGGCCCAGAAGCACGCTAGAGCCTCTCTCTCAATTGTGGAATAATTGAGTTCTGCCTCCCTTAATGACTTGGATGCAAACGCCACAATCCTTTCCTGCCCATCTACACACTGAGACAAGGTGGCACCCAGACCTCTTCCACTAGCGTCCGTAGTAAGCCATGTTTTCCTAGTGGTGTCAAAATTTCCTAAAGTGGGGCAATGAACTATGGCATCTTTGACTTCCTCAAATGCATCTGACATTCATCATTCCACTCGAAAGGTACGTTCTTCTTCAATAATATTCTTATGGGGGCAGTGACCACAGCGAAGTTGTGAACAAATTTAGACATAAACTCAGCTAAACCCAAATAGACCTCAATTCCTCTTTATTAGTAGGGGCTGGAGCTTCCTTCACAGCCACTACAAGATCACACTTGGGTTCTACTCCATTCTTACTTATCTTATGCCCCAGGTATTCCACTGATTCAACTCCCAGTTGGCATTTTTCCTTCCTAATGGTCATGCCAGCATCATCAAGGGCTTTGAACACCTCTCTTAAAATGGAATTGTGCTCATACTCCGTACTTCCATACATTAGTATATCATCCTGGAAGCACATAGTCTGCTTAATTCCCTGCAAAATCCTTTGCATAATTCTTTGGAATACCGCAGCCGCCGACGCAAGTCCGAAGGGCATCCTGCGATATCTAAAGGCCCCAAAGGGAGTGATAAAGGATGTGAGTGAGCATGACGTTGGGTGTAATTCCACTTGGTGGTAAGCAGACGATAGATCGATTACGCTAAAATATTTAGCTGACCCTAGCATGCTCACCATTTCGTTTATCTTGGGTAAGGGGAACCTGTCCACCCATATGTTAGTGTTCAAGTCCCTCAAATCCACACATAGACGAATGCCTCTGCCGTTAGGTTTCTTAGTGACTACTATAGGTGCTAGCCACAAGGAACTTTCAATAGGTTCTATGACTCCAGATTTAACTAGTTTATCCAATTCTTCCTTCAGAGGTTCCCTCATCAGGTACGGTACAGTTCTGACTTGGTGTAAGACTGGTTTTGCACCCTCCTTGAGTTTAATCTTGTGTTGGAAGTTTTTCAACAACCCCACTCTATCCTCAAACAGATTGGGGAATTCCTCACATATGCTTTCACAAAATGTTTGCAAATCCACTAACAACACTTGTTCCTTGCCATTAGGATCCAGTTTGATTCCAAGATCCCTTTGGTGTCTCCATCCCAATAAATTGGATCCTTTCACTGTGATGTATACCATCCCCTTGGTGTGCCTGTCTTTGAATGTAATGCCTAGTTCTAACATTCCCTTAAGAGGTATAGGATCATTGTTGTACCCTCCAGGTTTTATATTGGCAGAGATCAATTTGTACCCCTGAGCTTGGAATTTGTCAATAAAGGTTCGGTAATTTATGAAGGTATATGGTGAGCAAGAATCAGCGTACGCCTTCACACAAATACCGTCAAGTTTGATGTCACACAAAGGATAAGTGTTACTGGGGGGTTCCATCCTATGACTTCCCTTGACTTGCAGAATAAACTTACTTCCTAAGTCAGTGATTTCTTCCACTTTATTAGCCCTTTTCTTATTGTTTCTATCATTTTCACATACACGTGCATAGTGCCCTTTAGCTCCACATTTCCTGCACAGGCAGTTGTGCGCAGGACAAAGGGACTATTAGCAAGGTGATTGGGGTTTCCACATCTGAAACACTTTCCCTTTGATATTTCTTCAGTTGGATTTTTCCTTATGGCTGTGGCTATTAATACTGAATCCTTAACCTTGTTAATCGCCCCCTGTAGGAAAGTACCATCTTGCCTGGCATGTTACCCCCATATTTCACTGTATATATGTTGTTTTAGTTGTATGTGTCACTGGGACCCTGCCAGCCAGGGCCCCAGTGCTCATAAGTGTGCCCTGTATGTGTTACCTGTGTTATGACTAACTGTCTCACTGAGGCTCTGCTATCCAGAACCTCAGTGGTTATGCTCTCTCATTTCTTTCCAAATTGTCACTAACAGCTAGTGACCAATTTCACCAATTTACATTGGCATACTGGAACACCCTTATAATTCCCTAGTATATGGTACTGAGGTACCCAGGGTATTGGGGTTCCAGGAGATCCCTATGGGCTGCAGCATTTCTTGTGCCACCCATAGGGAGCTCTGACAATTCTTACACAGGCCTGCTACTGCAGCCTGAGTGAAATAACGTACACGTTATTTCACAGCCATTTACAACTGCACTTAAGTAACTTAGAAGTCACCTATATGTCTAACCTTTACCTGGTAAAGGTTGGGTGCTAAGTTACTTAGGGGGTCATTCTGACCCTGACGGGCGGCTGAGGCCGCCCGCCAGAGTTCCCCCCTCCAGAACACCGCTCCGCGGTCATAAGACCGCTGCGGTGATTCTGGCTTTTGCACTGGGCTGGCGGGCGGCCGCCAAAAGGCCGCCCGCCAGCCCAGTGCAAAAGGGCCTTCCCACGAGGACGCCGGCTCAGAATTGAGCCGGCGGAGTGGGAAGGTGAGACGGGTGCAGTGGCACCCGTCGCGTATTTCAGTGTCTGCAATGCAGACACAGAAATACAATGTGGGGCCCTCTTACGGGGGCCCCTGCAGTGCCCATGCCATTGGCATGGGCACTGCAGGGGCCCCCAGGGGCCCCGCGGCACCCCCTACCGCCATCCTGTTCCTGGCGGGAGACCCGCCAGGAACAGGATGGCGGTAGGGGGTGTCAGAATCCCCATGGCGGCGGAGCGCGCTCCGCCGCCATGGAGGATTCTCAAGGGCAGCGGAAAACCGGCGGGAGACCACCGGTTTTCCAAATATGACCGCGGCCAAAGTGCCGCGGTCAGAATGCCCTGCGGGGCACCACCGGCCTGTCGGCGGTGCTCCCGCCGACCCTGGCCCCGGCAGTCTCAGACCGCCGGGGTCAGAATCAGGGCCTTAGTGTGTGGGCACCCTGGCACTAGCCAAGGTGCTCCCACATTGTTCAGGGCAAGTTCCCCAGACTTTGTGAGTGGAGGGACACCATTACATGTGTGCACTATACATATGTCACGACATATGTATGGCGTCACAATGGTAACTCCGAACATGGCCATGTAACATGTCTAAGATCATGGAATTGCCACCCCAATGCCATTCTGGCATTGGGGAGACAATTCCATGATCCCCCAAGTCTCTAGCACAGACCCGGGAACTGCCAAACTACCTTTCCCGGGGTTTCACTGCAGCTGCTGCTGCTACCAACCCCTCAGACAGGTTTCTGCCCTCCTGGGGTCCAGCCAGGCTTGGCCCAGGAAGGCAGAACAAAGGACTTCCTCAGAGAGAGGGTGTTACACCCTCTAAGTTTGGAAAAAGGTGTCAGGGCTGGGGAGGAGTAGCCTCCCCCAGCCTCTGGAAATGCTTTGATGGGCACAGATGGTGCCCATCTCTGCATAAGCCAGTCTACACCGGTTCAGGGATCACCCAGCCCTTCTCTGGCGCGAAACTGGACAAAGGAAAGGGGAGTGACCACTTCCCTGACCTGCACCTCCCCTGGGAGGTGCCCAGAGCTCCTCCAGTGTGCTCCAGACCTCTGCCATCTTGGAAACAGAGGTGCTGCTGGCACACTGGACTGCTCTGAGTGGCCAGTGCCAGCAGGTGACGTCAGAGACTCCTTCTGATAGGCTGCTCCAGGTGTTGCTAGCCTAACCTCTCTCCTATGTAGCCAAACCTCCTTTTCTGGCTATTTAGGGTCTCTGCATCTCTCTCTTCACCTTCTGCCACGGAATCGACTGCTGACTGCTCTGGAAGCCTGCAAAACTGCAACAAAGTAGCAAAGACGACTACTGCGACCTTGTAACGCTGATCCGGCCGCCTTCACAACTGTTTTCCTGGTGGTGCATGCTGTGGGGGTAGTCTGCCTCCTCTCTGCACTAGAAGCTCTGAAGAAATCTCCCGTGGGTCGACGGAATCTTCCCCCTGCAACCGCAGGCACCAAAGAACTGCATCACCGGTCCTCTGGGTCTCATCTCAGCACGACGAGCGAGGTCCCTTGAACTCAGCAACTCTGTCCAAGTGACTCCGACAGTCCAGTGACTCTTCAGTCCAAGTCTGGTGGAGGTAAGTCCTTGCCTCCCCATGCTAGACTGCATTGCTGGGAACCGCGTGTTTTGCAGCTACTCCGGCTCCTGTGCACTCTTCCAGGATTTCCTTTGGTCACAGCCAAGCTTGCGTCCCCGGCACTCTAACCTGCAGTGCACGACCTCCTGAGTTGTCCTCCTTTGTGACTTTGGCTGAGCTCCGGTTCACTCCAATTCCTAGTGCCTGTTCCAGCACTTCTGCGGGTGCTGCTTGCTTCTGAGTGGACTCTTTGTCTTGTTGGACGCCCCCTCTGTCTCCTCACATAATTGGTGACATCCTGGTCCCTCCTGGGCCACAGCAGCATCCAAAAACCCTAACTGTGACCCTTGCCGCTAGCAAGGCTTGTTTGAGGTATTTCTGCACGGAAACACCTCTGCACGACTCTTCACGACGTGGGACATCAATCCTCCAAAGGGGAAGTTTCTAGCCCTTGTCGTTCTTGCAGAATCCACAGCTTCTACCATCCGGTGGCAGCTTCTTTGCACCCACAGCTGGTATTTCCTGGGCATCTTCCCACTCCCGACTTGATCGTGACTCTTGGACTTGGTCCCCTTATTCCACAGGTACTCTTGTCAGGAAATCCATCATTGTTGCATTGCTGGTGTTGGTCTTCCTTGCAGAATTCCCCTATCATGACTTCTGTGCTCTCTGGGGAACTTAGGTGCACTTTGCACCCACTTTTCAGGGTCTTGGGGTGGGCTATTTTTCTAACCCTCACTGTTTTCTTACAGTCCCAGCGACCCTCTACAAGGTCACATAGGTTTGGGGTCCATTCATGGTTCGCATTCCACTTCTAGAGTATATGGTTTGTGTTGCCCCTATCCCTATGTGCCCCCATTGCATTCTATTGTGACTATACATTGTTTGCACTCTTTTCTATTGCTATTACTGCATATTTTGGTCTTGTGTACATATATCTTGTGTATATTTGCTATCCTCCTTCTGAGGGTACTCACTGAGATACTTTTGGCATATTGTCATAAAAATAAAGTACCTTTATTTTTAGTATATCTGTGTATTGTGTTTTCTTATGATATTGTGCATATGACACTAGTGGTACTGTGGGGGCTTCACTTGTCTCCTAGTTCAGCCTAAGCTGCTCTGCTAAGCTACCTTTTCTATCAGCCTAAGCAGCTAGACACCCCTCTACACTAATAAGGGATACCTGGGCCTGGTGCAAGGTGTAAGTACCCCTTGGTACCCACTACAAGCCAGTCCAGCCTCCTACACCCCCTCATCCTGTTAATTACAAATTTTTATCTCCCTCACCCCTTCTGCCTCTGGCGTATTTTTGATCTCTCTCATACACTCAACTGTATGCTGAATACTCCTTGCTATTTCCACAGCTTCTTTAAGAGAGGGATTATGTGTGAGGAGTTTTTCCTGCACCCGTGGACTATTTGTACACCTCACCAATTGGTCACGAATCAATGAATCCTCCAAATCCTCGAATTCACATGTATGGGCCAACCCACGCAAAGCAGCAATATAAGTGGCTACCTTCTCGTCCTTGCCCTGTACTCTACTAAAAAATCTATGTCTTTCTAGGACAATATTAACCGTGTGACCAAAATGACTTTCCAACTTGATGAGTGTTTGCTGGAAAACACCTAAATTTTCTCCACCATCCTCTCCTTCATCTTCTGCATCAGTCAGGCTCTCATACACCTTTCTTCCTTGTATTCCAAGATTATGTAATAGTATATGTTGTTTCCTTAACGCTGTGAACTTTCCCCCGATAGCAATCAGATATGATTCAAACAGTTTAGACCACTCTTTCCAGGGTAACATCGGTTCACCTATTTCATTCAGGAACGGGGGAGGTTGGGATATTCCTGCTGCTGCCATTCCCTTTGTAGATAGTCTCACTCTATAATATAGTGACTTGCTCGACCGTGTTCTGCACCCCCCCCTTTTTTATTTTTTTATTTTTTTATATTCCTACCTAAGCATGTACTGTATCAACATTAATAATTCAATCTCAGAAAGAAACGTACTAATTGTGCTCTTACTAAATTACATTCAACATGCACAAGTCGATACAAAAATTTGAATCAATGGAAAAAATAAAATCTCTTTTTTTTTTTTACTCTTATTTTGAAAGCAATCCAGGTTCCAACAGTCAGGACTCTTATTTTGAACGATATCCGGTTTCTCCCTTCCGTATTTTTTGGCTGTGGGAATTACTAAGACAATCTTTACAACTGTTGTGTCCCGTTGCTGTGAGCTCTCAATGCTCCTTCATGCCGCTTGATCCAGGACTCCACACCAGGTAGGCTCCTTGCGCTGATAAAGTTGGCCCACATTTTCCTCCAAGGGTTTCGTAGACGCGATGAGGGAGAGTTTCCTGCAGCGCTTCACACACTTTGTCAAATGCGCTCAGAGAAATCCTGCGCGTTACAGAACCTTGCTGCGCGCACGCTGCGCTGACCCGGCAGGTTCGGCAAAGTCTCACTGACTAATTCCTCCTCAGGTAGGCTCTGGCGCCGCGGAGATTGGCAGCGCAGATCCCTCCCGGGGATCGCGTAGCCAAGGGCGCTCTGAGGGAGAGCTTTCCTCAGCGCTTCCTGCGCCTTTTTAGGACAATCAAGACTCAGTAATGATACGGCTCGCACGCCGCACTGAACAACTGCCTCCGCACGGTTCTCCCAACACTTTGATAGTCGGGAGAACTTGGACTCAAGTATCCACGCGCAGTACCCCCTCAGACGAACACCGCAGGGGGACACCTTCCTCAACACTTCCGCTCAACACCTTCCTTACAGTGTGTGAATTACAGGGTCTTCCTCGTATCAATACAGTCCTTGTAGTGCCTGCCGCACTCACCACTCGGAATCTCCAAATGGTAGAAGACTACGCTCTCTACTGCGATGTTCCAGTTCCCACAGGTACGCCTGCACACACACCTAGGTTCGTCTTGATTAACCTTCTCAGCTTATCACACCACGAACAGTCACTGAAGGGCAAACCTTGACCGTACCTTCCTGGTTATACACGAACAGAACATAGCATCTCGCTGAGGTGTTGAACAGATCAGGGGCAAGGAGTCTTCACCACCCCTGCTCAGTATCCCATCCTCGTCGCCAAAGTTCTTCTGTAATAACTTGCAACCAATAAAAGTAGTTGACAAGTTTATTGAACAGACTCCTTGCATAACACCTCCTCCAGCTTACAGCCCTGTAGGAGGCTGGACTGGCTTGTAGTGAGTACCAAGGGGTACTTGCACCTTGCATCAGGCCCAGTTATCCCTTATTAGTGTATAGGGTGTCTAGCAGCTTAGGCTGATAGATAATGGTAGCTTAGCAGAGCAGCTTAGGCTGAACTAGGAGACGTGTGAAGCTACTACAGTACCACAAATGATTATGCACAATATCATAAGAAAACACAATACACAGTTATACTAAAAATAAAGGTACTTTATTTTTATGACAATATGCCAAAGTATCTTAGAGTGTACCCTCAGTGAGAGGATAGGAAATATACACAAGATATATATACACAATAGCAAAAATATGCAGTATAGTCTTAGAAAACAGTGCAAACAATGTATAGTTACAATAGGATGCAATGGGGAAACATAGGGATAGAGGCAACACAAACCATATACTCCAAAAGTGGAATGCGAACCACGAATGGACCCCAAACCTATGTGACCTTGTAGAGGGTCGCTGGGACTATTAGAAAATAGTGAGAGTTAGCAAAATAACCCTCCCCAAGACCCTGAAAAGTGAGTGCAAAGTGCACTAAAGTTCCCCTAAGGACAAAATAGTCGTGTTAGAGGGAAAATGCAAGGAAAACACAAATCAGCAATGCAACAACGATGGATTCCTGACTGAGGGTACCTGTGGAACAAGGGGACCAAGTCCAAAAGTCACAAGCAGCTCGGAGATGGGCAGATGCCCAAGAAATGCCAGCGGTTGGTGCAAAGAAGCTCTTACTAGGCTGAAGAACTGTGAATACTGCAGGAACGACAAGGGCTAGAGACTTCCCCTTTGGAGGATGGATCCCCCACGCCTTGGAGAGTCGTGCAGAAGTGTTTTCCCGCCGGATGGACGCCAACAAGCCTTGCTACATGCAAATCGTGCGTTTGACGTTTTTGGACGCTGCTGGGGCCCAGCAGGGACCAGGAGGTCGCAAATTGGACCTGCAGAGAGAGGGGACGTCGAGCAAGACAAAGAGCCCTCACTGAAGCAGGTAGCACCCGGAGAAGTGCCAGAAACAGGCACTACGAGGATGCGTGAAACGGTGCTCGCCGAAGTTGCACAAAGGAGTCCCACGTCGCCGGAGACCAACTTAGAAAGTCGTGCAATGCAGGTTAGAGTGCCGTGGACCCAGGCTTGGCTGTGCACGAAGGATTTCCGCCGGAAGTGCACAGGGGCCGGAGTAGCTTGCAAAGTCGCGGTTCCCAGCAATGCAGCCCAGCGAGGTGAGGCAAGGACTTACCTCCACCAAACTTGGGCTGAAGAGTCACTGGACTGTGGGGGTCACTTGGACGGTGTCGCTGGATTCGAGGGACCTCGCTCGTCGTGCTGAGAGGAGACCCAAGGGACCGGTAATGCAGCTTTTTGGTGCCTGCGGTTGCAGGGGGAAGATTCCGTCGACCCACGGGAGATTTCTTCGGAGCTTCTGGTGCAGAGAGGAGGCAGACTACCCCCACAGCATGCACAAGCAGGAAAACAGTCGAGAAGGCGGCAGGATCAGCGTTACAGAGTTGCAGTAGTCGTCTTTGCTACTATGTTGCAGGTTTGCAGGCTTCCAGCGCGGTCAGCGGTCGTTTCCTTATCAGAAGGTGAAGAGGGAGATGCAGAGGAACTCGGCTGAGCTCATGCATTCGTTATCTAAAGTTTCCCCAGAGACAGAGACCCTAAATAGCCAGAAAAGAGGGTTTGGCTACCTAGGAGAGAGGAGAGGCTACTAACACCTGAAGGAGCCTATCACAAGGAGTCTCTGACGTCACCTGGTGGCACTGGCCACTCAGAGCAGTCCAGTGTGCCAGCAGCACCTCTGTTTCCAAGATGGCAGAGGTCTGGAGCACACTGGAGGAGCTCTGGACACCTCCCAGGGGAGGTGCAGGTCAGGGGAGTGGTCACTCCCCTTTCCTTTGTTCAGTTTCGCGCCAGAGCAGGGGCTAAGGGGTCCCTGAACCGGTGTAGACTGGCTTATGCAGAATTGGGCACATCTGTGCCCAACAAAGCATTTCCAGAGGCTGGGGGAGGCTACTCCTCCCCTGCCTTCACACCATTTTCCAAAGGGAGAGGGTGTCACACCCTCTCTCAGAGGAAGTTCTTTGTTCTGCCATCCTGGGCCAGGCCTGGCTGGACCCCAGGAGGGCAGCTGCCTGTCTGAGGGGTTGGCAGCAGCAGCAGCTGCAGAGAAACCCCAGGAAGGGCAGTCTGGCAGTACCAGGGTCTGTGCTACAGACCACTGGGATCATGGAATTGTACCAACAATGCCAGGATGGCATAAAGGGGGCAATTCCATGATCATAGACATGTTACATGGCCATATTCGGAGTTACCATGGTGAAGCTACATATAGGTAGTGACCTATATGTAGTGCACGCGTGTAATGGTGTCCCCGCACTCACAAAGTTCAGGGAATTGGCTCTGAACAATGTGGGGGCACCTTGGCTAGTGCCAGGGTGCCCTCACACTAAGTAACTTTGCACCTAACCTTTACCAGGTAAAGGTTAGACATATAGGTGACTTATAAGTTACTTAAGTGCAGTGTAAAATGGCTGTGAAATAACGTGGACATTATTTCACTCAGGCTGCAGTGGCAGGCCTGTGTAAGAATTGTCAGAGCTCCCTATGGGTGGCAAAAGAAATGCTGCAGCCCATAGGGATCTCCTGGAACCCCAATACCCTGGGTACCTCAGTACCATATACTAGGGAATTATAAGGGTGTTCCAGTAAGCCAATGTAAATTGGTAAAAATGGTCACTAGCCTGTCAGTGACAATTTGGAAAGAAATGAGAGAGCATAACCACTGAGGTTCTGATTAGCAGAGCCTCAGTGAGACAGTTAGTCACTACACAGGGAACATATACATGCACACTTATGAGCACTGGGGCCCTGTGTGACAGGGTCCCAGTGACACATACATATAGGCCACAAACCTATGAGCACTGGGGTCCTGACTAGCAGGATCCCAGTGACACATAACAACCATACTGAAAACATGGTGTTTTCACTATGAGCACTGAGGCCTGGCCATCAGGATCCCAGTGAGACAGTGAAAACAGTGACAAACACCCTGACATACACTCACAAACAGGCCAAAAGTGGGGGTAACAAGGCTAGAAAGAGGCTACCTTCTCACACAACCCCCCCCCAAACGAAGGACAATAAGGCTAACCTTGGCCAGTTGAGACTTTATTGTCTAAGTGGTGATAAGTAGAGAGTAGCTCTGCAATAGACTGGTTACTCCCTTTATCATCCACTATATGGTTACTTCCCTGTGGGGATGTAAACCACCCTGTTTGAAGTTTTTTAGCTAAGCAACAATGTGAAGATGTATTTTCAGAGTTTCTATCAGTAAGTTTTAGTTTAGAGCAGTGGGAATTGTCCACTGAACCTATTTGTAGTGATGGAAATGCCAGACAGGGATGCTGTCTCAGAAAAGCCATAGCTGGGCAAAAACTTTGTCCATCTGGCTGGAAGAGAGAACAGGGATGCTGTTTCTCTTGAGTTGGAGCAGGGCAGGGATGCTGTCCTATGAGCTCCACACTAGGGCAGGGATGCTGTCCTAAGTGTTGTGAGGTAGTGCAGGGTTTCTGCACTAAAGTTTCTCTGGGAGGGTTGGAGGGATGCTCCATGTTAACTAAAATGGTGCTGTTTTTCTCACCAATGTTAGTTATTCCACAGAGAGGTACTTCCACCTCAGGGAGTCCAGCTTTGCCAGCTGATGATTCCCTTGGAACAGGTGCCACCCCAGGAGAGGTTTCTCCCACCACAGGAATTGTATCCTGAATGGTAGGGTAGTTAGGGGATACTGTGATACCCTTTTTACCTGTTGATGGAGAGGGATCCTGAGTTTTCAGGCCTTCTCTCCTTTGCTTTTTCATTTCACTTGAAATGAGAGAGAACAATTCCTCAGGGATGCCCAGCATGGCTGCATGGGCATAAAACTCTACATCAGCCCAACCTGAGGCCTCTAGGTCATTACCTAAGAGACAGTCTACAGGTAAGCTAGGTGATACCACCACCTGCTTAGGGCCAGTAACTCCACCCCAACTAAACTGAATTATAGCTAAGGGAAGAAACTTAGTGGAGTTATGGACATCAATAATTTTATACTGTTGTCCAATGATGTGTTGTTCAGGAGGCACTAGGTTTTCAGTCACCAAAGTGAAACTGGCACCTGTGTCCCTGTAGGCCAAGGCCTCAACACCATTTATTGAAACTGTCTGCCTGTACTTATCCATTGTAAGGGGACAAGCAGCCAGTGTGGCAAGGCCAATGCCACTAGGTGTGACAGAAACTGTCTTGGGACTGATGACATCAGTTTTCACTATGGACCCATAAGTGAACCCAACTACACCCTTTGCTTGACTGTTGCCAGCAGTCCCACCACTAGTACCACTACTGCTAGGGGCACTAGAGCTTGATGTATTAGTGGTGGTAGGCTCAGGGGGTTTACCTGGACAGGACTTATCCCCTGGCCTATGGCCTCTGTTTTTACACACAAAGCACCAAGGCTTTTTAATGTGTGCAGGTTGGGAAGAAGAGGAAGAATTTGTTTTATCCCCACCCTCTGAAGAGTGTTTAAGATTTGAAGTGGGATCTTTGGTTTTACCCTTATCCCCATGCTTATCTTGAGATTTTTCACCATCTTTCTTCTTATTGCCATCTTTGTCACCCCCTGTATGAACTTTTCTGTTCACCCTTGTTCTGACCCATTTGTCTGCCTTCTTTCCCAATTCTTGGGGAGAGGTCAGATCAGAGTCTACCAGGTACTGGTGCAACAAATCAGACACACAATTATTAAGAATATGCTCTCTCAGGATCAAGTTATACAGGCTGTCATAATCAGTAACTTTACTGCCATGTAACCACCCCTCCAAGGCCTTCACTGCCTGGTCAATGAAATCAACCCAGTCTTGTGAAGACTCCTTTTTGGTATCTCTGAACTTTATCCTGTACTGTTCAGTGGTTAAGCCATAACCATCCAGGAGTGCATTCTTAAGAACTTGGAAATTGTTAGCATCATTTTCTTTTACAGTAAGGAGCCTATCCCTACCTTTTCCAGTAAATGATAGCCATAGGATAGCAGCCCACTGCTTTTGAGGGACATCCTGTACAGCACAGGCCCTCTCAAGTGCAGCAAACCACTTGTTAATGTCATCCCCCTCCTTGTAAGGGGGAACTATCTTGTGCAGATTCCTGGAATCATGCTCTTTTGCAGGATGACTATGGGGAATACTGCTGCTGCCACCATGGGTATCTAAACCCATCTTCTGTCTTTCCCTCTCTATTTCTAAAGACTGTCTATCCAAATCCAGCTGTTGCTTCTTGAGCTTCAGTCTGGTTTGCTCCACTCTCAATCTATTGAGCTCCCTTTCTAACAATCTGTCATCAGGGTGGGTGGGAGGGACATTTCTAGATACAGAGGTATGATGGGAATGAACAGAAGGAGACCTGTCCCTTACCAAGGGCACCCTAACAGCTTGGCTACCAGCATAATGTGAGAGCACATCATCAGTATGATGTGATTCAACCTCTGTACCAACTATGCTAGACTGTCTAGTAATGGGCAGGCTGAGAAGTTTCTTTCCTGAACCTTTTCCTGGGGGAGTCCCTGGATCAGATTGAGAACCATTAGCTACTTTTTCTACAGATTGGGCACTTATGGCCTTATCCTGTACTCTAAGCATATTAATTAACAGTTCTAAGGAAGGATTCTTCCCTACACTCAAACCTCTCTCTATGCAGAGACTCCTTGCTCCTTTCCAGCTAAGGTGATCATATGCAAGTTTGGACAGTTCAACTTTTTGGCCTGTGCCAGACATTTTTAGAGAGAGTTAAAGTGATAGACAAAGAGAAAAAAGTTTTCAGAACTTTTTGGAAAGACAGAAAAAACTTTTTAAACTTTTAAGAACTTTTTGAAAGTTTAGAAGTACTTTTCAGCACTTAGAAAAGAGTGAAAAGAGGAAATGCAAAACTTTTTGGCTATGTGTATATACACTGACCTTGTTTTGTATATTTTTCTCTTATGAAAAGTACAATGACAAGAGTGGTAAGTAGTCTCAAAGCACTTATCCCACCGCTGCACAACCAATGTAGGAGGCTGGACTGGCTTGTAGTGAGTACCAAGGGGTACTTGCACCTTGCACCAGGCCCAGTTATCCCTTATTAGTGTATAGGGTGTCTAGCAGCTTAGGCTGATAGATAATGGTAGCTTAGCAGAGCAGCTTAGGCTGAACTAGGAGACGTGTGAAGCTACTACAGTACCACTTAGTGTCATATGCACAATATCATAAGAAAACACAATACACAGTTATACTAAAAATAAAGGTACTTTATTTTTATGACAATATGCCAAAGTATCTTAGAGTGTACCCTCAGTGAGAGGATAGGAAATATACACAAAATATATATACACAATAGCAAAAATATGCAGTATAGTCTTAGAAAACAGTGCAAACAATGTATAGTTACAATAGGATGCAATGGGGAAACATAGGGATAGGGGCAACACAAACCATATACTCCAAAAGTGGAATGCGAACCACGAATGGACCCCAAACCTATGTGACCTTGTAGAGGGTCGCTCGGACTATTAGAAAATAGTGAGAGTTAGCAAAATAACCCTCCCCAAGACCCTGAAAAGTGAGTGCAAAGTGCACTAAAGTTCCCCTAAGGACAAAATAGTCGTGTTAGAGGGAAAATGCAAGGAAAACACAAATCAGCAATGCAACAACGATGGATTCCTGACTGAGGGTACCTGTGGAACAAGGGGACCAAGTCCAAAAGTCACAAGCAGCTCGGAGATGGGCAGATGCCCAAGAAATGCCAGCGGTTGGTGCAAAGAAGCTCTTACTAGGCTGAAGAACTGTGAATACTGCAGGAACGACAAGGGCTAGAGACTTCCCCTTTGGAGGATGGATCCCCCACGCCTTGGAGAGTCGTGCAGAAGTGTTTTCCCGCCGGATGGACGCCAACAAGCCTTGCTACACGCAAATCGTGCGTTTGTCGTTTTTGGCCGCTGATGGGGCCCAGCAGGGACCAGGAGGTCGCAAATTGAACCTGCAGAGAGAGGGGACGTGGAGCAAGACAAAGAGCCCTCACTAAAGCAGGTAGCACCCGGAGAAGTGCCAGAAACAGGCACTACGAGGATGCGTGAAACGGTGCTCGCCGAAGTTGCACAAAGGAGTCCCACGTCGCCGGAGACCAACTTAGAAAGTCGTGCAATGCAGGTTAGAGTGCCGTGGACCCAGGCTTGGCTGTGCACAAAGGATTTCCGCCGGAAGTGCACAGGGGCCGGAGTAGCTTGCAAAGTCGCAGTTCCCAGCAATGCAGCCCAGCGAGGTGAGGCAAGGACTTACCTCCACCAAACTTGGGCTGAAGAGTCACTGGACTGTGGGGGTCACTTGGACGGTGTCGCTGGATTCAAGGGACCTCGCTCGTCGTGCTGAGAGGAGACCCAAGGGACCGGTAATGCAGCTTTTTGGTGCCTGCGGTTGCAGGGGGAAGATTCCGTCGACCCACGGGAGATTTCTTCGGAGCTTCTGGTGCAGAGAGGAGGCAGACTACCCCCACAGCATGCACACGCAGGAACACAGTCGAGAAGGCGGCAGGATCAGCGTTACAGAGTTGCAGTAGTCGTCTTTGCTACTATGTTGCAGGTTTGCAGGCTTCCAGCGCGGTCAGCGGTCGATTCCTTATCAGAAGGTGAAGAGAGAGATGCAGAGGAACTCGGCTGAGCTCATGCATTCGTTATCTCAAGTTTCCCCAGAGACAGAGACCCTAAATAGCCAGAAAAGAGGGTTTGGCTACCTAGGAGAGAGGATAGGCTACTAACACCTGAAGGAGCCTATCAGCAGGAGTCTCTGACGTCACCTGGTGGCACTGGCCACTCAGAGCAGTCCAGTGTGCCAGCAGCACCTCTGTTTCCAAGATGGCAGAGGTCTGGAGCACACTGGAGGAGCTCTGGACACCTCCCAGGGGAGGTGCAGGTCAGGGGAGTGGTCACTCCCCTTTCCTTTGTTCAGTTTCGCGCCAGAGCAGGGGCTAAGGGGTCCCTGAACCGGTGTAGACTGGCTTATGCAGAATTGGGCACCTCTGTGCCCAACAAAGCATTTCCAGATGCTGGGGGAGGCTACTCCTCCCCTGCCTTCACACCATTTTCCAAAGGGAGAGGGTGTCACACCCTCTCTCAGAGGAAGTTCTTTGTTCTGCCATCCTGGGCCAGGCCTGGCTGGACCCCAGGAGGGCAGCTGCCTGTCTGAGGGGTTGGCAGCAGCAGCAGCTGCAGTGAAACCCCAGGAAGGGCAGTTTGGCAGTACCAGGGTCTGTGCTACAGACCACTGGGATCATGGGATTGTGCCAACTATGCCAGGATGGTATAGAGGGGGCAATTCCATGATCATAGACATGTTACATGGCCATATTCGGAGTTACCATGGTGAAGCTACATATAGGTAGTGACCTATATGTAGTGCACGCGTGTAATGGTGTCCCCGCACTCACAAAGTTCAGTGAATTGGCTCTGAACAATGTGGGGGCACCTTGGCTAGTGCCAGGGTGCCCTCACACTAAGTAACTTTGCACCTAACCTTTACTAGGTAAAGGTTAGACATATAGGTGACTTATAAGTTACTTAAGTGCAGTGTAAAATGGCTGTGAAATAACGTGGACGTTATTTCACTCAGGCTGCAGTGGCAGGCCTGTGTAAGAATTGTCAGAGCTCCCTATGGGTGGCAAAAGAAATGCTGCAGCCCATAGGGATCTCCTGGAACCCCAATACCCTGGGTACCTCAGTACCATATACTAGGGAATTATAAGGGTGTTCCAGTAAGCCAATGTAAATTGGTAAAAATGGTCACTAGCCTGTCAGTGACAATTTGGAAAGAAATGAGAGAGCATAACCACTGAGGTTCTGATTAGCAGAGCCTCAGTGAGACAGTTAGTCACTACACAGGGAACATATACATGCACACTTATGAGCACTGGGGCCCTGTGTGACAGGGTCCCAGTGACACATACATATAGGCCACAAACCTATGAGCACTGGGGTCCTGACTAGCAGGATCCCAGTGACACATAACAACCATACTGAAAACATGGTGTTTTCACTATGAGCACTGAGGCCTGGCCATCAGGATCCCAGTGAGACAGTGAAAACAGTGACAAACACCCTGACATACACTCACAAACAGGCCAAAAGTGGGGGTAACAAGGCTAGAAAGAGGCTACCTTCTCACAAGCCCTAATCTCCTTCTCACTCTCTTCGTCAACATTCTAAGGTGCACTCCCGGTTGTACCATTGACCAACATTCCAGAGGAGAGGCTAGGAGTGCACCACTTGGCTAATAAGAGTAATACATATATAATTGTAAGGAAATAGTCTTGAGATATTTTGGTTATGTCACTTACATGAATAGTGCTTTGTATAACATGGACAACCTACTATAGACATATGTTTATAACAATAATATACGATACTACAACAGAGGAATTAGTAGATGTTTTGTGGGGTAGAGTGTAGTGGGGTAGTTTAGAATGGAGTGAGTTAAACTGTAGTAGAGCGGGGTAGTTTGGAATGGGTTGAGTATATTGTAGTGGTTTTGGGTAGTTTGGAGTGGACTTGGTTATATTGGAGTGGAATGGGGTGGGGTTTATTGAAGGGAGGTGGGGTAGATTCGAGTGGATTGGGGTAGAATGTAGTGTAGTTTGGAATGGTGCATATTGGAGTAGAGTAGGCTACGGTAGATTATAGTGGTGTAGATTTGAGTTGAGTGGTATTTTAATTGGGTTGAGTAGATAGGAGGTTGTTTTTATTTGGATTGTGGGAATTAGGATTTTGCTAGATTGGATTATAATGGAGTGAGATTTGTTGGGCAGATTGGAGCGGTGTTGTTTGGGAAAGAGTGTTGTGGTTTGTGTTAGTTTTGAGTGAGGTATGACGGAGTGGGGTAGATTGGAGTAGAGTGTTGTATTTGTCTTTCCTCTGTGTGTGTTCTACAAACTGTCATCAGTGTTATTAGATTTGCTTCCTTTACGGCTTTAATTGATGATGATGATAGAGGAGCTGGTGGTTGCAATAAAAAGTCTGCCTGTTTCACCTATTTGCAAACTGCACCCCACTCGTGGGAAACGGCACTCGTGAACAGTTATCTTCCTAAAGATTGCGGCTTCCCGTGGAACAAGCCCCAATGACCACTGTACAATTACAAGCACCAACAAAGGATACCTACTTTTAGGGTCCTCATGGACCCCTTTTTGTTCCATGAGAGGCCAGCATCTTGGGGAAGTTAGTGGTCTAGTGCTGCATGCTTTAGCATGCCAAGATGAAAGGGCTGCTGCATATTTAAACTCGGCTCCCATGTGAGCATTCACGATTCAGACCCAGGGGAGGTGAGCATTAGGTAGAGAGCGGGAGTGTCGCTTTGAGGAAGTAAGTGCCTTTTGAATATTGTTTACATGGAGCTACAGATACAGCAAGATGAATTGATTCTAAAAGTTTGCCAAATCTTTAGAGTATGACTACAAGCACACCACCCTCCCGGAGGAGCTATGATATGAGAATCCACAGACTACTAAGTAGGTTACACATGCACCACGTATGTGTTGCTTGGTGTGTGTCACG
This sequence comes from Pleurodeles waltl, assembly GCF_031143425.1. Taxonomy (NCBI): domain Eukaryota; kingdom Metazoa; phylum Chordata; class Amphibia; order Caudata; family Salamandridae; genus Pleurodeles; species Pleurodeles waltl. The sequence goes on along the minus strand of NC_090442.1, from coordinate 3,452,776 downwards.
TAATTACATGTTTAGAAGTTTTAAATGAAGTCTTTCTTGTACTGTTGATTGTGAGAGTACTTTAGTCTCTAAGTCGTGATATTCACGAGTGCTGTTTCCCACAAGTGGGGTGCAGTTTGCAAATAGATGGCACCACACCCACAAACAACATATATAGCAACCCATCACAAATGGGGGCTGTGATAATTGTACATCTCTTGTATTTCCACTGGTATCAATGATGGACATCATAAACGATAGGTATCATCTGATGACCCCCCATTAGTTTGGAGAATTGCACCATATCAGTGAGCATGTAATATTATGCTTTCATTAAAGGTCAAACTAGGAGTGGAACCAGGGAGTCCACCTTGGTCGTGAAGAGGCGACTAGGGGTAAGGCTCCGAAACATGTAGACTAGGAAGTCAGGTACATTACATCCCCCACTTCCGCAGCCCCCTTTTTAATCATACCGCCTCCAAGAGATCTATTAAATCATTGGAATTACTAGGAGGCAGGTATTTTTAACTCATCCAAGACTGCACCGCTCCTGTCCCTCCTGGGATTCACATTGCTGAGATTACATCAGTGCTTCCACATATTCCATAGGTCGTCGCATGCCCCACTCCATAGCGGAACGAGAAGAAAGCCAATGATGAAGCATGCACCAAGGGGTAACCCTGGTGGGTGAGGGGTTTTCGAACAGGAAAATCGCTTTTCCTATCCATCCTGTGGTAGTTCTTTTAGCTGAACCTCTGTTGTGATGTTATATAGGCTATAAGGAGGACAGACCCAGCCCCACAACCTCCTTCTCCCTCTTTGTTTTTAAATTGATTTTGCTCTGCTTAAACTACATAATGCAAGTGGTGTATTTTGCTATTGGTAAAGTGTATATAAAGTGGCTCAATAGTTTCACCTTGTCTCCTATGTATTATTCATGCCAATGCTTGGAGTAATGGAAAATGTTTTTGTATAATAGTTATAGATCTTTATGTGTATGGAAATTACCTTGCTGTTGGATGTATGTGTGTCCAATTAGTTAAATATTTGTATGATGTAAGTGTTTGTTTTATGTCCTTTCTATTTTGTCAAATGGTTAATTCTCAAATACTATCCAAACTATAAATGGTACTGTTGATAGTTTCATCTAATTCTACTACACCAGATGCTCCACTAGTTAAACCATTGTTACCAACAACATTACAAGTTAGATCATAGCTTAGTTTTAAAGCAATATATTTAAGGTGTGCAAGTCCCATAATTTTTGTTTAATCTGTTAGTAATTGTTTTAATATTGTTTGCTTTACCTTTCTGAAAGATTAGAAGTAATTTTATCATTTGCTATTGTTGTGAAGATGATGGCTGTTGGATCAAGGCTTTTTCTTCTTTGAGTTTTTTTTAAACCTTTTGCGCTTTTTATGTACAAACTTGATTTTATTGTTTCATATTTTTAATCATATGGTCTGTTTTGAAGCTGTTATATATTGTTGTATATAATTGATGTTGTATTGTTAGATAGTTTTTTTGTCTTTGTTCTTTTATAGCTATTTTGGAATGAATTTGTGTATATAAATTATCTCATTAATCCATAACATAGTGGAAATCATTGTGATTCCAGGTTCCTGCAGGTTTATAGTGGTTATGTTGTATTGCAAAAGTACTATTTGGTAGGCATTGTTTTCCTCTTGAATTGATATCAAATATATAAAGGCCTTTTTGATAATTAGCTTGTAGAAATGTATTCACAATAACGTTCTTGTAATTATTTATTCTATTTTTGTATTTTCTTTTTATCTGTTACTAATTTAAAAATATGTTTGTGTTTTGTATGTATTTATTATGAAGAGCTATTGTTACTTACTTTTTGGAGTTGTTTATTCCTGTAAAAGGAAATAATGTTAAGTTTTCTTTGGTGAATAAATATAATATTTTGTATTTTTTAGTTTTGTAAATTGTTTGAGTGGGTTATATTTGGATGCAGTGAAGTACATTGTATTTAGGAGGATTGTAGTGGTGTATAGTGGGGTATATTGTAATGCAATGGAGTAGAGTGGATTGGGGTAGATTGAAATGGAGTAGGATAGATTGTAGTTTAGTGGGGTAGAGTAGTTTGAAATGGTATGGGGTATATTGTAATGCAGTGGGGTTGCTTGCAGTGAAATTGTATAGATTTAAGTAGAGATGTGTTTAAGTTGATTGTATAGATGGGGTACATTTGAATGGAGTAGAGTAGATTGGAGTGTAGTGCGTTAGATTGAAATAGAGAGAAGTAGATTGGAGATGTAGTAGGGTAGAGTGAAGTGGGGTACATTGGAATGGGGTGGATAGGAGTGGTGCGGGTGAATTAGATTGAGTGTGGTAGATTAGATGGGTGGATTGGAGTGGGGTGGACTATAGTGTAATGGGGCATACAGGGGTGGAATGGAGTACAGTATAGTGGATCGGAGTATAGTGGTACAGATTGGAGTGAGGTGTTTTTGGTGGAATGGGGTATATAGGAATAGATTGTGGTATATTTGTGTTTGATTATTTGGTGCTCCTTAGTTTGTTAATGGAGTGAGGTTTATTGGGATAGATTGGAAAAATGTTGAATGGAGAAGAGTGTGTTGTATTTTATTAGTTTGGAGAGGAGTGTGGTGGAGTGGTTTAGAATGGACTGGTGTATTTGAAGTGCAGTAGAATGGGTACATTTTATTAGCGTAGATTAGAATGTAGTGTGGTAGAGCGAGGTAGGTTAGAATGGGGTTCTTTGATGTCTGGTGGATTAAAGTGGAGTGTACTAGAGTAGTTTTGACTGAAGTAGGGTAAAGGGGGTATTGTAGAGAATAGTTGATTCAAGTTAATTAGATTGTAGTGGATTGTATTTGCTAAAGTTGAGTGGTGGGTTTCAGGGTGGATCATGGGATGGATTTGATTGGGGTGTGATGAAGTGGAGTGTGGTAGATTGCAATGGAGTGGGGTGGATTTGATTTGAGTGGAATGGATTGGATTGGAGTCTGATGGATTGGAGTTGGATAGTGTGGATTAGATTCTGGTGCGTTCATTGGGGTGTATTGGAGTGGGGTGGGTTTGAGTGGTATAAGGCTAATTGAATTGTGTGTAGTGTATTAGATGGGGTAAATTAGAGTGGGGAGAATTGGATTGGAGCGAATGGGGTGGATTGTAGTGGAGTGGATTGTTCTGAAATGAGGTTAATTGATTTGGATTGAGGTGGACTGTGCTGAGTGAGGTGTATTGTATATGTCTTCATTGGATTGGGATTGGATAGATTGGAGTGAGGTGGAGTAGATGGGTGTGTACTTTTTGGATTTGTTGGATTGGAGTGAGTTAGATTGTAGTGGGGTAGATTGTTTTGGATTGGAATTGTGTCGAATGGAGTGGTGAGGATAGGTTTTGGAATGGAATGGGTGATACTGGAGTAGGGCAATTTTTTTTTATAGGCGTGGGGTTGCCTTTTTGGATTGGTATGGGGCACATTGTTGTGGAATAGAGTGGGGTAGATTGATTTGGTTTGCAATGGGGCATATAGTCTTGTATTCGATTGGAGTAGATTGGATGGGGACATTGTTTTGGAATTACATAGATTGTTTTTCTTTAGAGTGGGGCAGATTGTTTTATATTGGAGTAGGTTAAGGTTGGAGGTAGGCTGTGGTGTATTTTATTGTTAGTTTTCAGGTGTGTACATTATATTGAAGGGGGTATATTACAGTGAAGTGTGCTTTGGGTAGATTTGAGTATAGTGGAGTAAAGAGTAGAATGTTATAAAATGTAGGTGTATAGTGCAACGTGTTGTAATATGTGCTGAAAGTGTGTTGATTTTTGTGGAGTGTAATGGTATGGGATAGAGGTGAAGGATATAGAGTGGACTGAGTGGTGTAGTTTTGAATGGAATGGTTTTGAATAGGGTATATTATTTAGAATGATGTACATAATTGTGGGATTCTAGTGTTGTATTTTTTTGGGATTGGTGTTTGGAATATTGGAGTGGGGCAGACTGGTGTGGGTAGATGTTTTTAGGTTAGAGTTTGTTAGTTTATAGTGTGATTGATCACAGAGGTGCATATTTTTTTGAGGGATCAGGCTAGATTATAGTATGGTTGATTAAATTATGAACTTTGGATTCAGGGTTATTGTAATGGGCTAGAACGTTGTTGGATTGATTGTCGTAGTTTGATTGGTGTTGTGCAGATTGTTCTGTTTTGCAGTGGTGTGAATTGCTGTTGATTACTTTCAGTGGATGTAGTAGTGCGCAGAATGTATGGGATTGGTGTTGGGAGGATAGAATTAATTAGACTGGAGTGTTGTGTATTTGATTAGAGTAGGGTGTATTGGATTAGAAAGGGTGGATTGGAGTGGAGTGGATTGTATTTTTTAGATTAGAGTAGGGTAGATTGTATTAGAGTGGTTTGGATTAGAGTCAGGTAGATTCGATTCTATCAAGTAGATTGATTTGGAGTGGGGTGGGTTGGATGGATTGGATTGAAATGGTATACATGAAAGAGAGGTGGGATGGATCCGAATGGGTAGAGTGTGATTGATTTGACTGGAGTGGATTTTAATGGGGTTTATTGGATTGGAGTGGGATGGATTGAAATGGATGGTGGTAAACAGGTATATATTTGAGTAGAGTGATATATTTGGAGTCTGATAGATTGGGTAGATTATAGTAGGGTAAATTGGAATGTAGTGGAGTGTGTTAGAGTGAGGTAGATTGGAGTGAGGTTATTTGATGTGTGGTAGATTGAAGCATAGCAAAGTAAGGTAGTTTTTTATTTGAGTGTGGTAAAGTGGGGTATTGTAGTGTGTACTAGATTGAAATGAATTAAAATATTGTGTATTTATTTGGGAAAGTTGAGTGGTGTTTCTAGAGGTGGAGCATGGGGTGGATTGGATTAGGGTGGGTTGGAGTGGAGTGGTCTGCATTGGATTGGGGAGGGCTAAATGGGATTGATTGGAGTAAGGTAGATTGCAGTGGGTAGATTGAATGGTGTGGGGTAAATCGAATTGAGTGCGGTAGATTAGATGGGGTAAACCAGAGAGGGGGTGGATTGGAATGGGATGGAATGGAGTAAATTGGATTGGATTGGAGTGGAAGTGGGTGGATTGTAGTAGCGTGTACTGAATTGAAGTGGAATGGATTGCATTTGAGTAAGGTGGATTGAATTGAGTGGGGTGTATGATATTCGGATGAATCGTTTTGGGGTGGGTGGGATTGTAGTAGAGTGGTGTATATTGTTTTCAGTTTGTAGTGGGGTAGATTGTTTTGGATTGGAATTGGGTAGGTTGGGGTGGTGCAGATAGTTCTTATGAGAGTGGCCCAGATTGGAGTAGGACAGATTATTTGTGTTTAGAGTCTGTGATATTGTTTGTGATTTTAATGAAGAAGATTAGAGTAGGGTCTATTGTTTAGGAATTTAGTGGCATAGATTTGAGTCGGGCAGATTGGAGTGGGGGATTTTGTTTTGGATTTGAGTGGGGTGGATTAGGATTAGAGTTAGGCACATTTGAATGGGGCAGATCATTTTGGTTTTGGTTTGGTTTTGAGTACTGTCTTTTGGAGTGCTACACATTGGAGTATTGCAGATTGTGGTGTAGTGTCTGATTATGTAGTAAAGCACTAATTGTGAGTGTAGGAGGCTGGACTGGCTTGTAGTGAGTACCAAGGGGTACTTACACCTTGCACCAGGCCCAGTTATCCTGTATTAGTGTATAGGGTGTCTAGCAGCTTAGGCTGATAGATAATGGTAGCTTAGCAGAGCAGCTTATGCTGAACTAGGAGACGAGTGAAGCTCCTACAGTACCACTAGTGTCATATGCACAATATCATAAGAAAACACAATACACAGATATACTAAAAATAAAGGTACTTTATTTTTATGACAATATGCCAAAAGTATCTCAGTGAGTACTCTCAGTATGAGGATAGCAAATATACACAAGATATATGTACACAATACCAAAAATATGCAGTATAGTATTAGAAAACAGTGCAAACAATGTATAGTTACAATAGGATGCAATGGGGACACATAGGGATAGGGGCAACACAAACCATATACTCCAAAAGTGGAACGCGAACCACGAATGGACCCCAAACCTATATGACCTTGTAGAGGGTCGCTGGGACTGTAAGAAAACAGTGAGGGTTAGAAAAATAGCCTACCCCAAGACCCTGAAAAGTGAGTGCAAAGTGCACTAAAGTTCCCCAAAGGACACAGAAGTCGTGATAGGGGAATTCTGCAGGAAATACACAAACCAGCAATGCAAGAACGATGAATTTCCAAACGAGGGTACCTGTGGAACAAGGGGACCAAGTCCAAAAGTCACAAGCAAGTCGGAGATGGGCAGATGCCCAGGAAATGCCAGCTGTGGGTGCAAAGAAGCTGCTACTAGGAAGTAGAAGCTGAGGATTCTGCAGGAACGACAAGGGCTAGAAACTTCCCCTTTGGAGGATGGATGTCCCACGTCATGAAGAGTCGTGCAGAAGTGTTTTCCGGAAGAAAGACCGCAAACAAACCTTGCTAGCTGCAAGTCGTGTGGTTGGGGTTTTTGGATGCTGCTGTGGCCCAGGAGGGACCAGGATGTCGCCAATTGCGTGAGGGGACAGAGGGGGCGCCCAGCAAGACAAGAAGCCCTCTCTGAAGCAGACATCACATGCAGAAGTGCCAGAACAGGCACTACAAAGAGGAGTGAAACGGTGCTCACCCAAAGGTGCACAAAGGAGTCCCACGCTGCCGGAGGACAACTTAGGAGGTCGTGCAATGCAGGTTAGAGTGCCGTGGACCCAGGCTTGGCTGTGCACAAAGGATTTCCACCGGAAGTGCACAGAGGCCGGAGTAGCTGCAAAAGTCGCGGTTCCCAGCAATGCAGTCTGGTGTGGGGAGGCAAGGACTTACCTCCACCAAACTTGGACTGAAGAGTCACTGGACTGTGGGAGGCATTTGGACAGATTTTCTGGATTCAAGGGACCTCGCTCGTCGTGCTGAGAGGAGACCCAGCGGACCGGTGATGCAGTTCTTTGGTACCTGCGGTTGCAGGGGGACGATTCCGTCGACCCACGGGAGATTTCTTCGGAGCTTCTAGTGCAGAGAGGAGGCAGACTACCCCCACAGCATGCACCACCAGGAAAACAATCGAGAAGGCGGCAGGATCAGCGTTACAGAGTTGCAGTAGTCGTCTTCGCTACTTTGTTGCAGTTTTGCAGGCTTCCAGCACGGTCAGCAGTGGATTCCTTGGCAGAAGGTGAAGAGAGAGATGCAGAGGAACTTGGATGAGCTCTTGCATTCGTTATCTAAGGAAATCCCCAAAACAGAGACCCTAAATAGCCAGAAAAGAGGGTTTGGCTACTTAGGAGAGAAGATAGGCTAGCAACACCTGAAGGAGCCTATCAGAAGGAGTCTCTGACGTCACCTGCTGGCACTGGACACTCAGAGCAGTCCAGTGTGCCAGCAGCACCTCTGTTTCCAAGATGGCAGAGGTCTGGAGCACACTGGAGGAGCTCTGGGCACCTCCTGGGGAGGTCAGGGGAGTGGTCACTCCCCTTTCCTTTGTCCAGTTTCGCGCCAGAGCAGGGCTGAGGGGTCCCTGAACCGGTGTAGACTGGCTTATGCAGAAATGGGCACCATCTGTGCCCATGAAAGCATTTCCAGAGGCTGGGGGAGGCTTCTCCTCCCCAGCCCTAACACCATTTTCCAAAGGGAGAGGGTGTAACACCCTCTCTCTGAGGAAGTCCTTTGTTCTGCCTTCCTGGGCCAGGCCTGGCTGGACCCCAGGAGGGCAGAAACATGTCTGAGGGGTTGGCAGCAGCAGCAGCTGCAGTGAAACCCCGGGAAAGGCAGTTTGGCAGTACCAGGGTCTGTGCTAGAGACCCGTGGGATCATGGGATTGTGCCAACAATGCCAGGATGGCATAGAGGGGGCAATTCCATGATCTTAGACGTGTTACATGGCCATATTCGGAGTTACCATTGTGAAGCTACACATAGGTAGTGACCTATATGTAGTGCACGCGTGTAATGGTGTCACCGCACTCACAAAGTCCGGGGAATTGGCCCTGAACAATGTGTGGGCACCTTGGCTAGTGCCAGGGTGCCCACACACTAAGTAACTTAGCACCCAACCTTTACCAGGTAAAGGTTAGACATATAGGTGACTTTTAAGTTATTTAAGTGCAGTGTAAAATGGCTGTGAAATAACGTGGACGTTATTTCACTCAGGCTGCAGTGGCAGGCCTGTGTAAGAATTGTCAGAGCTCCCTATGGGTGGCAAAAGAAATGCTGCAGCCCATAGGGATCTCCTGGAACCCCAATACCCTGGGTACCTCAGTACCATATACTAGGGAATTATAAGGGTGTTCCAGTAAGCCAATGTAAATTGGTAAAATTGGTCACTAGCCTGCTAGTGACAATTTGAAAGATATGAGAGAGCATACCCACTGAGGTTCTGATTAGCAGAGCCTCAGTGAGACAGTTAGTCATAACACAGGTAACACTTTCAGGCACACTTATGAGCACTGGGGCCCTGGCTGGCAGGGTCCCAGTGACACATACAACTAAAACAACATATATACAGTGAAAAATGGGGGTAACATGCCAGGCAAGATGGTACTTTCCTACAGTGAGATTATGTACAATAAAGAAATATTTTTTCTTTGCATTTCTATAACAAGATAACGTTTTTATTTTAAGAACAGTACCCATGAGCAAACATGAGTGCAAAGTGAGGAAAGGTGATTTGTTAACTATAGAAAATAAATAGTTGCATGTGCTTGTCCTGCTAGGCGCGTTCAATAGCAGTAAAAGTTAAAATGAATACAAATGTAGTCTATTCGTGTAAGGAGAAGTGGAGAGACACTGATTAAGTTGAATTAATAGGTGCTTGTTCACTGCTCAAATGACAGAAATGTAAATGAAGTTAGGTTTGCAGTTACAAATACAAGGCTGTAAAGAAGAGTTTTATGTAAGCTAACAAAAGGGTAAGCAGTAGGCGGGCTCCAAGCCCTTTGGTTAACAATAATATCATGTAAGCGAGACACATGTGGCACCACATGCACTTGTAGGCTGAACTTTAAAAGGTTATGCACATGTACAGTTAAAACCTGGTAGCTGTAAAAACACTAACAAAGCCACACCAAAGCAACCCTGACCCTAGTGAGGTAGATGAGGGCTGTCTGTAGGGCCATATGGAAAAACGAAATACAATTAGTGACAAGAACAGGTCACCACATAGACTGAATAACAATGCCAAAATCACTGGGGTGAGGGGTTCCTCCGCATCAAGGAAGTGTCAGCACAGAAAAGTGAGTGAGACAAAGAAAACATATGTTTTATACATGTGCATACACGGTGCCTGGGGTGATATGTTGTACAAGGCTGACCTGGCTTGCATTGGGTACCTAAGGTACTTACACCTTATACCACGTCCAGTCATCCCCTATTAGTGAAATGCAGTCAGTGTCTACCAGCTAGGCTCTGTAGGAGTAGCTGTAGCTTAGCCGTCAAGGCTTATCTAGGAGACATTCAAAGCTCATGCAGTTCCACTGTAGTCACACAGTACTCCACAATGAAAGAAAATTCTCAATGTACAAAAATAAAGGTACTTTATTTTGTGCAACAAATATCAAAAATGCCATAGAGACTATACTCCCTTAGGAGGTAAGTAATACACCAATTATATACACTACTAAGCAGAAATAGGCGTTAAAACATTTAGAAAACAGTGCAATTAGTGAAAATCAATAGTTAGAAATGGGCCTACGGAGAACAAAAACCATATACTAAGAAAGTGTAATGTGAAAGTCGGTCTCCCACCTAGGCAAGTGTAGTGTGTAGAGGGGCGCTGGGATTACTAGAAAACCCCAAAGGTAAGTACTAGAACCTAACCTAGTGACCAGGAAAGCAGGAGTAAATCACAGTAACTTCCCCAGAACACATACAGAAACCAGAAGAATTATGCAAAACCCAGAAGAGACTGCAAGACACTAACAGTGGATTTTGGACAAGAGAACCTGTTGAAGAAATGGACCAAGTACAAGAAGCACAGAAGAGTCCAGGAAGAGCACAAGCCCCTGCTAACCCGGATGAAGGCGCAAAAGAAAAACCACAGTTGAAGAAGAACAGTCAGTACTGCACCCAAGAAGACGAAGTTGTGTTCCTGGAGGATGCAAGTGATGTCCCACACTGGATGGGGGATTGCAGTCGGGTTTGCATTGTTGGAGTCCACCAACAAGCCTTGGCAAATGCAAAGCTTGCGGGGACCAGGTGAGCTCTACCCAGGAGAAGGAGTCAGAGGGAGGTCAAAGAAGTCCCACAGCACGGGTACAAGGAAGTTGCAGAAGAGACCCATGCAGCACTACGACAAAGACTCCCATGCCACTGGAGAACCACTCATGAAGCTGCGCGTCGCAGGATTGAGTGCTGGGGGCTGGAGCTACAAGATGCATGAGGAACTTTGAGGAAGGATGCCAACAAGTCTTGGTAGCTGCAAAACAAGTGTTGCATGGGGGTACTATCTTGCGTGGGGAGGCAAGCGCTTACCTCCACCAAAGTTGGACAGTTGGAAGAGAGGACCATCAGGACCACTTCATTCCACTATCTGTGATGCAGGATCCACAGCAGGAAAGGGGATCCACGCAGTCAGTCGTTGTTGCAGTTGTTGCCTGCAGAAGCAGGGGAGTGACTCCTTCACACCAAGGGAGATTCCTTCGCTCTTGTGATACAGGCTGAAGATGGGCTGTCTTTAGAGGATTCATGACCCAGAAACAGTTGCAGTTGCTGGAAGGAGCCAGAGATGCAAAGTTGCAGAAGGTGCCTTGCTTCTTTGTTGCAGCGTGTAGAGTTCCGCGAGGGTCCAGATGCAGTTTCTCCGATAAGAAGTCGAAGTGGAGGATGCAGAGAAGCTGAAGTCTTGCTATCTGAAGCTGAGGCCCCACCCAAAGGAGAGACCCTAAATAGCCCTGAAAGGGGGATTGAACAGCAAACCAGGTAAGCACCTTTCAGGGAAAGGCTCTGATGTCACCTGCTGGCACAGGCCACTCAGATGCTCTCAGAGTTCCCTGCCGACCTTTAATCAAAGATAGGACAACCTAGGGCCCCTCTGGAGGACCTTTGAACACCACCTTGGGGTTATGATGGACAGGGGACTGGTCACTCCCCTTTCATTTGTCCAGTTTCACACCAGAGCAAGGACGGGGGTTCCCTGAACCGGTGTAGACCGCATTATGCAAGGAGGGCACCAAATGTGCCCTTCAAGTAATTTCAAGTGGCCTCGGGAGGCTACCCTTCCCATGCCTGTAACACCTATTTCCAAAGGGAGAGGGTGTAACACCTCTCTCCCAAAGGAAATCCTTTGTTATGCCTTCCTGGGCTCAAGCAGAAAACCTGTCTGTGAGGTGGAAGCAGCTGGGGCAGCCTGGAAAACCTCAGAAGGCTGAAACGACAATACTGGGGGTCCTCCAAGGAGCCTCCAAAGTCCATGGAATCATACAACAAATGCTTGCAAAAGCCTTGGGGTATGATTCCAACATGTAGCCTTGAGGTATGATTCCAAAATGTATGATAGCAAATTTGCCTATATTCAGAGTTACCATTATGTAGCTGGACAAAGGTAGTGACATATGTCCATTACACGTGTAAAATGGCGTCCCCGCACACACGAAGTCTGGGAAAATAGTCCTGGAGGTTTTGGGGGCACCTCTACTAGTACCGGGGTGCCCTCACACACAGGTACTTTGCACCCTGCCCTCAGGGCTGGAGGGCCTGCTATAGGAGTGAATTATAAGTGACCTGGTGCAGTGAAAATGACAGTGAAAGGGTGCTTGCACCTTTTCACGCATGCTGCAATGGCAGTCCTGCAGAAGCCTTTGCATGGGCTATTTTTTGGTGGCAAAATATATTTTGCAGCCCATAGAGATCCCCTCGAACCCCCAATGCCCTGTGTACCTAGGTACCTTAAACTAGGGACCCCCAATGCCCTGTGTACCTAGGTACCTCAAACTAGGGACTTATAAGGGAGCACCAGTATGTCAATTGTGGGTGAAATACTATGTTAACAGTACCCAATAATCAAATTTAAGTGAGAGAGCATATCTTCTGGGGTCCTGGTTAGCATGATCCCAGTAGACACAGTAAACACACTGACAAACAGGCCAAAAGTGGGGATAACCAAGCTAGAAAGAGGCTACTTTACTACAATTATCTTCATACCAAGAAATAAAATCATTGCTTTTCCTTTTTTGACAAAAACCAAAAACCACTCCAAAAACTTACTCCAAAAACCAACAACAAATAAAACAATTAAAGTGGGCAACAGAAACATCAAAGTTACCTACCTACCAAAATTAATAAACAACAAAGAATAGGGCTATTTTCTGCAAATCAAAACAATATTTAACTATGTATAAACATGTTGATTGCTCAGCTGACAGTAAAAAGCCTCCCAAATGTACTGCAATGCTGAAAGATAAAGCATGGCGACCATGAAGTGAGTGGGGTCCAAGCCCGGGGGAAAAAATGCGAACACTTATGGGAAGTGCTCATTCACATTTTAACAAAAAGTTACTGAGCCAGGAAATCAAAAAGGAACAAGTGGAAGGGTACAAGTACTACGATGCTGCTTTGTGCGGGAAAACAATTACAAGTAAGAAGTTTTAACCCCTTCGATGCCAGGCCTTTTACCCCTCAGGTGGCGGGCCTTTTTTTGGCGTTTTGGGGCAGTTCCCGCTTAGGCCCTCATAACTTTTTGTCCACATAAGCTAACCACGCCAAATTTGTGTCCTTTTTTCCAACATCCGAGGGATTTTCCAGGTACCCAGAGTTTATAGGTTTCCCTTGAGGCGACCATGAAATTAGCCAAAATACAGCAAAAATTTAGGCCCATATTTATACTTTTTGAGGCAAAACTGCGGCAGCGCAGTTTTGTGTCAAAAATTTTACCTCCGGCTAACGCCATTTTGGTGCACCGCGCGGGCGTCATATTTATACTTTGACGCACGGCGGTGCAAACCACAGATGGGAGTCATTATCTTTGACGCACACTGCGGTGTCAAATCGTAAAGGAAAACAACATTAATGCGGCGGAAATGACTGTGGGTCGATTTACGACACCGCAAACCAGATATGCGCCGTTTTTTTTTTTTGACGCAATAGTGTAAAAAAAAACAGCGAACACTGCCATTTCACCAGAGGAGAGCTAAAATGGATCCCAGATGCCACTACAGACCCCAGGAAGATGACAACAGACCAGGAACTAGCCAGGATGTCCCACACAAGAACCAGGACACTTTTAAGAAGAAAAGAAAGTGCCGCTTTAGTGCAGAAGAGCAGGAAATTCTGGTTAAAGAGGTGACGGAACACCAGCACCAACTGTTTGTCACATCAAAGTTGCCAATCAGTAGGAAAGAGGCCATATGGCAACAAATTGTCGACAAGATTAACAGAGTGGCTGAAGTACGCAGAACTGTCATCGAGTGCAAGAAACGCTGGCATGACTGCAAGCGCAGGAGCAAGGAAAAGATGGCCAGGAACAGGAAGGCAGCACTGCAGACTGGAGGGGGGAGTCCAGCACACCAGGAGGCCCTGGACCACATGGAGGAGATGGTCGCAGTCGTCATCGCTGAGGAGATCGTCACAGGGATTCAAGGACAGGACAGCGCAGACTACCAGGAGACAACGCACATGAAGGGTAAGTCGCATGGGGAATTAAAATGCAATAATGTCATCTACAACCGGGGGGGGGATACCGACCACTAAATGCATGGAAGTCATCTAATAAATGGAGTGGCATGGGTAAAGGTGCACGGCAGGGGGGCATGGCCCGTTCAGAGAAGACCTGGGGCACACCATTACACAACACCAACAACAGTCCCATGGGGGCATGCTGTCATGCCAACAATGGATCAAAGGGAAAGCCACGCAAGGAGGGAAGGCCACTACGTCAAACAGACATCCCGGCACACGTCAGCCAACATACCCCCTACATTAACTAGGGCCCTATTAACAACCTCTAGCCATACCGACAACTGGAATGTAACTGCAACAACAGTTGCCACTACCAACTCTGCTCTGTGTGCAGCTCAAGTAGCCAATGGCAGTAACCTCCCCATGAATCATACACACCTAAATTAGGGGGTGAGGATGACAACTGCAACAATCGCCAGAAACAAGACAAACGCCCCAGTACTCTCAAATGTCAATGCCCATAGTTGTCGGAAACATTAGCCAATGTAAACAACAATAGGAGCTACACAGCACTAAGGACACACCCATGCTGCATATGTCAGGGTCCATCCTGTGCCTGGGTAACAAGGCAACAGCATTGAGTAGGGGACACATGTAACTGGTCACTGAAATACACCTGCACAGTCAGAGGATGAAATAGGACACTGATGCGACTATCAGGGCAATCCAATGTAACACACATTCCCCAACATCAGCAGGACCCATTAACAATGTCAACATCCATATCAGATCATAACATTGCCATGCATAGGGTATGCAACATGTCAATTACAATTAAATCGATGTGAAAGATCAGGGATTGGGGCAGGTCCTGATAGTTAAGTGTGCTGCCAGGGCCATCAGAACACCCACAGCCAGTGAATGGTCTCACCATGAGAATGGATATACACGGAGGGTCGAGTAGGAAAAGAAGGTGGCAATTCTCTATTTGGCATAAACCAACACCTAGAGGCGATGAGGCTGACAAGTCTGATAACTCAATAACATACATGTGACACACAGGTGGGCCATAGGCCTGAAAGAATGCCCATCTGAAGGACTGCAGATATTAATTCAAAACAAGATCACAAAGTGAATTCATCAAAAGGCAGGCACGTCACGTCAAAATTGCCACAACACAGACACACTAATTGTACCCTGTTCCATTGCAGAGGAAGATGGATCTCCTGCCAGTATGCCTGTCCCAGATTTCCCTGATGACATGGATGACGAGCCGATAAACATTCCCCAGGAGACTATCCAAAAGGTCCTTGACACCCTCCAGACCCCACCTTCAGTCACAAGGAGGAGCACAGAACAAGCAGCCATCGCTGAGGATCCACCCACCACCCCAATTGTAAGACCTGCCAGCTCCAATACAGCTGAGGACTCAGACGACACTGGCAACAGCTTTGAGAGAACTGTAGTTGGAGTACAGCGGGAGCTGGCCAAGGTGGTGCGGGTGGGGATGCAAACTATGGCAGCCAGCCTTGAAGGGATGTGTTCGTGCATGATGTCATCTGCAGATCAGGCAGCAGCTATGCAAGCCCTAACATCCATACTGCAAAGACTACAAGAAACTGTCAAGGAATTCACCACTGCAGTAAGGGAGTTGCCACAAAACCTTGCACCCCAAACCTTCCACTGCATGCACAAATGCAATCATGACTCCATCAGGGCCGACCTGGCTGCCTACCATTGTGATGTGGCTGCTATTCTCAAGAACCAGCAGGCCCTCCTTGCTGCAGTACTTCCCTTAAGACCTTCACAGGGAGCAGCGACCGGGATGTCTGACTCCAAGTCTTCTAACACTGAGGTGTGTGTTGCCCCTTCACAACCAACAACAAGGACAAAGCAGGCAACACACACATCAGAAGAAGAAGACATGGAACAGATCACATTCACAAGGAAAATGACCCAGAAGCAATAGTCCCTGCCAAATGGCCCACATTTACCAAGGTCCTGCGCATTGTAACCTGCCAGTCTTGCAACAACTTTACTCAAGCACTGTTCTGCAAACCACTGTATATCTTGTCACCCAGCCCAGTGATTGTCTCTCTCCTACTCATTGCCAAATCCTGTCCCTCTGCATTGTCTGAAACAGCAACCCCAGCATGTCAAAAGCATTTTGGTAAACCCTTGTGTTGGATCACAATGTAAGATGTCACTATAATGGACTCACAATCATGGACAATGTACAGATAGCACTACAGCACGTTTCAATTAATAGCACTTACACAACAAATCTGTCTCTGGGTAATGTGACATATCAACTGCGCAGTAGATAACTGAAATGTCCCTACTGTCAAATAACGTAGCTTGTCAATACAACTGTCCAAATATTATGTAGTTGGAGAAATCTGCACAGTGGCCAGGATTGCATCATACTCTGCCCTTCCTGAGGGACAAATCGGATGAAGTGAGAAACCATACACCATCATGCTGTGTTGGGCAGAATAATGCTTCCTCAGGGGATAACTAAGTCATCAAATAGTGGCCTCAAAATGTTGTAAACATGCAAAAATAACACAATAAACATGCCACACTAATCTAAGTAAACACTAAAAAAACTGCACAAATGAAGGTGTTAACATACAAATAGGTAATCATGCCGAACTGTGTCACAAATGATGTATGAGGGTCATGAAGACAAGAATACAAGATTGCCAATGAGAACTCATCTTATAAGGGTGTGCATGATCATCACACTGCAGTCAGACCTAAAACTGTTTCCCCAATACCAAGTCTGGAAGCACTGTTAGTGACTTTGAAAACACACTTATCAACAGAAACACATTGTCATCCATATTAACTGTGATTGGTGGTTGCAACGAAGGGTCGAAACTTTGCAAAGTAGCTCTGGGCTAGCTGCCAATCGTACAGCTCAGTTGGGATTTGTTTGTAGCATAGGACACAGATGTTATAGTACAAAATTGATGTACACTGAATCCAAACCCACGATCAAGTACCATTCAACACATACAATTAAGGGGTAACCAAATATTTATTAAATGGTAATCACAGATGAGAAAACTGAGGGAAAAATCTTACCTACCCTAATCTACCCTGACTACTCATTACCCACAACTGTTCCTAACTAACCTAAGCTACACTTACTTATCACATGTAACGAAACGTTCTAAACATCTACCCTCCACCCCCCTTATATGACGGGACACATAGAGGACAACACATACTAACCTAAACACATACTATACTATCCTATACAAATATATATTTTTTGTATTTTTTTTTTTTTAACACACAAGAACCCCAACATAGACAACATACATGTAATAAGTAAAAATAGAAACAAGCAGGCCCTCACACCCATTAACACTAACTAAACTAACAGCCTATACTAACCAAACACTAAGCCCCCTAAGCCCACTAACTATAAGAACAAGGAAAAAGGAGGGAGGGGAGGGAATCATGTCCATCAAAAAATGTCTAGAGGTTGGCCGTCCGGAGGGTCCTCTTAATGGACTTAACCCGCCGGTTAATGTGCTGCACATCCCGGCTCAGGTGGCTCAACTTGCGCAACACTTTGTCCATCTTATGTTCCATTCGGTTGAAGGCTGCAGGGTCAACAGATGGAGCAGTGGCAGTCTGGGTACCGTTGAAGGAGGTCTGTGTGGATGTGGTGCCAGGCCTAGTGGGCTGTCCTGCACCAGTGGCAATGCTGGGGCCTGGAAGTCCAGCAGATGTTGGACCAACAGTGGCAGCTGTGGGTGGGGCCACCTGGCTCGTATTGGTGGTTGTGCTGGTGGTGGCTGTGGTTGGCAAAGTAGGCCCACCCTGTGGGAAGGTTCTCCATGCCCCGGAGGCCCGTTCATGGCGATATCGCCGGGCCATCCTCCAGAACCCCGACTCCACCAGCAGGATGTGCTGATATCGCATAGCCCGGCGCTGAAATTCACGGACCTGGTCTGGAGTCATGTTAGCTGCTGTGAAGACAAATGCAGATATTCTACATTAGTAACAGCATTGTGTGAAATGGCACAGCAAGTTTACCAGACATTACATCTACTGTACTTGTAACAGCTCATATCACAATACAGAGCATTGAATGTCCCTGAGGAAGTATATGGCAGGCCAGACTACAAAGGTCACATCACACAAACCACATCCATAACCTACAAGATTGGTAATAACTGGCTTTGACTTACAATCTGAGTTCTGCCAGTTATCATCTAAGAATCATGCTGCATATCCTTTGCCAAGACCTGGCTACAAATGTCAGTGTACAGAAAGCAAAACTAAAGCCAGATGGTCTGCAAGTTGTAACTGGACTTGCCAGTATAGTACCAAGTGCCAAACCTGAGTGTGTATACTAGTATGCAACCAAACCATCACTTATTCACATGTATGTGTAACATACTCATAGCATCAGTACAAGGTACCCCATTCACAAACCCATGGCCGTGTTTGAGGGGGGGCGGTGGATACACAACTATAATTTGCCAACAACATGTACACCGAGGAGTGTATAGGAAACTCCACACATGTTTGTCTCTACAGACACACCACAGGTATGGTCTATCTACAGTTAGGAGTCAGCAAACCCTAGAGCACTCATAGGGTCAGACATGTCAGGAAATGCAGAACTTGGTACACAACATATACTTCCAGTTAGGCCTGACTTACATCAGACACAGAGTTGCTAGAACACCCATGATCATGAATTGCATGCACACCTAGGCCATTGCACTCAGGTTCCACAGACTTGTTGCACTACATGTGGAAGTACATGCTGCTAGGAGGTTCTACCTACTGTTTCAAAATAATGTAGGTAAATAGGGAAGCAGATGTATATTGGAAAGCTATTTGCTGTACCAATCTTAGAGAATGTGGGTCTGACAGGCTGACTAAATTGGGGCGGACTTCCATTGCGACTCTTGGTGATACAAGTGTCATACACATGACTAACCCCTGTACTCACAGTGGGGCCGATAGGGATGTCCTACAATCCCTACATGATACCATTAGATACGCATTGGCAAACTCAAAACATGTGAGAACTGCATTCCCACTCATGGAACAAGTGAAAAGCTTGCCCAACGCATCACACCTTGCTATGCGTCCAACTCACACGAGTCCATAACCAGCAAACACAACACATAACAGACATATCAACACTTACTGGAGTGGTCGGGGTCCTCAAATATCGCCACCTCTTCCACAGTGTAGGGTGCCGATCCACCTGTAAGGTATGGAAGGAAGAAATGTGCTCAAAATCTGTGCACAGTGCAACAATTTCATAAACATTTACAATGTGTAGGCTGAATAAGGAAATGGCAGCCATTCAGACATGATGGTACTGCATCTGATATATCACGGCCAACTTGTACATAGCATGGGTCACCTGTGACAGTTACACACATATCTGCACACATACATTGGCCATAACTATCATGTGGTTGCAAACATGCCCCGTAATTGGTGAGCACTAAAAAATATGTAGTGTAATCGTCTCATCATGTGCATCCAAGAGAGACATCCAAAGCCTGGTTACTTGAGGACTGCATTACCAGTCAAACATGCCTTGTGGCCATGACACATTTATTGCACATAGGTCCAATGTACAGAGGGAGGGGCAGGGACTTTTGTAAGCCATCCTGTTGTTACAGTTTATTCAATTGATGTGGCCCAGCTATGGTGATTTGCACGAACCATGGAGATGTGAGGCCATGTGCATACACTTGGACTGCCATCCATATTTGGATTGTGGCTCAATTAATTCCAACAAACATCTTAAGATGTTACCTGAGGGCACCTTACACCTTTTCACAATGTTTTCAAATCAAGAACTGACATGTATCAAAAAAGATCAAGGAACAAGATAATCACACACATTCATAGTACTTCTGTGAACGCTTTCCTTCCACACTCACCAGACTCACATGAGACATATGTCTGAGCCACTTTGCTATTATCAATTGACGTGAAGGCAGCACTCATTTTCTGCATCATGTAGTGATTCTAAAGTCAGTCTAGCAATTGCGTCAACAAAGTTGGCCTAAATGTTGGTACATCTGTACTTCTCTGTCAATAGTACCCTATATAGACATGATTGGCTCATATTTTGTTAGCTGTTCTGACAAAAAGGCCGCACCAATTTCCTTCATGGAAAAGTAACCTGTAAGTTTGCTGAGCACGTGCTACCTGACAGCTAGAAATTGTGATCCTTGACATAGTGCATCAATGATCCCTTTATATTTCCCCAGCATTACACACAGTCAGCAAGTTAGCTGGCAGACATTGTACTAATCTCCTGATGTCACTACAGAGCATTTAATCGTGCACATTAACATAATTCGTACTCACCAACAGTGCCACCAATCATGATTCCCAGGTGGTCCAAGAGATCCTGCCCCCTGGTGATGAGGTCAGCCCACTGGTGCTTCAGCTGGTGGTCACTCCTCTGGCTGGCATACACACGCTGCAGGTGATGCAGTACCTTTCCCCACCGGATTCTGCGTGCCTCTGTCGGATACCCCTGTATCACCCTGCCCCCTGCCTGGATCATGAGCGGCAAGAAAGTGTCACAAGCCAGATGAATCCCCCAACTCCTCTTCCCCCATCCTGCCAAGACGTGGCCTACCAGACATACTTAGAATGCGGGCGTCAAAAAAAATTACGCAAATACAGTTTTGGTTGTCAAAAAATGATGCACAACGCTAGGGACGTCAAAATTACAGTGCATTAACTGGTTTGGGGCATTTTTACTTGTTTTTTGGTTATGTTACATTTGGAACACATCAGAGATTGGCTAATTGAAGACAGTATGGTGTTGATGGTGTATGTTCACATGTGTGACATCATACTGCAGCGGGACATGATCCACTAATCCCTTCACAGTATTTTTACAGTTGGCTGACGCAATAGATGGTCATAAGTGTGGCCTACATATATGTGTTGCATAAATTGTGCATGTTTGGCATAAGGAGAGGATAGCAATGTCACGCACATATGTACAATACCTAAATGCCTTCGGCTCAAATTGTGTGCTTTGGCAACTAATGTGTTGGTTGACCAAGTGTGTGTGTATCACATGAAGCATAATTGCACATATGGTTGTATGAATGTGACGTTCCATGTGTCCAATCCTTAGATGCAATTCATATTGGAAATGAGTGAGGGCATGTGTTAGTCATACATGTAACAACACCCGTAAAGTGTACTTCCAAGTTTTATAGTCACGTAGACACCACATGTGACATAGCATGCACCAGATGGATGGCAGACGCTTGTCCATGTCAATGGTCCACATTTTCTACATCCTATGTTCTAGAGTATTGGTAAGAGCTTCCTAGGCACTAGTTGGAGAATCCCACAGTGAGTCATACACATTCATTGAGGAAGTGGGTACCATGTTGTTTGCACAGACAGACAAGGGTGAATCTCAAATGTATGATGACACCACAGTTGAGGCCATAGAAGTGAGCCCCAACTATCAAGTGGCTGTGGTGGACCAGCATACAAGGCAGCACGTGTCCACATATTTCCAGTGATCAATTGCACATAGGTGTCTTGTTCATGTGTGCGGTCCAATGATGATCCTGTATATTTTTTGGGGTGTAATTTGTCACAGTTCGGTCCAGGACTCATCATGAGTCAGTGGTAGCTATTCCTGTAACTACTGAGTATCCTTGTTTGATCAATGTGAGTAAAGTGGATGTGGACATGTGAACCAACATGTGGATGGTCCCACCCTGTCACTAAAGACATGTTTGGGACCCCATCCGAACAATAGACGGATTCAAGTTAGACTTTTCTTTGATAAAACAAGTTGGAGAGATGATGATGCCCTAAATCCCCAATGACTTTCCCGGAATCTCTGAGCTTGCGAATAGAGGAAATGGAGGTGTGAGAATGTTTTCGGCGTTTCTAGTGACAGTATGAGTGAAGTTAGGGTTTCGCGCTTGCACAGCTTATGCCGCAGATGAATTGTGAAGTTTGCGAGGATTTTAGGAGGTTACGAACTCCAATCAAAATTTTAGAGGAGTGATACTCCAAAGTGTGAGAGTAGGAAAGCCATCGAACTTCACATGTGTGTAGCGCTTTGTGCAGGAAAAATTGTCCACGTGGTTGTTGATGTTGAGATGGGCCCTGCGAGGTCAAGAGACTCCGGAGTATGTTAAAAAAAGTGTATGAGACACTTGATTGATGTTGTCATTTGTTCGGTTTAGTAGGTTGAGCGGGTGTAGTCAATAAGTCAGTACGAATGTTGAGGAATAAAAGAACATTTTCGACTTTGAGGTTTGACGAATTCTAAGGTGCACTGGAATAGTTAATTGATCAGTTGAGAGTAAAGTTTGCAGGTCAAATTTGTAGGAAAGTACCATCTTGCCTGGCATGTTACCCCCATTTTTCACTGTATATATGTTGTTTTAGTTGTATGTGTCACTGGGACCCTGGTAACCCAGGGCCCCAGTGCTCATAAGTGTGCCTGAATGTGTTACCTGTGTAGTGACTAACTGTCTCACTGAGGCTCTGCTAATCAGAACCTCAGTGGTTATGCTCTCTCATTTCTTTCCAAATTGTCACTAACAGGCTAGTGACCATTTTTACCAATTTACATTGGCTTACTGGAACACCCTTATAATTCCCTAGTATATGGTACTGAGGTACCCAGGGTATTGGGGTTCCAGGAGATCCCTATGGGCTGCAGCATTTCTTTTGCCACCCATAGGGAGCTCTGACAATTCTTACACAGGCCTGCCACTGCAGCCTGAGTGAAATAACGTCCACGTTATTTCACAGCCATTTTACACTGCACTTAAGTAACTTATAAGTCACCTATATGTCTAACCTTTACCTGGTAAAGGTTAGGTGCAAAGTTACTTAGTGTGAGGGCACCCTGGCACTAGCCAAGGTGCCCCCACATTGTTCAGAGCCAATTCACTGAACTTTGTGAGTGCGGGGACACCATTACACGCGTGCACTACATATAGGTCACTACCTATATGTAGCTTCACCATGGTAACTCCGAATATGGCCATGTAACATGTCTATGATCATGGAATTGCCCCCTCTATGCCATCCTGGCATTGTTGCTACAATTCCATGATCCCAGTGGTCTGTAGCACGGACCCTGGTACTGCCAGACTGCCCTTCCTGGGGTTTCTCTGCAGCTGCTGCTGCTGCCAACCCCTCAGACAGGCAGCTGCCCTCCTGGGGTCCAGCCAGGCCTGGCCCAGGATGGCAGAACAAAGAACTTCCTCTGAGAGAGGGTGTGACACCCTCTCCCTTTGGAAAATGGTGTGAAGGCAGGGGAGGAGTAGCCTCCCCCAGCCTCTGGAAATGCTTTGTTGGGCACAGATGTGCCCAATTCTGCATAAGCCAGTCTACACCGGTTCAGGGACCCCTTAGCCCCTGCTCTGGCGCGAAACTGGACAAAGGAAAGGGGAGTGACCACTCCCCTGACCTGCACCTCCCCTGGGAGGTGTCCAGAGCTCCTCCAGTGTGCTCCAGACCTCTGCCATCTTGGAAACAGAGGTGCTGCTGGCACACTGGACTGCTCTGAGTGGCCAGTGCCACCAGGTGACGTCAGAGACTCCTGCTGATAGGCTCCTTCAGGTGTTAGTAGCCTTTCCTCTCTCCTAGGTAGCCAAACCCTCTTTTCTGGCTATTTAGGGTCTCTGTCTCTGGGGAAACTTTAGATAACGAATGCATGAGCTCAGCCGAGTTCCTCTGCATCTCCCTCTTCACCTTCTGATAAGGAATCGACCGCTGACCGCGCTGGAAGCCTGCAAACCTGCAACATAGTAGCAAAGACGACTACTGCAACTCTGTAACGCTGATCCTGCCGCCTTCTCGACTGTTTTCCTGCTTGTGCATGCTGTGGGGGTAGTCTGCCTCCTCTCTGCACCAGAAGCTCCGAAGAAATCTCCCGTGGGTCTACGGAATCTTCCCCCTGCAACCGCAGGCACCAAAAAGCTGCATTACCGGTCCCTTGGGTCTCCTCTCAGCACGACGAGCGAGGTCCCTCGAATCCAGCGACACCGTCCAAGTGACCCCCACAGTCCAGTGACTCTTCAGCCCAAGTTTGGTGGAGGTAAGTCCTTGCCTCACCTCGCTGGGCTGCATTGCTGGGAACCGCGACTTTGCAAGCTACTCCGGCCCCTGTGCACTTCCGGCGGAAATCCTTCGTGCACAGCCAAGCCTGGGTCCACGGCACTCTAACCTGCATTGCACGACTTTCTAAGTTGGTCTCCGGCGACGTGGGACTCCTTTGTGCAACTTCGTCGAGCACCGTTTCACGCATCCTCGTAGTGCCTGTTTCTGGCACTTCTCCGGGTGCTACCTGCTTCAGTGAGGTCTCTTTGTCTTGCTCGACGTCCCCCCTCTCTGCAGGTCCAATTTGCTACCTCCTGGTCCCTCCTGGGCCCCAGCAGCGTCCAAAAACGCCAAACGCACGATTTGCGTGTAGCAAGGCTTGTTGGCGTCCATCCGGCGGGAAAACACTTCTGCACGACTCTCCAAGGCGTGAGGGATCCATCCTCAAAAGGGGAAGTCTCTAGCCCTTGTCGTTCCTGCAGTATTCACAGTTCTTCAGCCTAGTAAGAGCTTCTCTGCACCAACCGCTGGCATTTCTTGGGCATCTGCCCATCTCCGAGTTGCTTGTGACTTTTGGACTTGGTCCCCTTGTTCCACAGGTACCCTCAGTCAGGAATCCATCGTTGTTGCATTGCTGATTTGTGTTTTCCTTGCATTTTCCCTCTAACACGACTATTTTGTCCTTAGGGGAACTTTAGTGCACTTTGCACTCACTTTTCAGGGTCTTGGGGAGGGTTATTTTTTCTAACTCTCACTATTTTCTAATAGTCCCAGCGACCCTCTACAAGGTCACATCGGTTTGGGGTCCATTCGTGGTTCGCATTCCACTTCTGGAGTATATGGTTTGTGTTGCCCCTATCCCTATGTTTCCCCATTGCATCCTATTGTAACTATACATTGTTTGCACTGTTTTCTAAGACTATACTGCCTATTTTTGCTATTGTGTATATATATCTTGTGTATATTTCCTATCCTCTCACTGAGGGTACACTCTAAGATACTTTGGCATATTGTCATAAAAATAAAGTACCTTTATTTTTAGTATAACTGTGTATTGTGTTTTCTTATGATATTGTGCATATGACACTAAGTGGTACTGTAGTAGCTTCACACGTCTCCTAGTTCAGCCTGAGCTGCTCTGCTAAGCTACCATTATCTATCAGCCTAAGCTGCTAGACACCCTATACACTAATAAGGGATAACTGGGCCTGGTGCAAGGTGCAAGTACCCCTTGGTACTCACTACAAGCCAGTCCAGCCTCCTACAAAATTTTGCTAGCGAAAGTGGGAAACTGAGAAAGATGGAATAACTGCTGAGGCTAGTGAAAAATCCCTAAGGTTTCTGAAACGATTGTATTTCCTTTCCTGTAGTAAACCGACAGATTTGTTTTCTTCTTTTTGGTTAGTGCTCGCAATATATTGCAGAAATTAGTTTTGAGTGAAGCTGAATGAAGGAGGACAAGCCGCGAGACTTTTTCAGCCGCAGTGTGTGGGTGTGACATCACTAGGAGTCGCGCTGGGATAGGTTGGTTGGTGAGAAGGATCGCGCGCGGATTGGACGCAGTTCATGAAGCGCAATTGGTGGGGAAAGGCAAGCAAAGAGTATTCCGGGAATTAAAGTCACTTATTAATTACATTTTGAGAAAATAAAAGACGGAAAGATGAAATGTTTCAAAGCACTTAAGAGTGCCTTGAGGGGAGATGTATATATTAAAGCAAATGTAGGAGAAGAAACACCGCCTGAGGGTACACCAGCTTACATTGTGATTGAAGAAAAGGGTGTCGCACCATGTCTTTGGTTAAAGCAATGGTGTAAATTAACAGAAAAGCATGGAAGTGCAGCGTTTCCCATCCATGGGACGTTTAACCTAAGAATTTTGGAAAATCTAAGATTGGCGCTATATGACATGAAGACCAGCACAGTTTGAAGCATTAGCAATTTGGGAACAAATGGCTAGAAGGCAACTACAAAAGAAATTTGAGACAAGAGGGAGAAAAGTAGAAAAGACACTAGCGGATGCTAGATGGGACAGTACTCAAAAGGTTTGGAGATCAGATATATTGCAGGGAATTAAATTGTTTCCAGCAATTACTGACGAAGCAGAGATGGAAGGAAAGAAAGCTACCCATAAAACAAACAGGAGTCAGTCCAGAGATAGAGAAAACAATAGAAACTCGAAAAGGTCAGACGAATCGGATGATGAGGAGTTCATTCTGCAATTGCTAAATGACCGTCCACCACCATATGTGGAAAACGAAAATGGCCCAAGCACTATCAATCAATAGTTTATTCGGTCCAAATTTAGACCATTTGAGAAATTAAAAATAATCATACATACAGAAAGATAAAAACCATAAACCATAAACCATTGCATAGAAAAGAGACATTGGCAGTTAATACACTGCTTATCTAAAAAAGGTTCATATAACTACATAAAAAAAGTTTCATAAATAATTAAGACAAGACTTTTAAAATAGAGTCTAAATCATACCCTATGCAAGACGCTAAATGCTAAGATAATGCAAATCAATTGTTAAAAACCTATAAACTATTCTAAAACAGATTTATACATAAAATAAGACATAAAAACTACATACAATAGCTCCTATTTACAAAAGTTAGGAGTCAACCAGTGGAAAAGGGTGCCCTAAATCTCTTAAGTAAATTGATCGAATAAGTTGCATCTTGCCATTTATAAAGTAATATATGCTAGGGGACTATAAATCACTTCAATTGGGGTAACCCACTAGACAACATGCTCCGAGATACAGTCTTATATCCTCAATAGATCACACTGATAATTATATTTAAAATCCCAGTCTATTGTAACAGGGCACTAATCCGCTAACTTCTAGACCGTTCTGCAACCGTGGATTAAGATCTGTAGTGATCCTGCTGCGGATTGTCCATGCTGCTGCCAAGTATTTGGAAACAGAGCTCACTATCAGCATGGAAGTGTCATATTTACATAGTCTGTAGACACTGGTTCGGTTTTGTATTGACAGTGTTTTGCACAGAGGAATAATCCACTTTCCTCGAGGGCATTTGTACAAAGGACAGAAAAATAGGACATGCTCAGAAATTTCCTTGCATAGATGACAATTTATACATTTGTCAGACAAAGGACTATTGGACGACCAGCGAGCCGTGAAGCTGTTGACGCCAATGTTCCGTATCTGAACTGAAGTAGTAAAGAACGGGCACGGGCTGGTATAGGGAGATCCAGGAAGCTTTCAGGCAAAGGTTCGTGCTTGACCAGCAGAAACTCTGCTGTCAGCCGACCTAACCCATTTGAGCCGAGAGATTCCTCATGGATTTTTCCCCATATCGGTCTTTGATCAGGAGTCTAGCGTTACCAGGAATCATCTCGGGATTCTCCCAATAATGGGATGAATCCAATTTGACCCAAGCCGCTTTCATCTCCCTTAACCAACGTACTTTTTCCCATCCATAGCAAGGTGGCAATAGTTCTTTAACTGCTGTCCTGAAGGGTTCGAGTTCTTCCGTTTTCCATAGTCTAACCCAGTACAAAAGTGGCCTTAAGTATGCTGTATCTTTAATACTATTTAAACCCAGGTCCAGTCTTAGGGGGAGCATCGGCGTTCCCTTCCCTAGTCTGGATATGTGTCTAAGGAAATTATTTTCTTTGGTTTGAAGGGTGTCCAGTTGTCTATGTGATCCCCAAAGTTCCGCTCCATATAGGGCAGCGGCACGGATTTGGGCTTTGTAAATTTCGGAGATAAGAGTCAGAGGGGGGCTTGTTGCAGTGCTAGCCTTACGTCCTATCACTCCACATCTTTGGCTGATGGTAAGTGCCCCTTTCCTTATAGCTGCATCCCAGCTGCCCTTATCAGATAGTCTAATGCCCAGGTAATCGTATTCCTTTACCCTCTCCAGATAAATTGAATCCATCTTTATATTTGCTCTGAGTTTCTTGTTCGGGGCACTGTATATCATGAGTTTGGTTTTCTTAACATTTATATCAAACCTGTAATCTCTGCAGAATGCACAGAACTGGTTGACCAGATTCTGGATTCCCATGGATGATTTAGACAGGAGGATAGTGTCATCTGCATAGAGTAGACATGGAACTTTGATCCCGGCCAGCTTTGGGGAATCGTTAGTGCAATTTGCTAAATATTGATACAATTATTTATGTATAGAAGAAAGAGGGTAGGGGCCAAGACACACCCCTGTCTGACTCCCCTCTCAATAGCCACTGGTTCTGTTAGGTCACCATCCTTACCGCTCCTGATTTGTGCCCAAGCACTAGTACTGCCCCTCCAGAACCAATACAGGGTACTGTAGCTCCGAATTTGAGAATATTGCAGAGGCAAAGTAGTCCCGATATGCCTTTTAAACCGGAAATACCACAAGTTCAGAGAATATATCCTGACATAACTAAACTGAAACCTGTTAATGATTATCAGCCACAGGTCCAAAAACGCTATTATGATGAGCATAATTTGGAAATGACTTCTAATTTAATGGTGCAGGGAGGACAGAATTACCAAAGACCGACATTGATTCAAACCGAATCAACACAAATTTTGATGCCCCAAAAGCAGATGCAAGAAGTGCCAAAGTACATTCAAACAGCAGAAAACCAGTTAGACATGCCAGCAATGATGAACCATAATGTGGGAATTAACATGCCACAGAATTTGGGGAACAGACAGAATCCGGACGCAATATCTTTGCCTATCACTGTAGATACGCCAGTACCATTGTATATACAGGCAAAGCCAAGTGTATGCGATCAAGGGGTAGTGACACAAAATGAGACAGGAAGGAGATACATAGAAAATACTCAAGAAACGACTCCGGTAGGAACACTGTCAAATAGATCTGGATCTTTGTTGGAATTTAGTCCAATTCCAATTTGTGTTCCGTCAACTGTAGTAAGGTCAAGTCCTCCACTAATAGTACCGCTAACTTCAAAAACAGAAATGTTGCAGAAACCATCAGTAGCAGTAGACGTAGATGCCACATTGATGGGACTAAACGCACAACAGTTAACACAATGGTTGAACAGCCTGAACTCCCCACAGAGGACACCCAGCGGGAAAGGAGAAGAATATTTGAATAAAATAAGATTGGGCATGGAAGCAGATGAACTAGTAGAGGGAACGATGGGTCTGAACAGGTTAGAATCATACAGAGAAGAAGAGCTGAGATACATTTGCCCTAGAGTTACAAGAGAAGTAAGCAGCATACATAGGAGGTTACAAGAAATTGCAGACAGACACAAAATAGATATGAGTAAAACCAAGCACTTGAGCAGAAGGTACGGGTTAGACTTTGAGACAAAAGATTTTGAACACATGAGGTCTGCAGGAATGAAAACACACGTTAAATAGATACTTCAAAGCGCGCAGGTTTGGAGATGTTTAGACAAGTTGGAGAGTAGGTGGGTTAAGAAAAAGGATAAGAAGAAAGAAAGTACCCCAGATCGGAACGAGAAAGTACAACAGAATGATGATCTTTTTTTTTTTTTTAAACTTTTCTTTTATTGTTAATAACACAATATGATACAGAGTCAGTGGGATCAGGGTCCCGTCAATCGGGAGTAATTACACATCAGTGATATTAGGAAACAGAAGAAGATGAAGAAAGAAAAAAAAAAACTCATAAGGCACAAACAAGGTATCAGTCATAATATAAAAACTTGAGGTAGAGTTTACTTCCAACATATTTTAGGCTATGTGGGGGGGTTTAAAGAGGGTAAAGATATGAGGGTAAAGGGTAGGTTGTACCTGTTCAGACGAAAGGACCGGAGAGTGCCACTCTGGGAAGCGAGGGATGTTGCTGCACGGATAATGGGTGTTGCAGCTCATGTCAACTCTGTGGTCAGCATCAGTTGGGACCAGGTGACTAGCTGACGACATGGGGAAAAGAATCTACCATGGAGGTCTGTTTGGAGCGTTGCTGGAAGGTGACGTTCGGACTCTAGTGGGTGTTTTAGAAAGGGACGTGGGGATAAGGGGCGAGAGGGAGAGAGAAAGAGAATGAGAGAGGATAGAGAGTAAGGAAGAGGAAAAAGGAGAAAAGAAGAAGAAACAGTAGGAAAAGGGAGAGGGAGAAGGGGAAGAAGAGGAAAGAAAAGAAAGAGTGGGAGAGGAGAAAAGAATAGAAAAGAGAGGAAGAGAAGGGGAGATAAGGAGGGGAGAGGGGGGAAAATACAGAGGGAGGGGGAGGTACGGGAGCGAGAGGGAGAGTGGGGAAGAGACGCATGTGGGGGAGGGGAGGGAGAGGGAAGGAAGAAGGGAACAGTGGTGGTTCCGGGTAGGGCACTATTGCCCCCTTGTGAGGAAGGGAGCCCATACCTGTAGGAATAATTGAGCTTGGTCTTGTAAGTTATAGATGATCCGTTCATGCATAGCAGTGCGGATCATGGCTGTAATCCATTCCTCCGGGCTTGGGGGGGTTTCTGACCGCCAGTGTCTGAGTATGCACATTTTTGCAGTAGCTAACGCTGTGTGCAACAGTCGCTTATGTGGTCTAGGGAGGTCTGGTAGGGAGGTCGTATCTTGCAGAAGTATAAGAGCAGGAGGAAGTGGTGACGGAAGTGACATTACTTCAGCCAGAGTGGAGCTCACAGCATCCCAGAGTGGTCTTACTGTCGTACAGTTTACTAAGATATGTATCAGGTCACAGGATGTTTCTGGACATCACCAGCAGTTCGCATGCGGGAGGAGTCCGGTCCTATGCAGTTTCGCTGGGGACCAGTGCCATTCATGTAAGATTTTAAAGAGGCAGAATTTCAAGCGTGCTTCCCGGGTGCCTCTGTCTAGTGTCTCTAGGGTAGCTTCCCAATCGTCTGGGTCTAGATCCTGCTGCAGCCTGGTTTGCCACCGTAGACGTAGTTTGTCCATTAGCGGTTGGGAGTAAAGCCGTTGAATAATTAGATCATATAGACCCGACAATACTCCCTTGCATTGTCCCCATTGCTGCAGGTAAGCCACTATCGGTGAGGGCAGGGATCCCCGCTGTGGAGGTGTATTCCCTTGGGAGAGACAATGCTTGAGTTGCATGTATCTCCATTCCTGGTTCGGGTGTAGGCCGAACTCCTCCCGTAGTTTGGGGAATGGTTTGAGCACATCGTTCTCCAGAACCTGTGAGAGGGTAAGGATGCCTGCCTGTTTCCATTGCGGCCAATGGAGTACTTCGCCACCTATGCGTAGGCCACTGTTGTGCCACAGGGGCGCTTGGGCATGTATAAGGGGGTGGACCCCAAACAGTCGGTGGGCCCTTTGCCAGGATGCCCTGGTCGCCTCCAAGATAGGATTCACTGAGTTAGTGGCTGGGAGGTCTGCACGGTAGGGTCCACCGAGTCCTTCGTTTGCAGTCAGGAGTCGTTTTTCCACTGCTATCCACAAGGGGGGATCTGGTATATTCGACAGTGTATTGGATAACTGAGACATTTGGAGGGCTAAAGAGTAGTGTTCCACTGATGGGAGTCCCATTCCCCCGTTTATGCGGCGGGCCAAAAGCTTGGCTGGTGATAGCCGCGGTCGCATAGTGCCCCACACAAATGATCTAATTAGTGCATCAATGCCTCTTAGTGTGGAGAGGGGCACTTGTAAGGGCAGGAGACCTAGGATATAGGTGAAACGGGGTACCGTCACCATTCTAACCGCTTGTACTCTGCCCCACATGGAAAGGCCTAACTGGGTCCATTTCGCAAAGTCCAGTTTCGTCCGCGTGATGAGAGGATCAATGTTGTCCGCAACCATGTGTGCCAGTCCAGGGTTAACGAGCACTCCTAGGTATTTAAGGCGTTTTGGCGTCCACCGGAATGGGTAGCCTAGGAGTGCCGCTTTTGTGGTTACTCGCGATAGCGGAAGTGCCTCACTTTTGTCCCAGTTAATACGGTATCCCAATAGGGCTGCGAAGTCCTCGATTACCTCTAATAGGGCAGGAATGGATCTTTCCAGGTCCGTGAGTGTTAAGAGGATATCGTCAGCATAGAGGTATATCTTGGAGGTGCCTTCAGGTAGTGGTAGGCCGGTTATGGAGGGGGAGGACCGGATGGCTGCCGCCAAGGGCTCCATCGCCAAAAGGAACAGGAGAGGTGAAAGGGGGCACCCCTGCAGTGTACCCCTTCGGATAGGGAAAGGGTCTGAGAGGAAGCCTCCGCACTTGACTCTGGCCGCGGGTTGGTCATAGAGCAGTCGTACCATGGAGATAAATTTGTTGCCTAGGCCAAATCTCTCTAAGGCTGCAAATAGGTAGGGCCATTCTATGCGGTCGAACGCTTTTTCGGTGTCTAAGGACAGGGCCAGCGCCGACTCCGGGGAGTCTCTGGCCGCCCATAAGGTATGGCATAGGGTTCGTAGGTGGTTCCTAGACGTGCGGCCCGGTACAAACCCCACCTGTGTATAGTGTATTAAGGACGGGATTACTTTACGTAGTCTGTTTGCCAGGACGCTTGCTAGAATTTTGATGTCCCCGTTTAGTAGAGAGATGGGTCGGTAGCTGCCGCATAATAAAGGATCTCTCCCAGGCTTCGGTATGACAGCTATTGTGGCATTGTTGGATATGGCCCCTAATGTCTGTGTTTCGCAGGCTTCATTGAGGGCTTCGCATAGGATATCAATCGCCTCTGCCCCTACCCATTTGTAAAATTCTGCAGGGTATCCATCCTCTCCGGGTGATTTGTGGTACGGGAGGTCAGAGATGACGTTATCTATCTCCTGTCTGCTTATTTCCCCTTCTAATAGGCTACGGCCTCGTTTGTTAGGGAGGGGAGGTCTAGCTTCTTTAAAAAGATGGTAGCTTGCGCTGGGTTAGTCGTGGTTTCCGGCGTGTAAAGGTGTCTATAAAATTGGGCAAATTCGTTTGCAATGGCCTGCGGGTGGGTCAGTATGTCCCCGGAGGGAGAGCGGATGGCTGGGATGGCTAGGGCGGCAGCCCTTTGACGGAGTGGGGCTGCGAGCAGTCGTCCCGCCTTCTCACCCTGTTCATAGTGTCTCCCTTGGAGTCTCTGTAATGCGAATTCGGCCTGGGTGGTGTATAACTCATTAAGGGCCATTTGTGCTTGCTCTAAACTTCGGCGGCCTGGAAGGGAGGGGTGTGCCGTGTATTGTCTGGTTAGTCGGCGTATGTCGAGTTCCAGAGCCGCTTGTTGCTCCTTTCTGTCTTTGTTCGCTATCGCCGCATCCCGCATGAGCTGTCCCCGTATCGAGGCTTTGGCTGCAGCCCACATAGTTCGACTCGAATCAACCGTACCAAGGTTGTCTTGGGCGAAAGTGGTCGCATGGTCCTGTAGCTGCAACTTACCTTGGGGGGATCGATATCGATGGATCGCTAATCTCCAGGGTTTCCGGCCCGGGGATACCAGGCCTAAGCGGAAGGCTGTAAGGACTGGGGAGTGGTCTGATAGGCCTCTCTCCAGTATATCGTCCTCCACGGTGTGGGCCATAAGATTGTGGGATAGGAGAAAGTAATCGATCCGTGATTGGGTACCGTGCACCGGCGAGAGAAAGGTAAATTCTCTGTCCGTTGGGTGAGTCAGCCTCCAGTGGTCAACCAAACCGTTATCTGCGAGTATATCAGACTGGATGGCCCTGTCTGCGTTGTTACTCGTGTCTAGAGGCCCTGTCCTGTCCAATGCTGCGTCCCTTGCTAGGTTCCAGTCTCCTCCTATAACGTAACAGGATGCCCCTATCTCGGTTAGAAGTCGATTGAGCTGGAGAAAGAAGAGGCGTTTGGGACCTGTTGGTGCATAAACTGATCCCACACACAATGTTGAGTCCCCTATTTTCAGTTTGGTAAATATGTATCGGCCCTCGGGGTCTGTCCACGATTTGACGACCGTGAAAGGGAGGGTTTTGCGTAAGAGGATCGCCACCCCGCTTTTTCTTGGGACATTCTCCGTATCGGGTGAGGGTGGAGTGCAACTAAACAAGACGGTTCCCACCCAGTCACGTCGTAATCTATCAGATTCAAGACTGTCTAGGTGTGTCTCTTGCAATAAGGCAATATCTGCCTGCTTAGAATTAAGGTAGGATAGGACTTTCTTCCATTTGATAAAGTGGGTAAGGCCGTTTACGTTCCATGATATCACCCTGAGGGGAACCACCGGTGCTCCCATCTGGTTGGGTATCCTTGTTTCCTGTGTCCCCCCACCCGGGGGTATGAGCTCGGGGGAGTGGGGTGGACTCTGTGAACTAAAGAGGATGTCGGGGAGAGGGAAGGGGGGGAATGGTAGGTGGCGGGCGCGTTGGATACGAAGAGGAGTTGAAAAGAGAATAGAGAGAAGACAGTGGGGGGGAGAAGAAATAAAAAAAATTTAAAAAAAAAAAAAACACATTTAAAAAAAGAAGGTAAAGAGGGGGAGACCGGGATACAAATCCCGAAGTGCACGAACTTTGACCGGCGGGTCTAAAACCTAGGCCGAATGAGCTTCGACGCCCGGCCAGCGGGCCCCGCGCCGGGGGGGGAAGAGAGGGGCGGTGCCCACGGGGCGCCCCAGACCTCCGCGTGGGTGCATCCAATTATGTCGGGGGGGAGTGTGGAATGTGTTTGTGACCAGAGGATGGGGGGAGGAGGGGAGGGCACATGTTGGCCGCGTCCCTTTGCGGGGGGGATGGAGGAAGCGCGAGGAAAGGACAGGGGCAAGTGTTGTTGTTACTAAGGTCGCTTCCCCTTGGTTATTCTGAGGGGTTGTGGCATGTATATGCTCTGGGACTTGGCATCTGTGGTCTGTTCTGCTTTGCACCAACGCCCATCATTATGTCACTATTGCGTTTGTTAGTAGATCGGGGTCTAGAGCTCAAAACCCAGTTCAGAATCGTTTTGCCCCAGCCCTGCCAGGGCAAGCCAGTAGTGTGCAAGGGTATTGCGTCAGTTCCCATATTTTCCAGAGGACGTTATCGGTCCTGATTCTAGATGGGAGAAGTGATACGGGACATGGAAAGTGTTACCCGGCATGAAAGGGAGGGGCGTTGAGAAACCAAAGTAAAGGTAATCGGGGGCCAACAAAAACTATCACACAATCCGAACAGGCTGAGCAGTCCGAGGCGGTTAAAGCCTTCTGGGGGGGGGGTGGTTCTCCGTGGTTCCATGTTTGAGGAGTGTACATTAAAGTAGAGTACTCATAATGTCTCTATGTCTGGGCTTTTTCAACAAAGTTCCAATGTTTCCTGCAACGTTTCTGTGGCAGTCTGTGGTTGTAGATATCGAGGGCTTGTAGGAAAACTGTGTCCATGTTGGTTTCAGGTAGTAGGCACCTAGGGTTTCAAAGGGGATCGGGACTTGTCTCTGTCCGGCAGTTGTGTGTGCATCACCCCCGCCTGTAGGACTTGGCCCCTGTCATCAAACTTTTTGTTAACCTCTCCAGGTCTCTGCCCCTGGTTTGGGGGTCTGTAGTAGGTCTTCCGTCGGTATCCAGAGCAATTTCCGATTGGCCCATTCCCCTAGTTTGGCTCTGTGTGTCTTGGGGGGGTTGGGTTGTTAATTCCATGGATTGTGTCGGATCATGCAGCCCCTCTAGGAATGACTTCAAATCCTCTGGGTCATAGAAGGTTCGTGACTCTCCGTTCTTAGTTATCCACATCCTGGCTGGCTCGAAGAGGCCGAATTTAACGTCCAGATGGCGAAGGCGAGGGCGGAAGTAGAGAAAGGCTCTTCTTCGATCTGCTGTTTCTTTGGAGAAGTCTGCTGAAAGGCGGATTTCGAGGGGATCGAGCCGGAGTGGGCCTTGCCTTCGGGACAGCTGTAGCAATTGGCGGACCTGCCCGTGCCGGAGGAAGCAGGCTATGATTGGACGAGGACGATCTTGTCCGTTTTGTCTCTTAAGACCAAGTCTATGCGCTCTTTGAAATTCCAGAGGGGGGTCAAAGGTTACGTCGGCTAGTTTGGGAAGCGTGTCTCGCAGGTAAGAGAGGATATCTGTACCCTCAATGCCTTCCGGAAATCCGAGGAAGCGGATGTTGTTTCTGCGGCTTCGGTCCTCAAGGTCGGTTAACTTGCTGCAAAGGTACAAGCCAGACCACGCCCCCCAGAATGATGATCTTATAACCATGTTACCAATGAGAGAAACAGCAGGGGGAAAACTTGTCCATGTACCATGGCACAGGTGTGATATTCAATCCTTTACGGAAGATTACCCTAAGTTAAGAGAGAAACCGATCGAATGGTATCAACAAACAGATAGATTTGTGAAACTCGCAAAATGTCTTTGGGAAGACCTGAATACTTTATTCGAAATTGTAGTTCCGGCAGATTTGTGGGAAGATTGTAAAAGGGCTGTAGATTGGCCAACAAGTGAACCAGAAAGAGATAGGGACACAGGTGCACCATCGCCTAGGGTAATGAGCATGTACCATAAAGTGATTGAGTACCTGAAAACAAAAGTTGCGTCGAAAAATGTAGATTGGCAGAAGATTGACAGAACAGCACAGGAGGTTAAGGAATCGATACATGCATACTATGAGAGATTGTTGAAAACATTTAAAAATGACAGTGGCACGGAAATGATTGAGGAAAAGGACATGCTCCATTTTGTGTTCAGATTTGTGGAAGGATTAAGACCTGAAATCAGCCAGATGATTAAAATGCATTCAATTTGTTGGCAGTCAAAATCGATCGATGAAGTGTTGAACTATGCAAAATACTGCAGTGATGAGGTTGAGACAAAGCAGAAAAGGTTGAAAGAAAAAGTGATGGTGATGCAGATTAGAGCAGCTCATACAGGTTTGCAAGGTTTCTAACAACAGTTGCCGCAGCAGCAACAGCAGGGAAATGCTATGTTCCAGCCACAGATGAGAGGCAGAGGCCGAGGAGGTTTTGTGAATAATGGTCCTGGTTTAAATACTGTTGTGATTCCTAATGGTATACAGGCAATGAAGAAAGTGATGCCATGTCACACGTGCGGAATCGTCGGACATTGGAAACGGGAGTGCCTAATGTTGGTGCAGGAAGGTGTGGGTCAGCAAAACAATGATGTCAATACATTTCAGAATATGAGAGGACCGAAATTGAGAAGTCCAAATCCAAATTTCCAAAATAATGTAAATCAGATGCAGGTGCAAATGCCCCGTGTACAAATGGTACAATCGCAGCCAATGCAACAGCAGTTTCCTATGGTACCTAATCAGCAAATGCAAATACCCTTAGCACCAATGAATCAGCAACAAGTAATGCTTCCTCAACAGGTCACGGATCAAGGAATGAATCAAAATGACACAGTACACCAATTCCCGTTACACAGTGAGAATGGAATAAACAATGAATGGGAGAGTGAAAGTTCAGATGAGGAGGGAAATTGTATGCTTGCAGCATCTTTGGAAGTTGATCAAAAGGGACCATATGTGGAAGGAAGAGTTATGGGTCACAGCGTTTCATTCTTGGTTGACACAGGAGCTACACGCTCTACAGTCAGAAGTATCGAAGTACAAAATTTGCCACTTTCAGGAAGAACAGTTCAAGTAGTGGGAGTAGCAAATAGGTATCTGACAAACCCAATCACAGATCCAGTGCAAGTCAAAATTGGTAACTTTCAAGGGTTACATAAATTTGTGGTGTGTGACTCAAGTCCGATATCCCTATTAGGGAGAGATTTATTGTGCAAATTGGGATGCTCGATTATGTGCTCAAATAATGGAATTAAAATTCAGACAAACAGTGATGAGGAAGAAGAGAACAGTTTAGAAGAAGACAAAATGGAAACTGTTGACGAAGAGTATCCCCTGATTACTCTTTATACTATGCTCACTGAAGAAGATATTCCAGCTGATTTACAAGAAACAGTTGAAAAGGAAGTGTGGGATATGACAGGGAAAGAAGTGGGATTGGTCAAAGGAGCAGAACCAGTGAAAGTGACTGTAAAACCCAATGTAAATTTTCCTCAGACTTTACAATACCATATGTCACAGGACACTCTCATGAAAGTCGCCCAACTCATTGATGAGTTTGTGAAACAGGGAGTACTGAAAGAAGTACTAAGTAGTTCATGTATGTAGGAGGCTGGACTGGCTTGTAGTGAGTACCAAGGGGTACTTACACCTTGCACCAGGCCCAGGTATCCCTTATTAGTGTATAGGGTGTCTAGCAGCATAGGCTGATAGAAAAGGTAGCTTAGCAGAGCAGCTTAGGCTGAACTAGGAGACGAGTGAAGCTCCTACAGTACCACTAGTGTCATATGCACAATATCATAAGAAAACACAATACACAGATATATTAAAAATAAAGGTACTTTATTTTTATGACAATATGCCAAAAGTATCTCAGTGAGTACCCTCAGTATGAGGATAGCAAATATACACAAGATATATGTACACAATACCAAAATATGCAGTAATAGCAATAGAAAACAGTGCAAACACAGTATAGTCACAATAGAATGCAATGGGGGCACATAGGGATAGGGGCAACACAAACCATATACTCTAGAAGTGGAATGCGAACCACGAATGGACCCCAAACCTATGTGACCTTGTAGAGGGTCGCTGGGACTGTAAAGAAACAGTGAGGGTTAGAAAAATAGCCCACCCCAAGACCCTGAAAAGTGGGTGCAAAGTGCACCTAAGTTCCCCAAAGAGCACAGAAGGCGTGATAGGGGAATTCTGCAGGAAAGACCAACACCAGCAATGCAACAACGATGGATTTCCAGACGAGAGTACCTGTGGAACAAGGGGACCAAGTCCAAAAGTCACGATCAAGTCGGGAGTGGACAGATGCCCAGGAAATGCCAGCTGTGGGTGCAAAGAAGCTGCCACCGGATGGTAGAAGCTGAGGATTCTGCAAGAACGACACGGGCTAGAAACTTCCCCTTTGGAGGATGGATATCCCACGTCGTGAAGAGTTGTGCAGAAGTGTTTTCCCGCAGAAAGACCACAAACAAGCCTTGCGAGCTGCAAAGCTCGCGGTTAGGGTTTTTGGATGCTGCTGTGGCCCAGGAGGGACCAGGATGTCGCCAATTACGTGAGGGGACATAGGGGGCATCCAGCAAGACAAGGAGCCCTCTCAGAAGCAGGCAGCACCCGCAGAAGTGCCAGAACAGGCACTACGAACTGGAGTGAAACGGTGCTCACCCAAAATTGCACAAGAGAGTCCCACGCCGCCGGAGGACAACTCAGGAAGTCATGCAATGCAGGTTAGAGTGGCGTGGAACCAGGCTTGGCTGTGCACAAAGGAAATCCTCGGTGAGTGCACAGGAGCCGGAGTAGCAGCAAAACACGTGGTTCCCAGCAATGCAGTCTAGCGTGGGGAGGCAAAGACTTACCTCCACCAAACTTGGACTGAAGAGCTACTGGACTGTGGGAGTCACTTGGACAGAGTTGCTGAATTCAAGGGACCTCGCTCGTCGTGCTGAGAGGAGACCCAGAGGACCGGTGATGCAGTTCTTTGGTGCCTGCGGTTGCAGGGGGAAGATTCAGTCTTCCCACGGGAGATTTCTTCGGAGATTCTAGTGCAGAGAGGAGGCAGACTACCCCCACAGCATGCACCACCAGGAAAACAGTCGAGAAGGCGGCAGGATCAGCGTTACAATGTCGCAGTAGTCGTCGTTGATACATTGTTGCAGTTTTGCAGGCTTCCAGCGCGGTCAGCAGTCGATTCCTTGGCAGAAGGTGAAGAGAGAGATGCAGAGGAACTCTGATGAGCTCTTGCATTCGTTATCTAAGGAATTCCCCAAAGCAGAGACCCTAAATAGCCAGAAAAGAGGGATTAGCTACTTAGGAGAGAGGATAGGCTAGAAACACCTGAAGGAGCCTATCAGAAGGAGTCTCTGACGTCACCCGCTGGCACTGGCCACTCAGAGCAGTCCAGTGTGCCAGCAGCACCTCTGTTTCCAAGATGGCAGAGGTCTGGAGCACACTGGAGGAGCTCTGGGCACCTCCCAGGGGAGGTGCAGGTCAGGGGAGTGGTCACTCCCCTTTCCTTTGTCCAGTTTTGCGCCAGAGCAGGGCTGAGGGGTCCCTGAACCGGTGTGGACTGGCTTATGCAGAAATGGGCACCATCTGTGCCCATGAAAGCATTTCCAGAGGCTGGGGGAGGCTACTCCTCCCCTGCCTTAACCCCTTTTTCCAAAGGGAGAGGGTGTAACACCCTCTCTCTGAGGAACTCCTTTGTTCTGCCTTCCTGGGCCAAGCCTGGCTGGACCCCAGTAGGGCAGAAACCTGTAAGAGGGGTTGGCAGCAGCAGCAGCTGCAGTGAAACCCCTGAAAAGGCAGTTTGGCAGTACCCGGGTCTGTGCTAGAGACCCGGGGAATCATGGGATTGTCTCCCCAATACCAGGATGGCATTGGGGGGGCAATTCCATGATCTTAGACATGTTACATGGCCTTGTTCGGAGTTACCATTGTGAAGCTACACATAGGTGTAGTGCACGCGTGTAATGGTGTCCCCGCACTCACAAAGTCCGGGGAATTTGCCCTGAACAATGTGGGAGCACCTTGGCTAGTGCCAGGGTGCCCATACACTAAGTAACTTAGCACCCAACCTTTACCAGGTAAAGGTTAGACATATAGGTGACTTATAAGTTACTTAAGTGCAGTGTAAAATGGCTGTGAAATAACGTGGACGTTATTTCACTCAGGCTGCAGTGGCAGGCCTGTGTAAGAATTGTCAGAGCTCCCTATGGGTGGCAAAAGAAATGCTGCAGCCCATAGGGGTCTCCTGGAACCCCAATACTAGGGAATTATAAGGGTGTTCCAGTATGGCAATGTAAATTGGTAAAATTGGTCACTAGCGTGTTAGTGACAATTTGGAAAGAAATGAGACAGCATAACCACTGAGGTTCTGGATAGCAGAGCCTCAGTGAGACAGTTAGTCATAACACAGGTAACACATACAGGGCACACTTATGAGCACTGGGGCCCTGCCTGGCAGGGTCCCAGTGACATATACAACTAAAACAACATATATACAGTGAAATATGGGGGTAACATGCCAGGCAAGATGGTACTTTCCTACAATGTAATTCACCAATCATGGGACTAATAAAACCAAGTGGAAAGGTCCGAATTGTTCAAGATTTGAGAAAAATAAATGACATACTAGTCAAATGTTGTCCCGTAGTACCAAATCCAGCTGTAATAATGTTTCAAATTCCCTGTGATGCAGAGTGGTTCTCAGTCATCAACTTGTCACAAGCATTCTTTTCTGTGCCTCTTCATGAGGACAGCCAATTTCTCTTTTGCTTCAAATTCCTGGACAGGGTATACAGTTGGTGTTGAATTCCTCAAGGGTTTTCGGAGTCACCATCAATTTTCACTCAGATTCTAAAGAAAAATCTGGAATCATTTGAATTACCATTTGAATCAACCTTAGTACAGTATATTGACGATTTACTGATTGCATCCAAAACAGAAAATGACTGTACAGTTGACACTATTGCCCTACTGAACCATTTGGGAAGGAATGGACACAAAGGGGGTCATTCTGACCTCGGCGGTAAAAGGCACTTACCGCCGGTCAGAAGACCGCCATAACACCGCCGCGGCCGCGGTAAACCGCCACGGTCATTCTGACCCGCAACTGGCAAACCGCCAAAAACCCGACATCCACAAAAGTCCGCCCCACCAAAGGTCAGCGCAAAAATGGCGATGACCAAACCTCCACCGTCACGCCAACAGAAATACGCCCATACCATTCCGACCCACAAATCCATGCGGCGGTCTTTCAAACGCGGTATTCCATTGGCGGTACACACCGCCGCGGTCAAAATACACACACACATAGAAAACTCAGCCACATTGGTCAGTTTAAAATACACACACCTGATACTCATACTAACACCACTCCCACACACCCAACACAATATAAAACACACACCCACATCACCCACAAGCCCCTACGACCCAAAATTATTGACGAAGGCTAGAGAGAGAGCACAGAATAGACAATCACACAACACAGAGGCACACAACACCATCACCCACACAGAATCCACGCACCAAACACCACACACCACCACACGCACCACACTCATCACCACAAACGCCACCCCACACCTCAACCACACCACCCCATGGCACCCCAAAGACACCCCAGGTTCAGTGACGCCGAACTCAGGGTCATGGTGGAGGAAATAGTCCGTGTAGAGCCCCAGCTCTTCGGGGCACAGGTGCAGCACACCACAATTGGCAGGAAGATGGAGCTATGGAAAAGGAGAGTGGACAGGGTTAACGCGGTGGGACAGCATCCACGCAATCGGGAGGACATCAGGAAGAGATGGAACGACCTACGGGGAAGGTGTGTTCCATGGTATCAAGGCACAACATTGCGGTGCAGAAGACTGGCGGCGGACCCCCACCTACTCCCCCCGAATTTACCGCATGGGAGGAGGTAGTCTTGCACATCCTGCATCCTGAGGGCCTCGCAGGAGTAGGCGGAGGAATGGACTCTGGTAAGGCAAATCTTCACTACTCCTTCCCACCCCCACCCCACCTGCATGCCAAATCATACCCCCACCCTCACCCCCTCCCCCATCACACCAACTCCTTGCAAATGGCTCACCATCACAACCCACCCATCCCAACACCAAGCCCTGCATGCGACCACAAAGCATGGACACCCATCACCAAAGCATGCCCACTGCACACACACATCACCCCCACAAGCCACCCTCACAAAAGCCCCCACAAGGGAATGCCTGCACTTGGGTACATGGACACCCACCCATCACACGAAATGCCACACACAGAAGCAATAACCATACCTTTATACCCCTGCAGGACCCGAACGCCACCACACCGCCACAGAGGGTCCAGAGATGTCCATCCCACCCCCAGAAGAGGCCCCTAGCGATGACAGCAGCTCTGTCTCCCTGGAGCCAGATGACCAGCCCGGCCCATCGGGGACCTCTGGACAGTCGGTTCCCCACAGACAGCCACAGGCTACACCAGACCCAACCCCCTCTGGGAACACAAGCACAGCTCCCACCCAGCGGGCCCATGCCTCTGTCTCCAGGACACGTAAATCAGCGGTGTGTCCACCACTACAGGGCACCCAGGTTGACCCACCACCCCAACAACAACAGGGACCTGGGGGCAGTGGTAGTGGGCACACCGTCCAGGGGACAGAGGCCCAGGAACACAGGGGAACTGGGAGGGCTGCTGTGCGACAAGGGGGGGACAGGCCCGGGGAACCGACTCTCCAAGAGGCCCTCTCCTCCATCATGGGAGCATACCACCGCTCCCAGGAGACGATGGCGACGGTACTGGCCCGGTTCCAGGAGATCCAGGAACTGCAGGAGGAACGGTACATGGGGTTCAGGGAGGAACTGAGGAACATCGGTTCCGCAATGGGGACCATCGTCGTGGCCCTTACCCAGATCGTCACCACATTGCGGGACCATGTGGCACCCCAAAGGGCCCCTGTCACTAGCCCAGGCCAGGAACAGCCTACCACCTCCGCCGGCGCTAGTGGACAGGAGGCCCCCACACAACGACAGGCCACCAGAACCCCACCTCCTGCAGAAGAAGAACCACCCCGCAAGCGGAACCTGAGATCTCACAAGAAGACAGAGTAGGATTGCAAGACCCCCGCCAGCCTAATATACCCCCTGATGTCATCCCACTGTCCCACATTGTCACCCTGTCCAACCTTGAACTGCCCCTGCTCCATCCTTCCACAGGCATATGGACAATGCACCTGTGCGACTGAGAACTGGACTCTGCCATGGACATTACTCCACCCCCACCCATCACCGTTTCCCAATCATGTACCTATATGTAGCACTTAAAATAAATCACTTATTGCACTTAAAAAAACAGGAGTCTGCATGTATTCTTAACAAATGTATTACACATAACAGTGCAATAATGTCCAGTTACTTTGTGATGACAACATACCAATTTCAATAAGCTTTATTCCATTGGCAAAGAAAGCAGAAGTCAGGCAGTGGGTCATACAGCTCTGAAAAGGGAAGGGAAAGTCACAAATCAGTCAACAGGAACTGGGGGGAAACACAGACAGTGGAGACGCATGAGGCCTTAAGTAAATGTAAAATGGGGTGGCTGATTCTTACCTGTGTGCTACTGAAAATATTGCTGTATGACTGTATCCCTGTTGTCCGTGTCGTCCTCGTCGTCTTCCTCCTCTTCACTTTACACAGGCTCCACAGCTGCTACAACACCACCATCTGGACCATCCTCCTGCAGAAAAGGCACCTGGCGTCACAATGCAAGATTGTGAAGCATACAGCAGGCCACGATGATCTGGCACACCTTCTTTGGTGAGTACATGAGGGATCCCCCTGTCATATGCAGGCACCTAAACCTGGCCTTCAGGACCCCGAGGGTCCTTTCTATGATCCTCCTAGTTCGCCCATGGGCATCATTGTACCGTTCCTCTGCCCTGGTCCGGGGATTCCTCACTGGGGTCAGTAGCCACGACAGGTTGGGGTAACCAGAGTCACCAATTAGCCACACACGGTGTCTCTGTAGCTGTTCCATCACATAAGGGATGCTGCTATTTCGCATGACATACGCGTCATGCACTGACCCAGGGAACTTGGCATTTACATGGGAGATGTACTGGTCAGCCAAACAGACCACCTGGACATTCATCGAATGATAACCTTTTCTGTTTCTGTACACCTGCTCACTTTCTTTGGGGGGAACCAAAGCCACATGGGTCCCATCAATGGCACCAATGATGTTGGGGATATGTCCAAGGGCATAGAAATCACCCTTCACTGTAGCCAATTCGCCCACCTCAGGGAAAATAAT
Organism: Pleurodeles waltl; assembly: GCF_031143425.1. Lineage (NCBI taxonomy): Eukaryota > Metazoa > Chordata > Amphibia > Caudata > Salamandridae > Pleurodeles > Pleurodeles waltl. Next base: position 3,408,340 of record NC_090442.1, on the reverse strand, counting down.
GTAGCTACGCATGTATTTCATCAGGGCAGACAACACTCTGGACAAAACCTTAGAAAACATAGGCTGAGACATCCCAGATGATATGGCCACTGTTGTCTGAAAAGACCCACTTGCCAAAAAATGGAGTACTTACAGAACCTGCACCAGAGGGGGAATCCCTGTGGGTTGGCGGATGGGGGACATCAGGTCTGGCTCCAGCTGGTCACATAATCAATCAATCACATTTATAAAGCGCGCTACTCACCCGTAAGGGTCTCAAGGCGCTGGGGGGGGGGTCAGTGCTCGAAGAGCCAGGTCTTGAGCTGCCTTCTGAAGTGGAGGTGGTCTTGTATGGCGCGAAGGTGGCTGGGAAGAGAGTTCCAGGTCTTAGCTGCTAGGTAAGAGAAGGACCTGCCTCCGGCGGTGGCTTTTCGAATGCGAGGTACGGCTGCCAGGGCTTGTCCGGTCGAGCGTAGGGTGCGAGGAGGAGAGTAGAAGGAGATGCGGTGGTTGATGAGTTTTGGTCCGAGGTTGTGCAGGGCTTTGTGTGCGTGGGTGAGGAGTCTGAAGGTGATCCTCTTGTTGACTGGGAGCCAGTGGAGTTTCTTCAGGTGTCCGGAGATGTGGTGGTGGCGGGGTATGTTCAGGATGAGTCGTGCAGCAGCGTTCTGGATTCGTTGAAGTTTCCTCTGCAGCTTGATGGTGATGCCGGCGTACAGAGCGTTCCCATAGTCCAAGCGACTGGTGACGAGGGCGTGGGTGACGGTCTTCCTGGTGTCGGTGGGGATCCAGCGGAAGATCTTGCGGAGCATGCGGAGGGTGTTGAAGCATGCTGAGGTCACCAAGTTGACCTGTCTGGTCATGGAGAGGGAAGAGTCCAGGATGAAACCGAGGTTGCGTGCGTGGTCGGTGGGTTGGGGAGTGCTGCCTTGGGCGGGAGGCCACCCGGAGTCGTCCCAGGCGGTAGGTGTAGGGCCGAGGATGAGGACCTCCGTCTTCTCTGTATTCAGTTTAAGCCGGCTGTCTGTCATCCAGTTCGCTACTTCCTTCATGCCTTCGTGTAGTCTGGTTCTTGCTGAGGTGGGGTTGTTGGTGAGGGATAGGATGAGCTGGGTGTCGTCTGCGTAGGATATGAGGTCGAGTCCGTGTTTGCGTGCGATGTTCGCCAGGGGGGTCATGTAGATGTTGAAGAGGGTGGGGCTGAGGGAGGATCCCTGGGGGACGCCGCAGATGATCTCCGTAGCTGTGGATCTGAAGGGGGGGAGGCGGACTCTCTGAGTTCTTCCGGAGAGGAAGGAGGTGATCCATAGTTCATGTATAGCTGCTCTGTCAAGCCTGTATGTAAGTAGGATATGTCGTTCTTCCATTGTCGACAGGTCCACCAGCGGTCGGTACACGGGAGGATTCATCCTTCTCCTCGCAAGTCCCAGCAGACGGTGCCTAGGAAGGACAACATGGAGCACAGAGTCAAGCAACCCACAGGTTCGTTCACACAGCTTGCACAGTACACGAATCGCTATGCATTGAAAGGCTTGTATGAGTGGCAATGCAAGGCCTAGGCCTGTGTGACGCAGTAGAAATCATGCCATGTGGGCCCTTGAAATGGCGGCTGCCTGACCTGTGAAGTGTGACAGTGGGATGTGAGGTCACTGCGCTGGCGTGGCACACCGTGGCGGTAGGCGGTCGAAGACCGCGGCGCAAAGCAGCATTGGTTAACATTGAACCCTATGGGTCTCAGGAGCCAATGACGCCATTTTCTATCTGATTAATCACTCGAGACCTGATCATCCACAGGAGAGGACCTATACTGCAAGTGCTGCTGTGACCTCGGTCTGGGAGATACAATGGCTGCTGCGACTGGGGAAAGGGCCCCTGCCTTCACTTCCGAAGAATTGGAGACACTTGTTGATGGGGTCCTCCCCCAGTGTGCGCTACTCTACGGTCCTCCAGACCAACAGGTTAGTTCACAGTGTGCACATTGAATGGGCTATGCCTGTGTTGAGTGGGGTGTATGTAAGATGGTGGGGAGGGGAGCGAATGAGGAGTGCAACGCACGAAAGATGAGAGCATGTGCCACATGGCAAGGTTGGGGAGGGGGGGCCACTCACATTGACCAGGCAGAAAACTGATGCGAATTCCTTTACCACCCTGTACCTGTCACATAGGTCAGCGCCCATCAGAAGATCGACATTTGGCGTGCCATCGCCAAGGACGTCAGGGCCCTGGGGGTCCACAACAGACGGGGCACCCACTGCCGAAAGAGGTGGGAGGACATCCGCTGCGGGACCAGAAAGACCGCCGAGTCTCTGCTGAGGATGGCCTCCCAACGTAGGAGGGGTGCCAGCCACCAATTGACCCCCTGATGTCCCGGATCCTGGCGGTGGCCTACCCCAATTTGGATGGGCGCGTGAGGACATCACAGCAGACACAAGGGGGTGAGTATCAGCACATTCTGCTATCTTTGCGCGCAGTGAAGGTGTCTGGGTGGGGGAGGAGGGCTGTGGCTATCTCCAGGCCAGGGCGCATTCTGTAGGCTAGGCCCCTCCGTTAGACATGGCCCTGTGCCCCCGCCCCCCACCTCTGTAGGGTGCCAAGTACAGCTATCCATGGTCCGGCCTCACCCATGTGTGCATTTGTCGTCCATAGACCTGTAGGCCTAGTCACAATAACTGAGTAGTGTACCCCGATTGCGCGGCCTAGTTCAGGGGGCTTCTGCGTCTGTCCTCTCCGACAACGGTGTTGCCAATGCATGCACTCAACCTGTCTTCATTTCTCCCCCCCCCATTTTCTTTGTCTTCCTGTTCATGTGTGCATTAGCATCATCAGGCGGAGGAGAAGTGGCATCGGCGCACGAGGGAGCTGCATCTCACATGGGCCCGGAGGGCCATACAACCGACTCCGAGTACACCAGTGAGACGGAGGGCGAGTGGAGCTCCACAACGGGGACCCGTGGAGACGTCAGCGACACCGACATGTCCTCGGAAGGGAGCTCCCTAGCGGTGGCGGCAACATCCGTGCCCACCGCCACAACAAGTACAGCCGCCACCCAGCGCACCAGCCCCGCCCTCCCAGCAGCCCCTCAGCCTTCGCTCTGTGCCCGCGCGGCCAGGAAGGCGGGCATCTCCTTCGCCCCAGGCACCTCAGGCCCTGCCCCAGTTACCCCTGCTGCCCTCAGTGAGGAGGTAATTGACCTCCTCAGGACACTCATTGTTGGGCAGTCTACCCTTTTGAATGCCATCCAGGGTGTAGAAAGGGAGGTGCATCGGAGCAATGCATACCTGGAGGGCATTCATTCGGGTCAGGCTGCCCATCAGCGATCGTTCAATGCTCTGGCCTCAGCACTGACGGCAGCCATTGTCCCTGTCTCCAGCCTCCCTCTTCTGACTCCCTCCACCCAGTCCCAGTCTCCTGTTTCTCTGCCTATCCCATCCACACCATCAGACCAGCCAGCACACACCTCTACACCCAAGGGCAGGTCATCCAGACATAAGCACCACAGATCCAACAAGCATTCACCCAAGCAACATCCAGATGCAGACATGCCAACAGTCACTACCACCTCTGTGTCCCCCACCTCCTCATCTCCCTCCTCCCTCCCTGTGACGTCTCCACTCACACCTGCATGCACACCACCATCAGCCAGTACTACCATCACCAGCACACCCTCCATTACAGTCCGCACATGTGCAGTCACCACCCCCACTGCCATTTACACGTCCCCTGTGTCCTCTCCCAGTGTGTTTGTCACCCCCTCTCCCAAAGCACACAAACGCAGGCAGCCACCCACCCAACAGCCATCCACCTCATGACAGCCTCCGTCCCAAGCACCTGCACCCAAAGACAGCACACTTGACTCTCCTATAACCACATCCTCTTCCTCCACTCCCATACCCACTACACCTACCCGTCCCTGTCCTTCCAAAGTCCTTTTCCTTTCCAACCTTGAGCTCGTTCCAATCACTGACCCACCCCCTCCATCTGGTAAGAGTAAAAAAAGCACCTCAGCCACCACCAGCCCTGCATCTACTGTGACCATAGTGCAGGGCTATTGGAGTCCACCAGATCCTAGGGCAGGAACATAGGCCAGCAGCAGGGGGACAGCCAGCCCACCCCCTTGGAAGAGGACAAAAAAGAAAAAGGGCCGGCGCGACAAGACTGAGACGGCTGCCACCAAGGACAGTAGCCTTGCCCCGTCACCTGCCACATTATCCAAGGGAGGCAAGGGCCACAGAGCTTCAGCGAAGGAGGGCAAGGGCAGCAGGGCGGAGAAGTCAGGCAGCAGGCAAGCTGCCCAGGAGGGCCCCACCAGCCCCATTCCGGTTGTGACGGACGACACCCACGGGCCCAGGACTCCATCACAGGAGGGCCCCGCGACGCAAGTTCGGATGGCGAATGAGCGGGAAGTCTTGCCCAGGTCTGGCTACCTAGACACATAGGACAAGCACGCTGAATAGGGCCCCGCCGGGAGGAGCACCGCTGAACAGGGCCCCGCCGGGAGGAGCACCACTGAACAGGGCCCCGCCGGGAGGAGCACAGCTGAACAGGGCCCCGCCGGCACAAGAACCGCTGAACAGGGCCCCGCCGGGAGGAGCACCGCTGAACAGGGCCCCGCCGGGAGGAGCACCGCTGAACAGGGCCACGCCGGGAGGAGCACCGCTGAACAGGGCCCCGCCGGCACAAGAACTGCTGAACAGGGACCCGCCGGGAGGAGCACCGCTGAACAGGGCCCCGCCGGCACAAGAACCGCTGAACAGGGCCCCGCCGGGAGGAGCACCGCTGAACAGGGCCCCGCCGGCACAAGAACCGCTGAACAGGGCCCCGCCGGGAGGAGCACCGCTGAACAGGGCCCCGCCGGGAGGAGCACCGCTGAACAGGGCCCCGCCGGCACAAGAATCGCTGAACAGGGCCCCGCCGGGAGGAGCACCGCTCCGCTGGGCCCTTCATCTCAAGCACCGCTCCGCTGGGCCCGCCGTCTCAAGCACCGCTCCGCTGGGCTCTTCATCTCAAGCACCGCTCCACTGGGCCCTTCCTGTCAAGCACCGCTCCGCTGGGCCCTTCATCTCAAGCACCGCTCCGCTGGGCCCTTCATCTCAAGCACCGCTCCGCTGGGCCCTTCATCTCAAGCACCGCTCCGCTGGGCCCTTCCTGTCAAGCACCGCTCCGCTGGGCCTTTCATCTCAAGCACCGCTCCGCTGGGCCCTTCATCTCAAGCACCGCTCCACTGGGCCCTTCATCTCAAGCACCGCTCCGCTGGGCCCGCCGTCTCAAGCACCGCTCCACTGGGCCCTTCCTGTCAAGCACCGCTCCGCTGGGCCCGCCGTCTCAAGCACCGCTCCGCTGGGCCCTTCCTGTCAAGCACCGCTCCGCTGGGCCCGCCGTCTCAAGCACCGTTCCGCTGGGCCCTTCCTGTCAAGCACCGCTCCGCTGGGCCCTTCATCTCAAGCACCGCTCCGCTGGGCCCGGCGTCTCAAGCACCGCTCCGCTGGGCCCTTCCTGTCAAGCACCGCTCCGCTGGGCCCTTCATCTCAAGCACCGCTCCGCTGGGCCCTTCATCTCAAGCACCGCTCCGCTGGGCCCTTCATCTCAAGCACCGCTCCGCTGGGCCCTTCATCTCAAGCACCGCTGGCCCATTGACAGTGCCGGTTCTGTGTCGAGCAGGGCTTCAGGTAGCACTCTGGGCACCATGCCTCCTCCATTAACAGTGGAGTCGGTAATCCATCTGATGGACTGTGGCTTGGCACTTCCCAGGATGGTCCAGTGGGCAACCCACCCACTGTAGAGACTTGAGAGACTGTGGCTTTGCACTCCCCAGGATGGGACAGTGGGCATGCCACCCACTGTAGGGACTTGAGAGACTGTGGCTTTGCACTCCCAAGGATGGTACAGTGGGCAATCCACCCACTGTAGAGACTTGTGAGACTGTGGCTTTGCACTCCCCAGGATGGCACAGTGGGCAAGCCACCCACTGTAGAGACTTGTGAGACTGTGGCTTTGCACTCCCCAGGATGGCACAGTGGGCAAGCCACCCACTGTAGAGACTTGTGAGACTGTGGCTTTGCACTCCCCAGGATGGGACAGTGGGCATGGAGGCCCCTCGTGGATCTGGCGTTGTGGACTCATGTGGCTGAGGTCCCCCCACTTCCCTTCCCCCTGAGGTGCCTGTAGTTTTATCATCTGATGCCCCAGCAGTGTTCTCTCCAATGGTATCTGGTCTCCTGTGTGGGCTTTGCCCATGTGTTTGTGCACATTGGCCCACGGACTATGGAACTTTGACGGAATGTGCAGGACTTATTGCCTATGTATATATTGTTGACTATGTTCATTTCTTATTTTTGTATCTTTTATTTAGCATATTTCCCATACCTTCAATGGAGCTATTTATACATATATTTTATAGATCATTTTAATTGTGTCTTTGCATTATTCCGGGGGGTTTGGGTGGCGTCACTCTGACTTGTTGCTCGGCATTGGGGTGTAGGTATTTGTGGTGGGGGGGTGGGTGTATGGCGCATGTGTGTGCCCGTAAGCTTTCCTCCTCCCCCGTCGCCTGTGTCGTAGGTGCAGTACTCACCGTTGTCGTCTGCGCCGGCGTTCGTACTCCTGGTAGATGAGCAGGTAGACAATAGCTGGTAGGATGTGTAATTCGGGTTCCATGGTGTCCAGATTCCTCGTGGAGTGTGTATAGGTGAGCGTTTTCCCGTTCGTAGTCTGTTTCCGCCGTGTTTTTATCGGCGGGGCTCCCGCCCCGGAAAAGGTAGCGGATTGGTGAGTTGTGATAGGGTGGGCGGTACATTGTCTGCCGCCTGCCTGTTGGAGGTGACAGCCGAGCTGTTTGTCTGTCCCGCAGTGGCGGTCGGAGTGTTAAAGTAGCGGGCTGTGTTGGCGGTTCCCGCCAGGGTCAGAATTCCTTTTTTTTGACCGCCTGCCTGTTGGCGGGTTGGCCGCCGCTTTATCACCGACCGCCAGGGTTAGAATGACCCCCAAAGTGTCTCCTTCAAAATTGCAATTCTGCCAGAAGAAAGTGAAATATTTGGGTCACCAAATAGAAAAAGGGTCGAGAAGAATCATGAAAGAAAGAATAACGAGTGTACTTCAAATGAGTCCACCCAAAACGAGAAAAGAGGTGAGAAAGTTTTTGGGAATGGTGAGCTACTGTCGCCAATGGATTCCCAATTTCTCGACTCTAGCCAAACCTTTACTGAAACTGACCCAGAAAGATGTGCAGGATGAAATAGTGTTGAAAAGAGATGATATGGATGCCTTTATTGAATTAAAGGAATGCATGTGCAGAGCTCCAGCCTTAGGTATGCCTGATTACACAAAGCCGTTCACATTGTTTTGGCATGAACGTGATGCATGTTCCTTGTCTGTCTTGACTCAAGCCCATGGTGACGTAAACAGACCAGTAGCATATTTTTCTGCTACTTTGGATCCAGTCGCAGCAGCCTTACCAGGATGCTTGTGTGCTGTAGCAGCAGTTGGTATAAGCCTAAATTAGAGTGAAGGAATAGTGATGGGACATCCTTTAACATTCATGGTCCCTCACTCAGTCGAGATACTTTTGACACGTTCCCGAACACAGCACATGACTGGTGCTAGGCTTACAAGGTACAAGACAATAATTTTGGGATCACCAAATGTGCAATTGAAAAGGTGCACCACGTTGAATCCAGCAACTTTGTTTCCCAGTGAAAATGTTGAAATTGAAAATGTTGATGATATAGAGCACGACTGTCTTCAAGTGACTGAATTTTGTACTAAACCAAGACCTGATATCAAAGATACTCGATTGGAAGAAAATGATCAGATGTTTTTTGTTGATGGTTCATGTTTAAGAGATGCACTAGGAATATTGAAAGCAGGATATGCTGTATGCACAATAACTTGTGTTCTAGAAGCATCTTGGCTTCAAGGAGTTTACTCTGCACAGGTAGCGGAACTAGTAGCCCTTACTAGAGCTTGCCAACTTTCCGCATTGATGAAAGTCACCATTCACACTGACAGTCAGTATGGATTTGGAATAGTGCATGATTTTGGACAATTGTGGTCACAAATAGGCTTTATGACCTCTTCAGGATCACCAGTGAAAAATGGTGAAAGAATAAGAGAATTGTTACATGCTATCCAGTTACCAGGAGAAGTAGCAGTGGTAAAATGCAGTGCACACTCAAAATCACAAGACTTCGTTTCTTTGGGAAATGGATATGCAGATCAAGTCGCAAGGTATGAGTATATTGCTGAGAGACTAATGGAATTTGATAAATGAGCCAGAACTTGAACCAAGTGAAGCCTTCGCTCTAAAAGTTGTGGACACAATAGAAGAATTTAAGTTCCTACAAAATAATGTTAGTAAGGATGAAAAACTCTCATGGAGCAAATTACAATGCGTAAAAAAAACAGATGATTTGTGGGTTTCAAGTGAAGGGAAATTCGTTTTGCCAGACAGTCTCTTGTGCCAAATAGCTAGGCTATACCATGGACAAGCACACATTGGAAGAGATGATTAGATTATTCAAAATTGATTGGTTTAATCCCAAATTCTGCCAAGTTGCTGAAGCAGTTTGCCATCGTTGCATCATTTGCCAACCAATGAACGCAGGGAAGGGAACAGTAGTAAATTTGAGCCACATTGGAAGAGCAGGTGGACCATTCAGCAGGATGCAAATGGATTTCATTGAGATGCCTATGCATGCAGTCTTGAAATATGTGTTGGTGATTGTGTGTATCTTTAGTCACTGGATTGAAGCATAGCCTATGCGCAGAAATGACAGTCTCACAGTTGCAAAACTACTCTTGAGAGGACTGATACCACGTTTCGGATTCCCGATCTCTTTAGAATCAGATAGGGGAAGTCACTTCAATAATGAAGTAATCAAATTATTGTGTGCAGCACTGAACATTGAACAAAAATTGCATTGTAGCTACCGCCCTGAAGCATCAGGACTAGTGGAGCAAATGAATGGCACGCTGAAATCAAGGATGGCGAAAATATGCGCATCCACAAACTTGAAATGGCGTGACGCATTGCCCTTGGTGTTAATGTCAATGAGAAACACACCTGATAGAAAAACTGGATTATCACCACACAAAATTCTCATGGGCAGAGCCATGAGACTTCCAGCAGTTCCTGCAAATGCTCTTGTAAATATTACAGATGATATGGTATTGGACTACTGCAAAGGTCTGGCTGATGTGGTCCGCTCTTTTTCTTACCAGGTGGAGGCAACCACCTTGCCACCAATCCAAGGTCCAGGACACACCCTGAAAGCAGGTGACTGGGTTGTGATAAAGAAGCACGTGAGGAATTTGTGTCTGGAACCCCATTGGAAAGGACCTTTTCAAGTGATTTGACAACTACCACCGCTGTGAAGTGTGTGGGAGTTCCCAACTGGATTCACGCGAGTCACACGAAAAGGGTGACGTGTCCCACAGAAGAGGAAATTGAAGAGCTGAAATTACCAACAACTGACAGGAAAGTACCAGGCACTGAGACAGAACCAAGAGAGCCTGAAAGTGAACAAGAAGAAATCGAAACAGAAGAAATATTCTCTGAGGAAGACGAATTTGATCCTTTTGAGGACAACAGAGAAGAAGCCTCAGGAGGTGACAAAGATCCTGGAGGTGACAAATATCCTATCAGAAGTGAAGAAGCAGGAGAGCCTGATCAGAGGAGGGCTTTCCCAGAAGCAGACGATACAGGAAAAGAAGGAGAAAACCTGATTGACCTCCTAAGGGAAGGAGACAAGACAGAGTAGAGTTAAATTGTTCAAATTCTTCCAGAACCAGTTGCAGGTCTGTGAGAAAGTAGCCTCTTTCTAGCCTTGTTACCCCCACTTTTGGAGTGTTTGTGAGTGTATGTCAGGGTGTTTTCACTGTCTCACTGGGATCCTGCTAGCCAGGGCCCAGTGCTCATAGTGAAAACCCTATGTTTTCAGTATGTTTGTTATGTGTCACTGGGACCCTGCTAGCCAGGACCCCAGTGCTCATAAGTTTGTGGCCTATATGTATGTGTTCCCTGTGTGATGCCTAGCTGTCTCACTGAGGCTCTGCTAACCAGAACCTCAGTGGTTATGCTCTCTCTTTACAAATTGTCACTAACAGGCTAGTGACAAATTTTACCAATTTACATTGGCTTACTGGAACACCCTTATAATTCCCTAGTATGTGGTACTGAGGTACCCAGGGTATTGGGGTTCCAGGAGATCCCTATGGGCTGCAGCATTTCTTTTGCCACCCATAGGGAGCTCTGACAATTCTTACACAGGCCTGCCACTGCAGCCTGAGTGAAATAACGTCCACGTTATTTCACAGCCATTTTACACTGCACTTAAGTAACTTATAAGTCACCTATATGTCTAACCTTTACCAGGTAAAGGTTGGGTGCTAAGTTACTTAGTGTGAGGGCACCCTGGCACTAGCCAAGGTGCCCCCACATTGTTCAGGGCCAATTCCCCGTACTTTGTGAGTGCGGGGACACCATTACACGCGTGCACTACATATAGGTCACTACCTATATGTAGCTTCACAATGGTAACTCCGAATATGGCCATGTAACATGTCTATGATTATGGAATTGCCCCTCTATACCATCCTGGCATAGTTGGCACAATCCCATGATCCCAGTGGTCTGTAGCACAGACCCTGGTACTGCCAAACTGCCTTTCCTGGGGTTTCACTGCAGCTGCTGCCAACCCCTCAGCCAGGCTTCTGCCCTCCTGGGGTCCAGCCAGGCCTGGCCCAGGATGGCAGAACAAAGGACTTCCTCTGAGAGAGGGTGTTACACCCTCTCCCTTTGGAAAATGGTGTGAAGGCAGGTGAGGAGTAGCCTCCCCGAGCCTCTGGAAATGCTTTCATGGGCACACATGGTGCCCATTTCTGCATAAGCCAGTCTACACCGGTTCAGGGACCCCTTAGCCCTGCTCTGGCGCGAAACTGGACAAAGGAAAGGGGAGTGACCACTCCCCTGACCTGTACCTCCCCTGGAAGGTGCCCAGAGCTCCTCCAGTGTGCTCCAGACCTCTGCCATCTTGGAAACAGAGGTGCTGCTGGCACACTGGACTGCTCTGAGTGGCCAGTGCCATCAGGTGACGTCAGAGACTCCTTCTGATAGGCTCCTTCAGGTGTTGCTAGCCTATCCTCTCACCTAGGTAGCCAAACCCTCTTTTCTGGCTATTTAGGGTCTCTGTCTCTTGGGATTCCTTAGATAACGAATGCAAGAGCTCATCCGAGTTCCTCTGCATCTCTCTCTTCACCTTCTGCAAAGGAATCGACTGCTGACCGCGCTGGAAGCCTGCAAAACTGCAACAAAGTAGCGAAGACGACTACTGCAACTCTGTAACGCTGATCCTGCCGCCTTCTCGACTGTTTTCCTGGTGGTGCATGCTGTGGGGGTAGTCTGCCTCCTCTCTGCACTAGAAGCTGCGAAGAAATCTCCTGTGGGTCGACGGAATCGTCCCCCTGCAACCGCAGGCACCAAAGAACTGCATCACCGCTACCCTGGGTCTCCTCTCAGTACGACGAGCGAGGTCCCTTGAATCCAGCAACTCTGTCCAAGTGACTCCCACAGTCCAGTGACTCTTCAGTCCAAGTTTGGTGGAGGTACGTCCTTGCCTCCCCACACCAGACTGCATTCCTGGGAACCGCGACTTTTGCAGCTACTCCGGCCTCCGTGCACTTCCGGTGGAAATCCTTTGTGCACAGTCCAGCCTGGGTCCACGGCACTCTAACCTGCATTGCACGACCTCCTAAGTTGTTCTCCAGCGACGTGGGACTCCTTTGTGCGACTTCGGGTGAGCACCGTTTCACGCATCCTCGTAGTGCCTGTTTCTGGCACTTTTGCGGGTGCTGCCTGCTGCTGAGAGAGCTCCTTGTCTTGCTCGACGCCCCCTCTGTCTCCAGACGCAATTGGCGACATCCTGGTCCCTCCTGGGCCACAGCAGCATCCAAAAACACTAACCGCACAATTTGCAGCTAGCAAGGCTTGTTGGCAGTCTTTTGGCGGGAAAACACTTCTGTACGACTCTCCACTGCGCGTGGGATCCATCCTCCAAAGGGGAAGTCTCTAGCCCTTGTCATTCCTGCAGAAACCTCAGCTTCTACTGTCCAGTAGCAGCTTCTTTGCACCCACAGCTGGCATTTCCTGGGCATCTGTCCATCTCCGACTTGCTTGTGACTTTTGGACTTGGTCCCCTTGTTCCACAGGTACCCTCGACTAGAAATCCTTCATTGTTGCATTGTTGGTTTGTGTCTTTCCTGCAGAATTCCCCTATCACGACTTCTATGTCCTTTGGGGAACTGTAGTGCACTTTGCACTCACTTTTCAGGGTCTTGGGGTGGGCTATTTTTCTAACCCTTACTATTTTCTAATAGTCCCAGCGACCCTCTACAAGGTCACATAGGTTTGGGGTCCATTTGTGGTTCGCATTCCACTTTTGGAGTATATGGTTTGTGTTGCCCCTATCCCTATGTGTCCCCATTGCATCCTATTGTAACTATACATTGTTTGCACTGTTTTCTAATACTATTACTGCATATTTTGGTATTGTGTACATATATCTTGTGTATATTTGCTATCCTCATACTGAGGGTACTCACTGAGATACTTTTGGCATATTGTCATGAAAATAAAGTACCTTTATTTTTAGTATATCTGTGTATTGTGTTTTCTTATGATATTGTGCATGACACTAAGTGGTACTGTAGGAGCTTCACTCGTCTCCTAGTTCAGCCTAAGCTGCTCTTCTAAGCTACCATTATCTATCAGCCTATGCTGCTAGACACCCTTTACACTAATAAGGGATAACTGGGCCTTGTGCAAGGTGCACGTACCCCTAGGTACTCACTACAAGCCAGTCCAGCCTCCTACAAGGTCCATCAGGTGAAAACAACGCAAAACGAAGACAAAGCATATCAGACTAAAGAAACATTGAACGAAAACAAATGGCCAAAATTGAAGGAGAAAAGAAGGAGAAAAGAAAAGAATAATAACAACATCGAATGAAGAAAAAGACACAGCCAAAGAACAAGACATAAGCGAAAGAGAATCGAAAGGAGATGCAAAATTGAAAAGGAAAAGAATAACGAGCAGAAGATATTCTGGTCCAGAATGGGCATACACAGCCACTAACGATTGGTCAGACGAATTTCTATCTCTTAGTCTTGAAAACGAAGAAGCAGAACGACACTTGAAAAGTGAAATTTCATGAACATTACCGAATAAGACATTGATAACCTGATTGACTTTTGAAACCGATTTTGAGACAAAGCTGCTAAACCGATAAGAGACTAAGCTGCTAAAGAAAACCGTGTGTACTTTGACCTCGTTCAACCTTTATATATATCTGCAAATCTGATTTGATAAAGTGTCTTTAACTTTCTGATTCTATATAGATCATGACGGACAATACTACACAAGGACATAAAATGAAATATTGTAAATATATGTGTATAGGTCTAATAACTGCATGTGTACTAATAATTATGGCAATGATTCTTGGAATGCATGGAGGGAATGAAAGAGATGCGAATGATGCTTCTACTTTTAAAACTACTACTGAATTAACTCCTTTGAAGAAACTCGAACAAGACGAAAAATATTTGCATGACAAGAAAGAACTCTCCTCTAATGTCTTCTATCGCTTGCTGAATGAGTATGTTGAGACAATGGATGCGAAAGATTGTTATGTATGTACACAAATACCTACCTCAGTAATAGAAGGGGTGAGATATCATAGCATGCCTCTTACGTATGGAATAACATGTAGTTTGTTACTAACAAGATTTTATGGCCAGGACTATATTCAATACTTCTATTCCAATCATGATGTTGTATTTTCATATGTTCCCATAATTGAGTACCTGAGTAAAGTAGCAAGAGATTATTATATAAAATTAGTAAGGGGTTTCTTTGAACCATTATCGCCTTTTTCCACAGTTCACGCACATAAAGAAAACCTTACTTGCTTGCTTTCACCTGTAGAGAAAAGCTTTTTAGAAGGAAAATGGTAAAAGAGAAATTAGAAAAATAATTACATAAAAGGACATCTGTAGATAACTATGCTTTTGCCTCAATAAAGACACAAGGGTGTAGGAAAGTACCATCTTGCCTGGCATGTTACCCCCATATTTCACTGTATATATGTTGTTTTAGTTGTATGTGTCACTGGGACCCTGCCAGCCAGGGCCCCAGTGCTCATAAGTGTGCCTGTATGTGTTACCTGTGTTATGACTAACTGTCTCTCTGCTAACCAGAACCTCAGTGGTTATGCTCTCTCATTTCTTTCCAAATTGTCACTAACAGGCTAGTGACCAATTTCACCAATTTACATTGGCACACTGGAACACCCTTATAATACCCTAGTATATGGTACTGAGGTGCCCAGGGTATTGGGGTTCCAGGAGATCCCTATGGGCTGCAGCATTTCTTTTGCCACCCATAGGGAGGTCTGACAATTCTTACACAGGCCTGCCACTGCAGCCTGAGTGAAATAACGTCCACGTTATTTCACAGCCATTTACCACTGCACTTAAGTAACTTATAAGTCACCTATATGTCTAACCTTTACCTGGTAAAGGTTGGGTGCTAAGTTACTTAGTGTGTGGGCACCCTGGCACTAGCCAAGGTGCCCCCACATAGTTCAGGGCAAATTCCCCGGACTTTGTGAGTGCGGGGACACCATTACACACGTGCACTACACATAGGTCACTACCTATGCGTAGCTTCACAATGGTAACTCCGAATATGGCCATGTAACATGTCTATGATCATGGAATTGCCCCCCCCCTATGCCACCCTGGCATTGTTGGCACAATCCCATGATCCCACGGGTCTCTAGCAGAGACCCAGGTACTGCCAAACTGCCTTTTCAGGGGTTTCACTGCAGCTGCTGCCAACCCCTCAGACAGGTTTCTGCCCTCCTGGGGTCCAGCCAGGCTTGGCCCAGGAAGGCAGAACAAAGGACTTCCTCAGAGAGAGGGTGTTACACCCTCTCCCTTTGGAAAAAGGTGTTAAGGCAGGGGAGGAGCAGCCTTCCCCAGCCTCTGGAAATGCTTTAATGGGCACAGATGGTGCCCATTTCTGCATAAGCCAGTCTACACCGGTTCAGGGACCCCTCAGCCCTGCTCTGGCGCGAAACTGGACAAAGGAAAGGGAAGTGACCACTCCCCTGACCTGCACCTCCCCTGGGAGGTGCCCAGAGCTCCTCCAGTGTGCTCCAGACCTCTGTCATCCTGGAAACAGAGGTGCTGCTGGCACACTGGACTGCTCTGAGTGGCCAGGGCCAGCAGGTGACGTCAGAGACTCCTTCTGATAGGCTCCTTCAGGTGTTGCTAGCCTATCCTCTCTCCTAAGTAGCCAAACCCTTTTTTCTGGCTATTTAGATTCTCTGCTTTGGGGAATTCCTTAGATAATGAATGCAAGAGCTCATCAGAGTTCCTCTGCATCTCTCTCTTCACCTTCTGCCAAGGAATCGACTGCTGATCGCGCTGGAAGCCTGCAAAACTGCAACAAAGTAGCAAAGACGACTACTGCGACACTGTAACGCTGATCCAGCCGCCTTTCTCGACTGTTTTCCTGGTGGTGCATGCTGTGGGGGTAGTCTGCCTCCTCTCTGCACTAGAAATCTCCTGTGGGTCGACGGAATCTTCCCCCTGCAACCGCAGGCACCAAAGAACTGCATTACCGGTCCTCTGGGTCTCCTCTCAGCATGACGAGCGAGGTCCCTTGAACTCAGCAACTCTGTCCAAGTGAGTCCCACAGTCCAGTGACTCTTCAGTCCAAGTTTGGTGGAGGTAAGTCCTTGCCTCCCCACGCCAGACTGCATTGCTGGGAACTGCATCTTTTGCAGCTACTCCGGCTCCTGTGCACTTTTCCAGGATTCCCTTTGTGCACAGCCAAGCCTTGTTCCACGGCACTCTAACCTGCATTGCACGACCTCCTGTGTTGTCCTCCGGCGGCGTGGGACTCTCTTGTGCAACTTCGGGTGAGCACAATTTCACACCACTTTGTAGTGCCTGTTCCGGCACTTCTGCGGGTGCTGCCTGCTTCTGAGAGGGCTCCCTGTCTTGCTGGATGCCCCCTCTGCCCCTCACGCAATTTGCGACATCCTGGTCCTTCCTGGCCACAGCAGCATCCAAAAACCCTAACCGTGATCTTTGCAGCTAGCCAGGCTTGTTTGCGGTCTTTTGGCGGCAAAACACTTCTGCATGACTCTTCACGACGTGGGACATCCATCCTCCAAAGGGGAAGTTTCTAGCCCTTGTCGTTCCTGCAGAATCCTCAGCTTCTTCCTCCCAGTAGCAGCTTCTTTGCACCCACAGCTGGCATTTCCTGGGCATCTGCCCACTCTCGACTTGATCGTGACTTTTGGACTTGGTCCCCTTGTTCTACAGGTACTCTAGTCTGGAAATCCATCGTTGTTGCATTGCTGGTGTTGGTCTTTCCTGCAGAATTCCCCTATCACGACTTCTGTGCTCTTTGGGGAACTTTAGTGCACTTTGCACTCACTTTTCAGGGTCTTGGGGTGGGCTATTTTTCTAACCCTCACTGTTTTCTTGCAGTCCCAGCGACCCTCTACAAGGTCACATAGGTTTGGGGTCCATTCGTGGTTCGTATTCCACTTTTGGAGTATATGGTTTGTGTTTCCCCTATCCCTATGTGCTCCCATTGCATCCTATTGTAACTATACATTGTTTGCACTGTTTTCTATTGCTATACTGCATATTTTTGGTCTTGTGTACATATATCTTGTTTATATTTGCTATCCTTATACTGAGGGTACTCACTGAGATACTTTGGCATATTGTCATAAAAATAAAGTACCTTTATTTTTAGTATATCTGTGTATTGTGTTTTCTTATGATATTGTGCAAGTGACACTAGTGGTACTGTAGGAGCTTCACTCGTCTCCTAGTTCAGCCTAAGCTGCTCTGCTAAGCTACCATTTTCTATCAGCCTAAGCTGCTAGACACCCCTGTACACTAATAAGGGATACCTGGGCCTGGTGCAAGGTGTAAGTACCCCTTGGTACTCACTACAAGCCAGTCCAGCCTCCTACAAAGGGAAACTGACTTTAGACGCAATACATATAGGGAAGCTTTGTATATATAGACCTAAATCATATTATGACACAATCTTTGTAGGAACGAGTGAATGTAAACACGTGTTTTTATTCCAGAGTAAATGGATGTTCATGTTGAATGGCCTAGATCCAGCTACTCCAGGAGTATACTATATTTGTGGACTCAATGCTTATTATCGTCTTCCAAAAGGATGGCATGGGAGATGTTATTTGGGAATAGTAATTCCAAAGATTTATCAACTGGACGACTTAAAGAAATTTCCAAAGCTGTCTGAATTACATCGTATTCAGAACAGGGAGACAGCTTCTGGTGTGGTAGGAGATATATTTGGAGCAATAATTCCTTCCGTAGGAGTTATATTGAATTCAATCAAAATACGAAAGTGGTCTACTATTGTGGATAACATTCTGACAAATTTCTCAGGAGCAATGATCCTGATGGATGCTGAACTTGCTGCAGAAAGAGCTATGACTCTTCAAAACCGGCTTGCTTTAGACATTCTTTTAGCAAAGAATGGCGGCGTTTGCAAAATGCTTAGTGCACGTCACTGTTGTTCCTATATACCAGACAACAGTAGACAAATTAGAAACATGCTTGCAAATTTGACTAACGATAGTACAGATTTGAAAGAATTGAAAGGACCAGGAGTATGGGAAAAGGTTGGAAAGGGATTTGCTTCTGTGGGAAATTGACTCAGCAACATTTGGAACGGAATATTACTGAAAATAGTAAAAGGAATATTCATAATATTAATTTGCTTTATAGGTTTTTGGGGAATATGGAAAGCTATTAAAATATTGAAATCAAGAAACAAGAGGAGAAGAGAAAAGAAAGAACAAAAGAAAATGGTAGAAATATACAGGGAAAAATCAAAGGGAGCAAAAAGGAAGAGTGAGATGACTGAAATGCAAGATTATTAAACATAATTTTAAATGAAATAAAATTTGTGATGGAAGATTTAATGTGATGACATAATTAGTCATCAGAGGAGGGACTGATGAAGCAGAAAAAGAAAGACTAACAAATATTCATATATCATGTAACAAAATCGTATAAGACAATGTGATTTTAGCAAAGAAAATAATGTATGTAGGAAAATGTGCCCACAAAGTAGTTCGCCATTATTATAAACGAGCTTAATTAATCAGGAAGAATCGACAATGTAGTAATCCGTCATAATTGCAGATGTATTCTATGATGTTCTTGTTGAAACTGTTATATGCTTAGCTTAAATTTAGCAGAGGCTTTGGCCTAGTTGCCTGGTCACAAATTTAGCTGCGTGGTTTTCACTTGTATTAACAAAAACGTGTATTAAACTTTAAAGGCTTTATTTTTCCAGTAGAATGACTAATACACTTATCTCAAGGTTGCGTGTTAGGCAACTTTCATCCCCTTTGAAGCAAGGTCAGTTTCTGCAGGTGCAGACAATAAAGACACTGATGCAGAATTAATTGGCAACTTTGTTGCTACTTGTGTTCCAAAACCCCAAGGACACCTTATGCGTAGGTGAACATTAAGAGAAGGACACTATTCATTGGTTAAAGAGAAACCACCCCATGGACACTCCGATGGAAGACCCTGAAGAATTTGGAACGTTTCTTACTCAAACCCACTGGACAAAGAGAAGTCAGCCATTTTCTTTGATGCCATTTTGAAGCAAGATTCAAGAAGCCATTTCGATGACCTTTTGATGCTTTTTCTCTATTCCAGAGAGAGAGAGACTTTAAGAATTCTCACCCTAGAGACATTAACTTTAAATTTACCCAGTCTTGCCCATACGATAACTTTTGCCCCAATTTCCCTGTTGCTGCAAGGAAAACTTGCCTTAAACTTTGCCCCTTTGAAGTCTGCCCCATGCTGATCGAACCGGTACCTGAAGGACGAAGACTTACCTTGAATACTGATTGTAATTGGGAATTATAAAAGGATAAAATGTATTATGCATTGTGTTTTCCTTCTTAGGTACCAACTGCTTAATTTTGACAGAGCCTAAGCTAGAAGTTTTTCTAAATGTATGTTGACTAAATTTGTTTTGCATGAAGCCCCACATGCCAATGCTAATCAGAGGTTAGTTGAGGTATTCATTTGATGCACCATGCTGAATTGAAATCTTGTTATGCTGACCGATGTATGCAATTAGTCAAATTCAGTTACTCTTATTAGTGATTTGCATTGCTATAACTGAGTGCATTATAATCCAAATTTTGCGTAGATTCCGTTTCTTCCGTCGCTATGGACAGCTAGTAATGTTCGTACATGTATACCATTTGATTTTGAGACTTACTTATATTGTATTACCTTTGTTAATATAGGGAAATAAACTCATTAACTTTTAATAAACAGGTGTGGTTATTCATGACTGAAAGGTCATGGTGTGACAAATTACTGAATATTATTGATTCCTAATTTGTTGTCTGATTACTAATTGAGTATTGGTTATTGATTATAAAGGATTATTAATTATTGATTTGAGGGATCCGACTATTCTTGGATGAGGAGAACTCAACCCGGTCAAAAGGTTCACCGACCTCTGGCGTGTCCAAGTATAAGTAATTTATAAGGATTGGACGCAATATCATCACCAAAGTGGGGGCCAACTGCTGTTCAATGTTGCGCAGCAGCGGCTGAATGGCCTGCCAGTTCAACCGGTACCTCTGGATGATGTTGTGTTCCCTGAGGCCCTGAAGGGTGGTTCTTGGGCGGAATATCCTCTCCTGCCTTCTGCGCTGCCTTTGGGGTCCTTGCTGGTGTTGTGGTAGCTGCTGTTGTTGCTGCTGGGCTCTGCGTCTGTGTGCACGCTGGGTTAGTATCACCTCCATGGCTCCCTGTTGCTGCACTGCTGCTCTGCTGTTTGTTCTGTGTGTTCTGATTAAATACAGGTGTGTTCGCCCCATTTTAACGCCTGCCCTGACCCAGGCGTTAATTTTTTACACAAATCGGGCTGTGCGTCATTTTCTGGCTCCACCTCACGGCTGTGCGTCATTTTTGCCCGAAAGCATAAATACAACGCACGGCCCCTTAAGCCATCTTTTGGACGAGAACGCCTACCTTGCATATAATTAATGCAAGGCGGGTTGCCGCATCCAAAAAATGCCGCACACAGTGGAATTTTGTCATCCATGGGCTTGGGCGTCAACGTTTAAATACGGGCAACGTTTGTGCTGATTGTGCGTCAAAATTTTTGCCGCACAGTCGGCTCAGACGGAGTATAAATATGCCCCTTAGTGTTTAAAAAAGAAATGGGAAAAAAAGACTGCAGAAGAAGGCTCGTGATTTTTTCCCTGAAAATGACATCAGCAAAGTGTTTCCAGTGCTAGAATCACCATCTTCCCAGCTTTCAGGAACAGGCAGGCATAATTCAGAAAACCACGTTTTTCAACACAATTTTGGAATTTTATTGGGACATACTACATTTTTACTATTTTTTCTGCTTTTAGCCTCCTTCCAGTTAGTGACAGAAATAGGTGTGAAATTATTGCTGGATCCTGGACAGCTAAACATTTCTAAAACGTAGACAAAATTATAAATTCAGCAAGGGTTTACTTGCGTAGATCCTACAAGGTTTTCCTACAGAAAATTACAGCTGAAATAAAAGAAAAATTGAAATTGAGTTGAAAAAGAGACATTTTTCTCCAAGTTTTGGTCTGTAACTTTTTCCTGCGATGTCAGACTTTCAAAAGCAATATACTGTGACGTTTGCTGGACACTTCTGGTTGTGGGGATATATTGGGCTTGTAGGTTTATCAAGAACTCTAAGTACCCAGAGCCAATAAAGGAGCTGCACCTTGCAATGGGTTTTCATTGTATACCGGGTATATAGCAATTCATTTGGTGAATATAAAGAATGAAACATAGATAACAAGGAAACTTTTGTATTTCCAAAATGGGCACAAGATAAGGTGCTGAGAAGCAGTAGTTATTCGCACATCTCTGAATTCCAGGGTCCCCATACTAGCATGTGAATTACAGGGAATTTCTCAAATAGACGTCTTTTTTCCACACTATCTTACATTTGGAAGGAAAACACTTAGAGAAAGACAAGGGGCAATAACACTTTTTCTGCTATTCTGTGTTCCCCCAAGTCTCACTATAAAAATGGTACCTCACTTGTGTAGGTAGGCCTAATGCCCACAAAAGGAAATGCAAAATGGACACATCACATTTGTTCACTGAAATCTGACATGTGTTCTGAAAAGTGCCTATCTGTGTATTTTGGCCTCTAGCTCAGCCGGCACCTAGAGAAACCTACCAAACCAATCCCTGGTGCCTAAGTGGTTTCTGCCCCCCGGGGAAGATCAGCCTAATAGAAATAGGCTGATCAGCCCCCAAGGGGGGCAGAAATGGGTTAAATAAATCCGCTCCCCCTGTGTGAAATTGGCGCAAAAAACAGTCTCAGGTGCCTAGTGGTTTCTGCCTCCCTTGGGGCAGATTGGCCTTACTGAAATAGGCCAATTTTCCCCCAAGGGGGGCAGAAATGGCATAAAATAAATCCCTCCCCCTCACAGGGGAGCAACCCTTGCCTAAGGGGTCGCTCCCCCAAGTGTAAAAAACAAAAACAGAATTATCCCTGGTGTCTATAGGTTTCTGCCACCAGGGGGTCAGAAAAGGCTTAAAAATATATTGACCCCCTGGGGAGTGGCCCTTGCCAAAGGGCCTCTCCCCTTATGCATAAAAACACAAATAAACAAACATACACAAAAATCGCTTCACAATCGGGCTGCAGAAATGCTCACAGAGACATGAAAGGAAAGGCCTTTGCTTTTCTTTCATGTCTCTGTGCCGCTCCCAGCCCTATGATCAAAGAGAAATGAAAGCATTTCTCTTCCAATCATGCTGGAAGCTGAGCATCCAGCGTGGTGGTGGTGGCCTCTGATGAGGTCAGCGTGCAATTGCACGCTGATGTTATCAGAAGTCACTGGGGGAGGGGTTGGGTTGGAAGGGAAGCGATTTCTGTTCCATCCCTGGTCATGGGAGGGGGGTGGGAGGTTCTTGCGGTCCCCCCATGAGCCAGTAGCAGGATGTACTGGTTACATCCATGGCGCCTCAGCACCGCAGCCAAGGACGTAACCGTTATGTCTATGTCAGCCAAGGGGACACTGACATAAACAGAAGAAAAGCAGTGGGTAGGCTCAAAGCCCACAAAGTATATTCAACAAGTCTCAAAGAGACAGCGCAAGTGCTATCTAGGCTTGACATAAAAAGAGCGGAGCTGCAATGCTTTGCAAATGTAAAAGAAGCGTCGCCAAACACAAGCAGGAAACTAAGAAAACATAGTGTTCCAAAATGAAACGATAAGCACCAAAGTGGAAAGATACCAGTTGTTATGCACTGCTCCCTGGGAGGAAACAAATTACAACAAGGAGGGACAAAGAGGAAAGGTTAACCACTAGCAAGCAAGCCTTTTTACAGGACAAACTAAGTAGCAAATAAACTGGCAGTGATTGCTCTGTAAGCCCAAAAAGTGTATAGAACATGTCTAGAAGAGCGCAAGCGCTGTCTAGGCTCAACCCCAAAACAATCCTTCCATTGAGGTGTCCTTCTACGAGGATGCCTGTCCTCACTTCATGTTTGCTTCAGGAGCCTTACTGACCAAGCTAAATTAGTCCGTCCTTTTAAAACAGGCAAAGGCCCCCTCTTCTCAAAAAGCTGATAGCAGACTCTTTACGCAAAACATACTCACATATAGGGGTTTCACGATGAGTACTGGGGTCCTGGCTAGCAGGATCCCAGTGACACAGTAAAAACACACTGACACACACTCACAAACAGGCCAAAAGTGGGGGTAACCATGCTAGAAAGAGACAACTTTCTCACAGGTGTCTAGTGTGTATATTGTGTATAATACTTACCTCCAGAAGGAATATTGGCCCTGATTCTGACTATGGCGGGCGGCGGAGGCCGCCCGCCAAAGTCCCGCCGACAAATGACCGCACCGCGGTCAAAAGACCGCGGCGGCCATTCTTACATTTCCGCTGGGCCGGCGGGCGCTCTCCAAAAGAGCGCCCGCCGGCCCAGCGGAAATGCCCCTGCAACGAGGATGCCGGCTCCGAATGGAGCCGGCGGAGTTGCAGGGGTGCGACGGGTGCAGTGGCACCCGTCGCGTATTTCAGTGTCTTTCAGTGCCGCCACGGAGGCTTCTCCCGAGCAGCGGAAAGTCGGCGGGAGACCGCCGACTTTCCTTTTCTGACCGCGGCTGAACCGCCGCGATCAGAATGCTCGAGGGAGACCCGCCAGCCTGTTGGCGGTGCTCCCGTGGTCGGTGACTCTGGCGGTCACCGACCGCCAGGGTCAGAATGACCCCCATTGTCTCTAAGATATTTTTGGCCTTGTGTGATTTAAATAAACTTCCTTTAATTTTGGTAACACTGAGTTTTCTCTTTACTTGTGTATAAGTACTGTGTGACCATGAGTGGTATTGCAGGAGCTTTGCATGTCTCCTAGTTCAGCCTAAGCTGCTCTGCTACAGCTACCTCTATCAGCCTAAGCTGATAGAACATTACTACATTCCACTAATAAGGGATAACTGGACCTGTTATCAGTGTAAGTACCCAAGGTACCCACTACAAACCAGGCCAGCCTCCTACATTGGTGGTGCAGCGGTGGGATAAGTACTTGCAATTGATTTACCACTTTGTTACTAGTGCTTTTCACAAGACAAGCTTGCTCCAATACTTAGAGCGATACATAATTGTACCTAGAAGTCATTTCTAACTTTCTAAAAAGTTCTTTAAAACTTCAAAGTTTCTGAAAAGTTTTTTTTTCTTTTCTCCAAAAAGTTAGGCCTGCTAGTCTACTAACTTTTTATTCTGTGTCCTAAACTCTTTCTTTCAACATGTCCAGTGTAGAAGCTACCCCTAGAGTAGTGGAGACAACATGAGAGAATCTATACTTTAAAGGTTTGAGGGGTCTCTTCATTGAAAGGAGTTTAGGAATTGGGATGAACCCCAATAAGGAATTCCTTTTAAATCGTCTCCTGAAGGATGACCAGGGACTTAGCACTGGTCAGGAACAGCCAGAGGGGGAGGTAGAAGAAGATTCCAACCAGGCAGGCTCAGAGGAGCACTCTGATAATCCTGGGGAGGGTCCTTCCACTGATCATTCTGTCAACAACCCCCCTATTGTGACTGGGAGCGGGAAGGTTCCACACACTAGAAGGGCTCCATTCACACCTAGAGGCCAGGTCACTAGGGTATCTCAAGTTAGGGAAAGATCAGCCTTTGCCAATTCCAATGTTACTTCTGTTTCAGAAGCATCCCACACCTCTAGCCCTGAGGACCAGTCCATAGATAGGGAACTCACAAAGCTGAGGTTAGAGGAGGCCAGACTGAGGCTACAGCAGCAGCTGTTGGCCTTAGACAGGGAATCCCTAGCAATGGAAAGGGAAAGGCAGGGGTTGGGGTTAGTTCCCCATGGTGGCAGCAGACGTTTCAGGAACTCCAGTGTTAGGGAATCTACTTTTGACTCCAGAAATTTGCACAAAGTTGTCCCCCCTTACAAAGATGGGGATGACATCTACAAGTGGTTTGCTGCACTTTAGAGGGCCTGTAAAGTTCATAGGGTCCCTCAAGTTCAGTCGGTTGCTATCCTGTGGCTATCTTTCACTGTCAAGGGGAGGGACAGACTGTAGGAGGCTGGACTGGCTTGTAGTGAGTACAAAGGGGTACTCACACCTTGCAGCAGGCCCAGTTATCCCTTATTAGTGTATAGGGTGTCTAGCAGCTTAGGCTGATAGATAATGGTAGCTTAGCAGAGCAGCTTAGGCTGAACTAGGAGACGAGTGAAGCTCCTACAGTACCACTTAGTGTCATATGCACAATATCATAAGAAAACACAATACACAGATATACTAAAAATAAAGGTACTTTATTTTTATGGCAATATGCCAAAAGTATCTCAGTGAGTACCCTCAGTATGAGGATAGCAAATATACACAAGATATATATACACAATACCAAAATATGCAGTAATAGTATTAGAAAACAGTGCACACAATGTATAGTTACAATAGGATGCAATGGAGACACATAGGGATAGGGGAAACACAAACCATATACTCCAAAAGTGCAATGCGAACCACAAATGGACCCCACACCTATGTGACCTTGTAGAGGGTCGCTGGGACTATTAGAAAATAGTAAGGGTTAGAAAAATAGCCCACCCCAAGACCCTGAAAAGTGAGTGCAAAGTGCACTAAAGTTCCCCAAAGGACATAGAAGTCGTGATAGGGGAATTCTGCAGGAAAGACACAAACCAACAATGCAACAACAATGGATTTCCAGTCAAGGGTACCTGTGGAAGAAGGGGACCAAGTCCAAAAGTCACAAGCAAGTCGGAGATGGGCAGATGCCCAGGAAATGCCAGCTGTGGGTGCAAAGATGCTGCTACTGGACAGTAGAAGCATAGGTTTCTGCAAGAACGACAAGGGCTAGAGACTTTCCCTTTGGAGGACGGATTCCTCACGCCGTGGAGAGTCGTACAGAAGTGTTTTCCCGCCAAAAAACCACCAACAAGCCTTGCTAGCTGCAAATCGTGCGGTAAAGGTTTTTGGATGCTGCTGTGGCCCAGGAGGGACCAGGATGTCGCAAATTGCGTCAGGGAACAGAGGGGACGTCGTGCAAAACAAGGAGCCCTCTCAGCAGCAGGCAGCACCCAGAGAAGTGCCAGAAACAGGCACTACGAGGATGCGTGAAACAGTGCTCACCCGAAGTTACACAAAGGAGTCCCACGTCACCGGAGAACAACTTAGGAGGTCGTGCAATGCAGGTTAGAGTGCCGTGGACCCAGGCTAGACTGTGCACAAAGGATTTCCACCGGAAGTGCACGGAGGCCGGAGTAGCTGCAAAAGTCGCGGTTTCCAACAATGCAGTCTGGCGTGGGGAGGCAAGGACTTACCTCCACCAAACTTGGACTGAAGAGTCACTGGACTGTGGGAGTCACTTGGACACAGTTGCTGGATTCAAGGGACCTCGCTCGTCGTGCTGAGATGAGACCCAAGGTACCAGTGATGCAGTTCTTTGGTGCCTGCGGTTGCAGGGGGACGATTCCGTCGACCCACAGGAGATTTCTTCGGAGCTTCTAGTGCAGAGAGGAGGCAGACTACCCCCACAGCATGCACCACCAGGAAAACAGTCGAGAAGGCGGCAGGATCAGCGTTACAGAGTTGCAGTAGTCGTCTTTGCTACTATGTTGCAGTTTTGCAGGCTTCCAGCGCGGTCAGCAGTCGATTCCTTGGCAGAAGGTGAAGAGAGAGATGCAGAGGAACTCGGATGAGCTCTTGCATTCGTTATCTCAGGAATCCCAAGAGACAGAGACCCTAAATAGCCAGAAAAGAGGGTTTGGCTACCTAGGAGAGAGGATAGGCTAGCAACACCTGAAGGAGCCTATCACAAGGAGTCTCTGACGTCACCTGGTGGCACTGGCCACTCAGAGCAGTCCAGTGTGCCAGCAGCACCTCTGTTTCCAAGATGGCAGAGGTCTGGAGCACACTGGAGGAGCTCTGGGCACCTCCCAGGGGAGGTACAGGTCAGGGGAGTGGTCACTCCCCTTTCCTTTGTCCAGTTTCACGCCAGAGCAGGGCTAAGGGGTCCCTGAACCGGTGTAGACTGGCTTATGCAGAAATGGGCACCAAATGTGCCCATGAAAGCATTTCCAGAGGCTGGGGGAGGCTACTCCTCCCCTGCCTTCACACCATTTTCCAAAGGGAGAGGGTGTAACACCCTCTCTCAGAGGAAGTCCTTTGTTCTGCCATCCTGGGCCAGGCCTGGCTGGACCCCAGGAGGGCAGATGCCTGTCTGAGGGGTTGGCAGCAGCTGCAGTGAAATCCCGGGAAAGGCAGTTTGGCAGTACCAGGGTCTGTGCTACAGACCACTGGGATCATGGGATTGTGCCAACTATGCCAGGATGGTATAGAGGGGGCAATTCCATGATCATAGACATGTTACATGGCCATATTCGGAGTTACCATTCTGAAGCTACAGATAGGTAGTGACCTATATGTAGTGCACGCGTTTAATGGTGTCCCCGCACTCCCAAAGTCCGGGGAATTGGCCCTGAACAATGTGGGGGCACCTTGGCTAGTGCCAGGGTGCCCTCACACTAAGTAACTTAGCACCCAACCTTTACCAGGTAAAGGTTAGACATATAGGTGACTTATAAGTTACTTAAGTGCAGTGTAAAATGGCTGTGAAATAACGTGGACGTTATTTCACTCAGGGTGCAGTGGCAGGCCTGTGTAAGAATTGTCAGAGCTCCCTATGGGTGGCAAAAGAAATTCTGCCGCCCATAGGGATCTCCTGGAACCCCAATACCCTGGGTACCTCAGTACCATATACTAGGGAATTATAAGGGTGTTCCAGTAAGCCAATGTAAATTGGTAAAATTGGTCACTAGCCTGTTAGTGACAATTTGAAAGAAATGAGTGAGCATAACCACTGAGGTTCTGATTAGCAGAGCCTCAGTGAGACAGTTAGTCATAACACAGGTAACACATTCAGGCACACTTATGAGCACTGGGGCCCTGACTAGCAGTGTCCCAGTGACACCTACAACTAAAACAACATATATACAGTGAAAAATGGGGGTAACATGCCAGGCATGATGGTACTTTCCTACAATACCCAATCAGCATATTTCATTTACTTATAGGTTCCTTGTAAAGTGCACTACTCGTGCCCAGGGCCAGTAGATTAAAAGCTACTAGCAGGCCAGCAGCACTGATTGTTCCACCCACTGAACTAGCCCTTTAAACATGTCCCAGGCCTGCCATTGCAAAGTTTATGTGTGCAAATGTATGCTGCCATGCCTACCTGGCAAAATAAACCTTTTGCCAGGCCCAAACCTTCTTTTTCCGTGCATGTAGTCAACTCTAGAGTAGGCCCGGGACAGCCCAGAGGGCAGGGTGCAACGTATAATGAATGATGTCCATGGCTTACGTGCTCTGCCCTTAAGGACAACAAACAGAAAGATGCCAATTGCAGTTTTTATCTCCTCCAGTTGCAAGGAGCACGAGACAGAAGGTGGGGGAAACAGTCACCTGTTTAGTCAACATTGACTCATCCTCCTGCCAAGACCCAAACTGGTAGAGCTGCCTCAGGACCTGTCATCAGATCTGCTGAGAGGGGAGGGACAGACGGCTTCCAGCATAAATATGGGAGCTCTGGGCTTAGAAAGACACCTTGAGATCGGACCTTTTGTAGATTAAATCTCAATACTCAACCGCCTCTCAGCCATGAAGACCGCTCTCTCCTTCCTGTTGGTGGCAGTCCTGTGCTCCCTTGGTAAGTGTAATTCTTATGCTCAGAGAATGGGGGTCAGAAGACATGGGTCTAAATGTGCCTCTCTTTACATAAATAACCTCCTGGACTCTGTGATGTCTGTGAATGTGTCGGCCATAGAGAGCCCCCAAGCAGAATAAAACATGCAGCGCAGGCTGTGGGCAGTCCACACACCACTAAAAGGGATGAACAACTGTAGAGGTCCAACTCCCTCTTGGAATTGGATCATTGCTGTAGGTGCACTGAGTATTTCAGAAGCACCCTAATAAAACATGTTATGTTATTTATATTTATATAGCGCACGGCTACCCATAGGCCTCCCATCGCTGAAGACGCATCAGTGAGAAGACTTAGGGATTAAGTGTTGAATAGCCAAGTTTTTAATGCTTTCTGAAAGGAAAATTCATGGTTGATGAGGCGAAGGCTGAGGGGTAAAGAGTTCCATAACTTGACCCCACGGTACGCCAGAGAACTTCCACCCCATCTAGACTTCTTTACTCTGGAAATAGGAGCCAGGGCAGCTGTCGAGGACCTAAGCTGTCTCGCAGGTGTGTCATTCTCTTGGGTAGAATAATCATTTGAAATGATAGATTCTGTAAAACAATGCATTAAACATACCTTCGAGTGTTGACCCTATGACTATGCACATCACACTCGATACATATGGTTTCATCCCTACACGGCTAAGCTTTCCCCATACGTGCTGTCTTTTTTTGGGCTATTTGAGGTAGTTTGTGTTGAGGCCCCATAACTTTGTTATTCCAAATGTGTGTCCTTTTTTCCAACATCCTGGGGATTCTAAAGTTCTCCAGGGTTTGTGGATTCCCTTGTAGAGGACCGAGAACGTACCTAATTACAGCTAAACTTTGGGTTATTCAGGAAAAACTGGCAACAACATCTGTTTCTTTTCCCTGTAAATGTCATCAATGAAGGGTTTGTGGCGCTTAAATCACCACATACCCACCCTTCGGCAACAGACAGACTAGAATCAGAAAACAAACATTTTCTACACAGTTTTGGCATTTTCCTGAGACATACCCCATTTTCCTATTTTTTATGCTTTCAACATCCTTCCAGTTAGTGACAGAAATGGGTGTGAAACCAATGGTGGATCCCAGAAAGCTATACATTTCTGAAAAGTAGACAAAGTTCCAAGTCTAGCAAGGGGTGTGTAGATCCTTCAAGGTTTTCTTATAAAAAAGTAAAAACTTAAATAAAATAATATTGAAATTGATATTAAAAACAGCCATTTCTGTCTATGTTTTCATCTCTAACTTTCTTAACTATGGCAGATTTTCAAAAGCAATACACAGTTACGTCCGTGGACTCTTCTGGTTGTGGGTATATATAGGGCTTGTAGGTTCACCAAGAACCAAAGGTACCCAGAGCCAATAACTGAGCTGCACCTTGCAATGGGTTTTAATTGTGTACTGGGAATACAGCAATCCAATTAGTAAAATATAAAGAATGAGAATAGGTATCAAGGAAACCTATGTATTTCCGAAATGTGCATAAGATATGGAGTTTAAAGCAGTGGTTATTTGCACATCTCTGAATTTGTGAGCACCCTTACTAGCGTGTGAAGTAGAGGGCATTTCTCAAAGTGACCGCTTTCTTACACACCGTCTTACATTTGGAAGGCACAAATGTAGAGAAAGAGAACTGGTAATAACACTTATTCTGCTATTCCGTGTACCCCCAAGTCTCCCGATAACAATTGTACCTCCCTTGTTTGGATAAGCCTTGTGCCTGCGACATGAAACGTCCCAAAATGCAATGTGGACCCATCACATTTTTCCACTGAAAGCTGAACCTTTTTATGTAAAGTGCCTAGCTGTGGATTTTGGGATCTAGCTGAGCTGGCACCTAGGGAAACCTAGCAAACATGTATATATTTTTTTTAAACTAGACACCCATGGGTGACTTGTGTGGCTCTCACCACATTTCTTTAAATAGAATTCCTTGCAAACCTCAACATTTGCCTAAAAAACTAATTTTCAACACATTTCAGTGAAGGAAAGTTCTGGAATATGAGGGGAACCAAAACTTTCTTTTATCCAGCATTCCCTCAAGCCTCCCAATACAAGTGGTACCTCACTTGTGTGGGAAGGCCTAGTGTTTGCAACAGATAATGGCCCAAACCAGAACATGGACATATCACATTTTTCCACTGAAAACTGACCTATTTTTTTTGCAATGTGCGTAGCTGTGGATTTTGGGTGCTCACTTAACCAACACCTAAGGAAACCTAGCAAACATGTACATTTTTTAAGTCCACACACCTATAGAAATACAGGATGGGCTGACTTGTGTCGCTCTCAACACATTTTCTTACCCAAAATCCCTTGCAAATCTCAAAAAGTACCTAAGAACACATTTTTCTCACATTTTTGTGATGCAAAGTTCTGAAATCTGAGGGGAACCATAAACTACCTCCCACCCAGCCTTTCATCAAGTCACCTGATAAAAATGGTACCTCACTTGTGTGGAAAGGCCTAGTGCCCATGACAGGAAATGGCCCAAAACACACCGTAAACACATCACATTTTTCCACCGAAAACTTACTTCTTTTTTGCAATGTACCCAGCATTGGATTTTGGACTCTAGCTCAGAGAGCACCTACGGACACTTACAAAACCTGTGCATTTTTTTAAAGTACACAGGTAGTGGAATTCAGGATGGGGGTAACGTGTGGCACTCAGCACAGGTTCTTACCCAGACTCCCTTGCAAACCTCAATATGTGTCTAAAAACACATTTACTTCACATTTCTGTGAGGATTGTAAGAAAACCTATTTGGGACCACGAAAGGTATGCAATCCTGTACTCCCCTGGGTGCCTAGTTTTTTAACATATCAAGACTTGGTAGTTTTTGCCTAGACAAGAAGCGAGCACACTACCAAGTCTCTTACTTCTGTGATGTCCCAAACACTCACTAGTTGGTGGCATGCTTCATCATTAGGGTCCATCTGAGACACGTAGTATGTCGGTGTGATTCGATGCCTGATTACAGCAGAGCAGGTTTTTTCCATGAGTGAAATTCCCAACTGAAAGGTGAAGTTACAAGGGCCAACAACCCAGTGACATCTTGTAGCACAATGCCACTAAAAGTAGCAAGAAGTCAAAAAATAAACTATACTGCACATGTAAAGTTTCAGGCTAGTACATGAATCAGCTGAAATGACCCATTTACTGTCACATGCTAATGGAAACTTATAAACAAATACATAACAAATAGAATACATCCTTAGCTA
The DNA here is from genome assembly GCF_031143425.1 of Pleurodeles waltl. Classification (NCBI taxonomy): domain Eukaryota; kingdom Metazoa; phylum Chordata; class Amphibia; order Caudata; family Salamandridae; genus Pleurodeles; species Pleurodeles waltl. The sequence goes on along the minus strand of NC_090442.1, from coordinate 3,376,756 downwards.
CATACACTTTCTTTGCATGCACTCTGGCTCACAAATTAAAACTGGCCCCACAAGCCAAACAAAACCCATCTTTCTTAAGCACCCCAGACTAACAAATGGAGCATTGCCCCAGCAGTGAGGCACACTAGCTACTATTTAAGGACACAATAATTAGCCACTAGGAAACATAATAATCTCAATGTTTATAACAAAACCAATGCTTGCCTTTCACTCACCTTGTCCTTATATGTACCACACTCAAGGAAAAGGAGCAAGGAAACCCAAAGAGTAAACCAGACGGCATATGAAAACATTCAGATTTACTACATAACAACTGACAGACCCACGTATGGGCATATTATGGAGATCTATAAATGAATAGAATACATCATAATCTACATAAGTTTTCTTTGCATATTCTCTGACTCACAAAATAAAACTGTGCCCAACAAACCAAACAAAAAACATATTCCCTATATACTCTGTGCAACAAAATGGAAAGGTGACCAGGCAGTGAGCTACACAAACTACTATATGGAGAACATGATAATTCATCATTAGGAAAAAAATTATAATTGTAATTTTGTTTCTCATTCATGTTGAGCTCCATGTGTGATACAATCCTACTAAAAGTTGCATGGAAGCCCAAATAATAAACTAGACTGCATACATAAAGTTTCAGAATTAGTACATAAATAACTAAAAAACACATTCATGGTCACATCATTATGTAAGCCAATAAACAAATACATAACAAATACAATAGATAAAAAGGAAGACATCACAGTAAATCTGATTGCCACTCTGTAGTTATAGTTAGTATTCCCAAAAGATATTCCCAAATATAGGAATGACTTGGATAAAAACTCCACAATAACTTCCCCGCATTTGACAAATTACCACAAATCCTTCCGGACCTATAGCATTCTCTACATTGTGAGAGGAAGTAAACTTTTGTGGTGAGTCGTAGGGGGATGCAAAGATAAGAGGGGTCCCAAAATGAGTTTTTCCACGAATGCATTTTCCATAGACTATTGCATTTGACATAGTACGAAAATGACTGAATGGATTTACATGAAATTTGGCATCATTATACATTATGGTGCATAGATTATGATTTTTGGATACTGCAGTTAAGTAGGGTACTTAGGGGCATATTTATACTCCGTTTGACCGGAATTGCGTCGGTTTTTTTGACGCAATTTCGACGCAAAACTAACTCCATATTTATACTTTGGCGTTAGACGCGTCTAGCGCCAAAGTCCATGGAGTTAGCGTCATTTTTTAGCGTGGACACCTACTTTGCGTTAATTATATGCAAGGTAGGCGTTCCCGTCTAAAAAATCGACTCCGAGGCATGTGCGTCGGATTTATACTCCCGGGCAAAATTCACGCCCGGGAGTGGGCGGGTCAAAAAAAATGCCGTATGCCCGCTTTTGCGCCGTTTTTTAGCGCCTGCAAAAGGCAGGCGTTAAGGGACCTGTGGGCTGTGAAGGAGCCCAGAGGTGCCCTCCCATGCCCCCTGGGACACCCCCTGTCACCCTTGCCCACCCCAGGAGGACACCCAAGGCTGGAGGGACCCATCCCAGGGACATTAAGATAAGTTCAGGTAAGTGTTTTTAAAAAAAAAAAATTGTGGCATAGGGTTGCCTGATTTGTGCCCCCCTACATGCCACTATGCCCAATGACCATGCCCAGGGGACATAAGTCCCCTGGGCATGGCCATTGGGCAAGGGGGCATGACTCCTGTCTTTGCTAAGACAGGAGTCATTTCTATGGGGGTTGGGAGTGAAAAAAAATGGCGCAAATCGGGTTGAGGCGAAAAAATTGCCTCAGCCTGACTTGCCCCATTTCTTGACGCCCAAGCCCCATATCCCCCTACGCCGGCGCTGCCTGGTGTACGTCGTTTTTTTAACGCACACCAGACGGCGTCGGCGGCTAATGCCGGCTAACGTAATTCAATAAATACGGCGCCCGCAAGGCGCTTCAGAATGGCGTTAGCCGGCGCTAATTTTTTTGACGCAAAACTGCGTTAGCGCAGTTTTGCGTCAAAAAGTATAAATATGGGCCTTATTTTTCAGTTATAAGGCATTTAAACTTCACTAGATTTTGTGAAAGTTTTGTGTTACATAGCTGTAAACTTATTTGAAAATATATTAAAAATATAAATATATTTCCATACTTATTGTAGGAGGCTGGACTGGCTTGTAGTGAGTACCTAGGGGTACTTGCACCTTGCACCAGGCCCAGTTATCCCTTATTAGTGTATAGGGTGTCTAGCAGCATAGGCTGATAGATAATGGTAGCTTAGCAGAGCAGCTTAGGCTGAACTAGGAGACGAGTGAAGCTCCTTCAGTACCACTTAGTGTCATATGCACAATATCATAAGAAAACACAATACACAGATATACTAAAAATAAAGGTACTTTATTTTTATGACAATATGCAGTAATAGTATTAGAAAACAGTGCAAACAATGTATAGTTACAATAGGATGCAATGGGGACACATAGGGATAGGGGCAACACAAACCATATACTCCAAAAGTGGAATGCGAACCACAAATGGACCCCAAACCTATGTGACCTGGTAGAGGGTCGCTGGGACTATTAGAAAATAGTAAGGGTTAGAAAAATAGCCAACCCCAAGACCCTGAAAAGTGAGTGCAAAATGCACTAAAGTTCCCCAAAGGACATAGAAGTCGTGATAGGGGAATTCTGCAGGAAAGACACAAACCAACAATGCAACAACAATGGATTTCCAGTCGTGGGTACCTGTGGAACAAGGGGACCAAGTCCAAAAGTCACAAGCAAGTCGGAGATGGGCAGATGCCCAGGAAATGCCAGCTGTGGGTGCAAAGAAGCTGCTACTGGACAGCAGAAGCTTAGGTTTCTGCAGGAACGACAAGGGCTAGAGACCTTCTCTTTAGAAGACGGATCCCTCACGCCGTGGACAGTTGTGCAGAAGTGTTTTTCCGCCAAAAGACTACCAACAAGCCTTGCTAGCTGCAAATTATGCGCTTAGGGTTTTTGGATGCTGCTGTGGCCCAGGAGGGACCAGGATGTCGCCAATTGCGTCAGGGGACAGAGGGGGCGTCCAGCAAGACAAGGAGCCCTCTCAGCAGCAGGCAGCACCCACAGAGGTGCCAGAAACAGGCACTACAACGATGTGTGAAACGGTGCTCACCCGAAGTCGCACAAAGGAGTCCCACGTCGCCGGAGAACAACTTAGGAGGTCGTGCAATGCAGGTTAGAGTGCCATGGACCCAGGCTGGAATGTGCACAAAGGATTTCCGCCGGAAGTGCACAGAGGCCGGAGTAGCTGCAAAAGTCGCCGTTCCCAGCAATGCAGTCTGGCGTGGGGAGGCAAGGACTTACCTCCACCAAACTTGGAGTGAAGAGTCACTGGACTGTGGGAGTCACTTGGACACAGTTGCTGGATTCAAGGGACCTCGCTCGTCGTGCTGAGAGGAGACCCAAGGTACCGGTGATGCAGTTCTTTGGTGCCTGCGGTTGCAGGGGGACGATTCCGTCAACCCACGGGAGATTTCTTCGAAGCTTCTAGTGCAGAGAGGAGGCAGACTACCCCCACAGCATGCACCACCAGGAAAACAGTCGAGAAGGCTGTAGGATCAGCGTTACAGAGTTGCAGTAGTCGTCTTTGCTACTATGTTGCAGTTTTGCAGGCTTCCAGCGCAGTCAGCAGTCGATTCCTTGGCAGAAGGTGAAGAGAGAGATGCAGAGGAACTCAGATGAGCTCTTGCATTCGTTATCTAAGGAATCCCAAGAGACAGAGACCCTAAATAGCCAGAAAAAAGGGTTTGGCTACCTAGGAGAGAGGATAGGCTAGCAACACCTGAAGGAGCCTATCAGAAGGAGTCTCTGACATCACCTGATGGCACTGGCCACTCAGAGCAGTCCAGTGTGCCAGCAGCACCTCTGTTTCCAAGATGGCAGAGGTCTGGAGCACACTGGAGGAGCTCTGGGCACCTCTCAGGGGAGGTACAGGTTAGGGGAGTGGTCTCCGAAGAAATCTCCCGTGGGTCGACGGAATCTTCCCCCTGCAACCGCAGGCACCAAAAAGCTGCATTACCGGTCCCTTGGGTCTCCTCTCAGCACAACGAGCGAGGTCCCTCGAATCCAGCAACTCTGTCCAAGTGACTCCCACAGTCCAGTGACTCTTCAGTCCAAGTTTGGTGGAACTTTAGTGCACTTTGCACTCACTTTTTAGAGTCTTGGGGTGGGCTATGTTTCTAACCCTCACTATTTTCTAATAGTCCCAGCGACCCTCTACAAGGTCACATAGGTTTGGGGTCCATTCGTGGTTCGCATTCCACTTTTGGAGTATATGGTTTGTGTTGCCCCTATCCCTATGTGTCCCCATTGCATCCTATTGTAACTATACATTGTTTGCACTGTTTTCTAAGACTATACTGCATATTTTTGCTATTGTGTATATATATCTTGTGTATATTTCCTATCCTCTCACTGAGGGTACACTCTGAGATACTTTGGCATATTGTCATAAAAATAAAGTACCTTTATTTTTAGTATAACTCTGTATTGTGTTTTCTTGTGATATTGTGCATATGACACTGAGTGGTACTGTAGTAGCTTCACACGTCTCCTAGTTCAGCCTAAGCTGCTCTGCTAAGCTACCATTATCTATCAGCCTAAGCTGCTAGACACCCTATACACTAATAAGGGATAACTGGGCCTGGTGCAAGGTGCAAGTACCCCTTGGTACTCACTACAAGCCAGTCCAGCCTCCTACATTGGTGGCAGCGGTGGGATAAGTGCTTTGAGACTACTTACCACTCTTGTCATTGTACTTTTCATAAGAGAAAAATATACAAAACAAGGTCAGTGTACAGTATATACACATAGCCAAAAAGTTTTGCATTTCCTCTTTTCACTCTTTTCTAGTGCTGAAAAGTACTTCTAACTTTCTAAAAAGTTCTAAAAAGTTTAAAAAGTTTTTTTTCTCAGTCTTTCTAAAAGCTCTGACAAACTTTTTCTCTTTTTCTATCACTTTAACTCTCTCTAAAAATGTCTGGCACAGGCCAAAATGTTGATCTGTCCAAACTTGCATATGATCACCTTAGCTGGAAAGGAGCAAGGAGTCTCTGCATAGAGAGAGGTTTGAGTGTAGGGAAGAATCCTTCCTTGGAATTGTTACTTAACATGCTTAGAGAACAAGATAAGGCAAGAAGTGCCCCATCTGTTGAAAAAGTAGCTAATGGTTCCCAATCTGATCCAGGGACTCCCCCAGGAAAAGATTCAGGAACGAAACTTCATAGCCTGCCCATTACTAGACAGTCTAGCATAGTTGGTAATGATGATGGGTCACACCATACAAATAGTGTTGTCTCACATCATAGCAAAAGCATTTACTCACACCACAGTGGTACTGATGTTTCTGTTAGCCAAGCTGTTAGGGTGTCCTCTGTAAGGGACAGTTCTCCTTCTGTCCATTCTCACCATACTTCTGTTTCAAGGCATGTCCCTCCCACCCACCCTGATGACAGATTGTTAGAAAGGGAGCTCAATAGATTGAGAGTGGAACAAACCAGACTGAAGCTCAAGAAGCAACAGCTGGATTTGGATAGACAGACTTTAGAAGTAGAGAAGGAGAGACAGAAACTGGGTTTAGAAACCCATGGTGGCAGCAGCAGTATTCCCCATAGTCATCCTGCAAAAGAGCATGATTCCAGGAATCTGCATAAGATAGTTCCCCCTTATAAGGAGGGGGGTGACATTAACAAGTGGTTTGCTGCACTTGAGAGGGCCTGTGCTGTACAGGATGTCCCTCAAAGGCAGTGGGCTGCTATCCTATGGCTATCATTTAGTGGAAAAGGTAGGGATAGGCTCCTTACTGTAAAAGAAAATGAAGCTAATGATTACAAAGTTCTTAAGAATGCACTCCTGGATGGTTATGGCTTAACCACTGAACAATACAGGATAAAGTTCAGAGAGACCAAAAAGGAGTCTTCACAAGACTGGGTTGATTTCATTGACCATTCAGTGAAGGCCTTGGAGGGGTGGTTACATGGCAGTAAAGTTACTGATTATGACAGCCTGTATAACTTGATCCTGAGAGAGCATATTCTTAATAATTGTGTGTCTGATTTGTTGCACCAGTACTTGGTGGACTCTGATCTGACCTCTCCCCAAGAATTGGGAAAGAAGGCAGACAAATGGGTCAGAACAAGGGTGAACAGAAAGGTTCATACAGGGGGTGACAAAGAGAACACTAAGAATAAAGATGGTGAAAAATCTCAAGATAAGCATGGGGATAAGGGTAAAACCAAAGATCCCACTTCAAATCTTAAACACTCTTCAGGGGGTGGGGATAAAACAAATTCTTCCTCTTCTTCTCAACCTACACAATTTAAAAAGCCTTGGTGCTTTGTGTGTAAAAATAAAAATAGAGGCCATAGGCCAGGGGATAAGTCCTGTCCAGGTAAACCCCCTGAGCCTACCACCACTAATACATCAAGCTCTAGTGCCCCTAGCAGTAGTGGTACTAGTGGTGGGACTGCTGGCAACAGTCAAGTTAAGGGTGTAGTTGGGTTCACTTATGGGTCCATAGTAGAAACTGGGGTAGTCAGTCCCAAGACAGTTTCTGTCACACCTAGTGGCATTGGCCTTGCCACACTGGCTGCTTGTCCCCTTACAATGGATAAGTACAGGCAGACAGTTTCAATAAATGGTGTTGAGGCCTTGGCCTACAGGGACACAGGTGCCAGTATCACTTTGGTGACTGAAAACCTAGTGCACCCTGATCAACACATCATTGGACAACAGTATAAGATTATTGATGTCCATAACTCCACTAAGTTTCTTCCCTTAGCTATAATTCAGTTTAGTTGGGGTGGAGTTACTGGCCCTAAGCAGGTGGTGGTATCACCTAGCTTACCTATAGACTGTCTCTTAGGTAATGACCTAGAGGCCTCAGGTTGGGCTGATGTAGAGTTTTATGCCCATGCAGCCATGCTGGGCATCCCTGAGGAATTGTTCCCTCTCATTTCTACTGAAATGAAAAAGCAAAGGAGAGAAGGCCTGAAAAATCAGGATCCCTCTCCATCAACAGGTAAAAAGGGTATCACAGTATTCCCTAACCACCCTGCCATTCAGGATACCATCCCTGTGGTGGGAGAAACCTCTCCTGGGGTGGCACCTGTTCCAAGGGAAACACCAGCTGGCAAAGCTGTACTCCCTGAGGTAGAAGTACCTCTCTGTGGGTTAACTAACATTGGTGAGAAACAGAGCACCATTTTAGTTAACATGGAGCATCCCTCCAACCCTCCCAGAGAAACTTTAGTGCAGAAACTCTGCACTGCCTCACAACACTTAGGACAGCATCCCTGCCCTAGTGTGGAGCTCATAGGACAGTATCCCTGCCCTGCTCCAACTCAAGAGAAACAGCATCTCTGTTCTCTCTTTCAGCCATATGGACAAAGTTTTTGCCCAGCTATGGCTTTTCTGAGACAGCATCCCTGTCTGGCATTTCCATCACTACAAATAGGTTCAGTGGACAATTCCCACTGCTCTAAACTAAAACTTACTGATAGAAACTCTGAAAATACATCTTCACATTGTTGCTTAGCTAAAAAAACTTCAAACAGGGTGGTTTACATCCCCACAGGGAAGTAACCATATAGTGGATGATAAAGGGAGTAACCAGTCTATTGCAGAGCTACTCTCTACTTATCACCACTTAGACAATAAAGTCTCAACTGGCCAAGGTTAGCCTTATTGTCCTTCGTTTGGGGGGGGGTTGTGTGAGAAAGTAGCCTCTTTCTAGCCTTGTTACCCCCACTTTAGGCCTGTTTGTGAGTGTATGTCAGGGTGTTTTCACTGTCTCACTGGGATCCTGCCAGCCAGGGCCCAGTGCTCATAGTGAAAACACTATGTTTTCAGTATGTTTGTTATGTGTCACTGGGACCCTGCTAGTCAGGACCCCAGTGCTCATAAGTTTGTGACCTATAGGTATGTGTTCCCTGTGTGATGCCTAACTGTCTCACTGAGGCTCTGCTAACCAGAACCTCAGTGGTTATGCTCTCTCATTTCTTTCAAATTGTCACTAACAGGCTAGTGACCAATTTTACCAATTTACATTGGCTTACTGGAACACCCTTATAATTCCCTAGTATATGGTACTGAGGTACCCAGGGTATTGGGGTTCCAGGAGATCCCTATGGGCTGCAGCATTTCTTTTGCCACCCATAGGGAGCTCTGACAATTCTTACACAGGCCTGCCACTGCAGCCTGAGTGAAATAACGTCCACGTTATTTCACAGCCATTTTACACTGCACTTAAGTAACTTATAAGTCACCTATATGTCTAACCTTTAGCTGGTAAAGGTTAGCTGCAAAGTTACTTAGTGTGAGGGCACCCTGGCACTAGCCAAGGTGCCCCCACATTGTTCAGGGCCAATTTCCCTGACTTTGTGAGTGCGGGGACACCATTACACATGTGTACTACATATAGGTCACTACCTATATGTAGCTTCACAATGGTAACTCCGAATATGGCCATGTAACATGTCTATGATCATGGATTTGCCCCCTCTATACCATCCTGGCATAGTTGGCACAATCCCATGATCCCAGTGGTCTGTAGCACAGACCCTTGTACTGCCAAACTGCCCTTCCTGGGGTTTCACTGCAGCTGCTGCTGCTGCCAACCCCTCAGACAGGCATCTGCCCTCCTGGGGTCCAGCCAGGCTTGTCCCAGGATGGCAGAACAAAGGACTTCCTCTGAGAGAGGATGTTACACCCTCTCCCTTTGGAAAATGGTGTGAAGGCAGGGGAGGAGTAGCCTCCCCCAGCCTCTGGAAATGCTTTCTTGGGCACAGATGTGCCCAATTCTGCATAAGCCAGTCTACACCGGTTCAGGGACCCCTTAGCCCTGCTCTGGCGCGAAACTGGACAAAGGAAAGGGGAGTGACCACTCCCCTGACCTGCACCTTCCCTGAGAGGTGTCCAGAGCTCCTCCAGTGTGCTCCAGACCTCTGCCATCTTGGGAACAGAGGTGCTGCTGGCACACTGGACAGCTCTGAGTGGCCAGTGCCACCAGGTGACGTCAGAGACTCCTTCTGATAGGCTCCTTCAGGTGTTGCTAGCCTATCCTCTCTCCTAAGTAGCCAAACCCTCTTTTCTGGCTATTTAGGGTCTCTGTCTCTGGGGAAACTTTAGATAACGAATGCAAGAGCTCATCCGAGTTCCTCTGCATCTCTCTCTTCACCTTCTGCCAAGGAATCGACTGCTGACCGCGCTGGAAGCCTGCAAACCTGCAACATAGTAGCAAAGACGACTACTGCAACTCTGTAACGCTGATCCTGCCGCCTTCTCGACTGTTTTCCTGGTGGTGCATGCTGTGGGGGTAGTCTGCCTCCTCTCTGCACTAGAAGCTCCGAAGAAATCTCCCGTGGGTCGACGGAATCTTCCCCCTCCAACCGCAGGCACCAAAAAGCTGCATTACCGGTCCCTTGGTTCTCCTCTCAGCACGACGAGCGAGGTCCCTTGAATCCAGCAACTCTGTCCAATAGACTCCCACAGTCCAGTGACTCTTCAGTCCAAGTTTGGTGGAGGTAAGTCCTTGCCTCACCTCGCTAGACTGCATTGCTGGGAACCGCGACTTTTGCAGCTACTCCGGCCCCTGTGAACTTCCGGTGGAAATCCTTCATGCACAGCCAAGCCTGGGTCCACGGCACTCTAACCTGCATTGCACGACTTTCTAAGTTGGTCTCCATAGATGTGGGACTCCTTTGTGCGACTTCAGGTGAGCACTGTTTCACGCATCCTCGTAGTGCCTGTTTCTGGCACTTCTCCGGGTGCTACCTGCTGCTAACAGGGCTCCTTGTCTTGATCGACGTCCTCTCTACCTCCTGGTCCAATTTGCAACCTCCTGGTCCCTCCTGAGCCACAGCAGCGTCCAAAAATGCTAACCGCATGATTTGCAGCTAGCAAGGCTTGTTGGCATTCTTTCGGCGGGAAAACACTTCTGCACGACTCTACCAGGCGATTCGGATTCGTCCTCCAAAGGGGAAGTCTCTAGCCCGTTGCGTTTCTGCAGAAACCGCAGCTTCTTCAGTCCAGTCGAAGCTTCTTTGCACCCACAGCTGGCATTTCCTGGGCATCTGCCCATCTCCGACTTGCTTGTGACTTTTGGACTTGGTCCCCTTGTTCCACAGGTACCCCAGATTGGAAATCCAGCGTTGTTGCATTGTTGGTTTGTGTCTTTCCTGCATTATTCCTCTAACACGACTTCTTTGTCTTTAGGGGAACTTTAGTGCACTTTGCACTCACTTTTCAGGGTCTTGGGGTGGGCTATTTTTCTAACCCTCACTATTTTCTAATAGTCCCAGCGACCCTCTACAAGGTCACATAGGTTTGGGGTCCATTCGTGGTTCGCATTCCACTTTTGGAGTATATGGTTTGTGTTGCCCCTATCCCTATGTGTCCCCATTGCATCCTATTGTAACTATACATTGTTTGCACTGTTTTCTAAGACTATACTGCATATTTTTGCTATTGTGTATATATATCTTGTGTATATTTCCTATCCTCTCACTGAGGGTACACTCTGAGATACTTTGGCATATTGTCATAAAAATAAAGTACCTTTATTTTTAGTATAACTGTGTATTGTGTTTTCTTGTGATATTGTGCATATGACACTGAGTGGTACTGAAGTAGCTTCACACGTCTCCTAGTTCAGCCTAAGCTGCTCTGCTAAGCTACCATTATCTATCAGCCTAAGCTGCTAGACACCCTATACACTAATAAGGGATAACTGGGCCTGGTGCAAGGAGCAAGTACCCCTTGGTACTCACTACAAGCCAGTCCAGCCTCCTACAGTAAGTCCTTGCCTCCCCACGCTAGACTGCATTGCTGTCAACCGCGTGTTTTGCAGCTACTCCGGCTCCTGTGCACTCACCGAGGATTTCCTTCGTGCACAGCCAGCCTGGGTCCACGGCACTCTAACCTGCATTGCACGACCTCCTGAGTTGTCCCCCGGCGGCATGGGACTCTCTTGTGCACTTCGGGTGAGCAACATTTCACTCCACTTCATAGTGCCTGTTCCGGCACTTCTGCGGGTGCTGCCTGCTTCTGAGAGGGCTCCTTTTCTTGCTGGATGCTGTGAGAAAGTACCCTCTTTCTAGCCTTGTTACCCCCACTTTAGGCCTGTTTGTGAGTGTATGTCAGGGTGTTTTCACTGTCTCACTGGGATCCTGCCAGCCAGGGCCCAGTGCTCATAGTGAAAACCCTATGTTTTCAGTATGGTTGTTATGTGTCACTGGGACCCTGCTAGTCAGGAACCCAGTGCTCATAAGTTTGTGACCTATAGGTATGTGTTCCCTGTGTGATGCCTAACTGTCTCACTGAGGCTCTGCTAACCAGAACCTCAGTGGTTATGCTCTCTCATTACTTTCAAATTGTCACTAACAGGCTAGTGACCAATTTTACCAATTTACATTGGCTTACTGGAACACCCTTATAATTCCCTAGTATATGGTACTGAGGTACCCAGGGTATTGGGGTTCCAGGAGATCCCTATGGGCTGCAGCATTTCTTTTGCCACCCATAGGGAGCTCTGACAATTCTTACACAGGCCTGCCACTGCAGCCTGAGTGAAATAACGTCCATGTTATTTCACAGCCATTTTACACTGCACTTAAGTAACTTATAAGTCACTTATATGTCTAACCTTTACCTGGTAAAGGTTGGGTGCTAAGTTACTTAGTGTGAGGGCACCCTGGCACTAGCCAAGGTGCCCCCACATTGTTCAGGGCCAATTCCCCGTACTTTGTGAGTGCGGGGACACCATTACACGCGTGCACTACATATAGGTCACTACCTATATGTAGCTTCACAATGGTAACTCCGAATATGGCCATGTAATATGTCTATGATCATGGAATTGCCCCCTCTATACCATCCTGGCATAGTTGGCACAATCCCATGATCCCAGTGGTCTGTAGCACAGACCCTGGTACTGCCAAACTGCTTTTCCCGGGGTTTCACTGCAGCTGCTGCTGCTGCCAACCCCTCAGACAGGCAGCTGCCCTCCTGGGGTCCAGCGAGGCCTGGCCCAGGATGGCAGAACAAAGGACTTCCTCTGAGAGAGGGTGTGACACCCTCTCCCTTTGGAAAATGGTGTGAAGGCAGGGGAGGAGTAGCCTCCCCCAGCCTCTGGAAATGCTTTCTTGGGCACAGATGTGCCCAATTCTGCATAAGCCAGTCTACACCGGTTCAGGGACCCCTTAGCCCTGCTCTGGCGCGAAACTGGACAAAGGAAAGGGGAGTGACCACTCCCCTGACCTGCACCTCCCCTGGGAGGTGCCCAGAGCTCCTCCAGTGTGCTCCAGACCTCTGCCATCTTGGAAACAGAGGTGCTGTTGGCACATTGGACTGCTCTGAGTGGCCAGTGCCAGCAGGTGACGCCAGAGACTCCTTCTGATAGGCTCCTTCATGTGCTGCTAGCCTATCTTCTCTCCTAAGTAGCCAAACCCTCTTTTCTGGCTATTTATGGTCTCTGCTTTGGGGATTTCCTTAGATAACGAATGCAAGAGCTCATCCGAGTTCCTCTGCATCTCTCTCTTCACCTTCTGCCAAGGAATCGACTGCTGACCGCGCTGGAAGCCTGCAAAACTGCAACAAAGTAGCAAAGACGACTACTGCAACTCTGTAACGCTGATCCTGCCGCCTTCTCGACTGCTTTCTTGGTGGTGCATGCTGTGGGGGTAGTCTGCCTCCTCTCTGCACTAGAAGCTCCGAAGAAATCTCCCGTGGGTCGACGGAATCTTCCCCCTGCAACCGCAGGCACCAAAAAGCTGCATTACCGGTCCCTTGGGTCTCCTCTCAGCATGACGAGCGAGGTCCCTTGAATCCAGCATCTCCGTCCCAGTGATTCCCACAGTCCAGTGACTCTTCAGTCCAAGTTTGGTGGAGGTAAGTCCTTGCCTCACCTCGCTGGGCTGCATTGCTGGGAACCGCGACTTTGCAGCTACTCCGGTCTCTGTGCACTTCCGGCAGAAATCCTTTGTGCACAGTCCAGCCTGGGTCAACGGCACTCTAACCTGCATTGCACGATCTCCTAAGTTGTCCTCCGGCGGCGTGGGATTCTTTTGTGCAACTTCGGGTGAGCACTGTTTCACTCCACATTGTAGTGCCTGTTCCGGCACTTCTGCGGGTACTGCCTGCTTTTGAGAGGGCTCCTTGTCTTCCTCGACGCCCCCTCTGTCCCCAGACGCAATTGGCGACATCCTGGTCCCTTCTGGGCCACAGCAGCATCCAAAAAACCCTAACCGCACGATTTGCAGATAGCAAGGCTTGTTGGCGGTCTTTCTTCAGGAAAACACTTCTACACGACTCACCAAGGCAAGAGAGATCCGTCCACCAAAGGGGAAGTCTCTAGCCCTTTTCGTTCCTGCAGAAACCTCAGCTTCTTCTGTCCAGTCAAAGCTTCTTTGCACCCGCAGCTGGCATTTCCTGGGCATCTGCCCATCTCCGACTTGCTTGTGACTTTTGGACTTGGTCCCCTTGTTCCACAGGTACCCTAGATTGGAAATCCACAGTTGTTGCATTGCTGGTTTGTGTCTTTCCTGCATTATTCCTCTAACACGACTCTTTTGTCCTTAGGGGAACTTTAGTGCACTTTGCACTCACTTTTCAGGGTCTTGGGGAGGGTTATTTTTCTAACTCTCACTATTTTCTGATAGTCCCAGCGACCCTCTACAAGGTCACATAGGTTTGGGGTCCATTCGTGGTTCGCATTCCACTTTTGGAGTATATGGTTTATGTTGCCCCTATACCTATGTTTCCCCATTGCATCCTATTGTAACTATACATTGTTTGCACTGTTTTCTAAGACTATACTGCATATTTTTGCTATTGTGTATATATATCTTGTGTATATTTCCTATCCTCTCACTGAGGGTACACTCTAAGATACTTTGGCATATTGTCATAAAAATAAAGTACCTTTATTTTTAGTATAACTGTGTATTGTGTTTTCTTATGATATTGTGCATATGACACTAAGTGGTACTGTAGTAGCTTCACACGTCTCCTAGTTCAGCCTAAGCTGCTCTGCTAAGCTACCATTATCTATCAGCCTAAGCTGCTAGACACCCTATACACTAATAAGGGATAACTGGGCCTGGTGCAAGGTGCAAGTACCCCTTGGTACTCACTACAAGCCAGTCCAGCCTCCTACATTGGTTGTGCAGCGGTGGGATAAGTGCTTGAGACTACTTACCACTCTTGTCATTGTACTTTTCATAAGAGAAAAATATACAAAACAAGGTCAGTGTATATACACATAGCCAAAAAGTTTTGCATTTCCTCTTTTCACTCTTTTCTAAGTGCAGAAAAGTACTTCTAAACTTTCAGAAAGTTCTTAAAAGTTTAAAAAGTTTTTTTTTTCTGTCTTTCCAAAAAGTTCTGAAAACTTTTGTCTCTTTCTCTATCACTTTAACTCTCTCTAAAAAAATGTCTGGCACAGGCCAAAGTGTTGATCTGTCCAAACTTGCATATGACAACCTTAGCTGGAAAAGAGCAAGGAGTCTCTGTATAGAGAGAGGTTTGAGTGTAGGGAAGAATCCTGCCTTAGAACTAATCATTAACATGCTTAGAGAACAGGATAAGGCCATAGGTGCCCCATCTGTTGAAAAAGTACCTAATAGTTCCCAATCAGATTCAAGGACTCCCCCAGGAAAAGATTCAGGAAAGAAACTTCCTAGCCTGCCCATTACTAGACAATCTAGCATAGATGGTAATGATGATGAGCCACACCATAGAAATAGTGTTGTCTCACATCATAGCAAAAGCATTTATTCTCACCATACTGGTAGTAATGTTTCTGTAAACCAAGCTGTTAAGTTGGCTTCTGTAAGGGACAGGTCTCCTTCTGTTCATTCCCATCATAGCTCTGTTTCTAGAAATGTCCCTCCCACCAACCCTGATGACAGAATGTTAGAGAGGGAACTCAATAAATTGAGGGTGGAACAAACCAGACTGAAGCTTAAAAAGCAACAGCTGGATTTGGATAGACAGTCTTTTGAATTAGAGAAGGAAAGACAGAAGTTGGGTTTAGATACCCATGGTGGCAGCAGCAGTATTCCCCATAGTCATCCTGCAAAAGAGCATGATTCCAGGAATCTGCACAAGATAGTTCCCCCTTATAAGGAGGGGGATGACATTAACAAGTGGTTTGCTGCACTTGAGAGGGCCTGTGTTGTACAGGATGTCCCTCAAAGGCAGTGGGCTGCTATCCTATGGCTATCATTTAGTGGAAAAGGTAGGGATAGGCTCCTTACTGTGAAAGAAAATGATGCCAATAATTTCCAAGTTCTTAAGTATGCACTCCTGGATGGTTATGGCTTAACCACTGAACAGTACAGGATAAAGTTCAGAGAGACCAAAAAGGAGTCTTCACAAGACTGGGTTGATTTCATTGACCAGGCAGTGAAGGCCTTGGAGGGGTGGTTACATGGCAGTAAAGTTACTGATTATGACAGCCTGTATAACTTAATCCTGAGAGAGCATATTCTTAATAATTGTGTGTCTGATTTGTTGCACCAGTACTTGGTGGACTCTGATCTGACCTCTCCCCAAGAATTGGGAAAGAAGGCAGACAAATGGGTCAGAACAAGAGTGAACAGAAAAGTTCATACAGGGGGTGACAAAGATGGCAACAAAAAGAAGGATGGTAAGTCTTCTGACAAGGGTGGGGACAAATCTAAAAATGAGTCTTCATCAGGCCCACAAAAACACTCTGGTGGGGGTGGTGGGTCCAAATCCTCCTTTAATCAGAACAAGGAAAAGAAACCATGGTGCTATTTATGTAAAATAAAAGGCCATTGGACAACAGATCCCAGTTGTCCAAAGAAAGGCACCACTGCTCCTACCACTACAACCCCTACTGCTACACCTAGTTTCCCTACTAATAGCAGTGGTGGTGGGAGCAAACCTACTAATAGCCAATCCAAGGGAGTAGCTGGGCTCACTTTTGGTAATTTAGTTGGGGTTGGTCTAATTAGGGAGACCACAGAGGCTACTTTAGTCTCTGAAGGGGCTATTGATTTAGCCACTTTGGTTGCTTGCCCCCATAACTTGGAGAAGTACAAGCAACTAACCCTAATAAATGGTGTTGAGGTCCAGGCCTACAGGGACACAGGTGCCAGTGTCACAATGGTGATTGAGAAACTGGTGCACCCTGAACAACACATACTTGGACACCAGTACCAAGTAACCGATGCTCACAACATAACACAAAGCCACCCCATGGCTGTTGTAAATCTCAACTGGGGGGGGGTAACTGGTCCAAAGAAAGTTGTGGTAGCTTCAGATTTACCTGTAGACTGTCTATTAGGGAATGATTTGGAGACATCAGCTTGGTCAGATGTGGAGTTGGAGGCCCATGCAGCAATGCTGGGCATCCCAGGGCATATTTTTGCTTTAACAAGGGCTCAGGCCAAAAAGCAAAAAGGACAGGGAAGCTTGGATCCTGGAACAACGGACCAAGTGCTCCCTAAAGCTAGGGCTAGTAGAAGCAAACCACTTCCTACTATCCCTCCCTCTACAGTGGATTCAACTTCTGAGGAAGAAGAATTCCCTCCCTGTGCAGAACCTACACCAGAGGAGCTGGAAGCAGACACTGCTGAGCTTTTGGGTGAAGGGGGGCCTGCCAGAGAGGAGCTGAGTGTTGCACAGCAAACCTGTCCCACATTAGAGGGTCTCAGACAGCAAGCTGTCAAACAGGCTAATGGGGATGTCAGTGACTCTCACAGAGTTTACTGGGAGGACAACCTCTTGTACACTGAGCATAGGGATCCTAAACCTGGAGCTGCCAGGAGATTAGTGATTCCTCAAGAGTACAGAAAGTTCCTCCTAACACTGGCACATGACATTCCCTTAGCTGGGCATCTAGGACAAATGAAAACTTGGGACAGGCTTGTTCCCCTGTTTCATTGGCCTAGGATGTCTGAGGACACAAAGGAATTTTGTAAGTCCTGTGAAACCTGTCAAGCCAGTGGCAAGACAGGTGGCACCCCAAAGGCACCCCTTATCCCACTGCCTGTGGTTGGGGTTCCCTTTGAAAGGGTAGGGGTTGACATAGTTGGCCCCCTTGACCCTCCTACTGCTTCAGGCAATAGGTTTATCTTGGTGGTAGTGGACCATGCCACAAGATATCCTGAAGCAATTCCTTTAAGGACCACTACAGCTCCTGCAGTGGCAAAGGCCCTCCTGGGAATATTTTCCAGGGTGGGCTTCCCAAAGGAAGTAGTATCAGACAGGGGAAGCAATTTCATGTCTGCATACTTAAAGGCCATGTGGAAGGAGTGTGGTGTAACGTACAAGTTCACAACACCCTATCATCCACAAACAAATGGACTGGTGGAGAGATTTAATAAAACTCTCAAAGGCATGATTATGGGACTCCCTGAAAAACTCCGCAGGAGATGGGATATCCTTCTACCATGCCTCCTTTTTGCCTACAGGGAGGTACCCCAGAAAGGAGTGGGCTTCAGCCCCTTTGAACTTCTTTTTGGACACCCTGTTAGGGGTCCACTCACACTTGTAAAGGAGGGTTGGGAACAACCTTTAAAAGCTCCTAAGCAGGATATTGTGGATTATGTACTTGGCCTCAGATCAAGGATGGCTGAGTACATGAAAAAGGCCAGTAAAAACCTTCAGGCCAGCCAAGAGCTCCAGAAGCAATGGCATGATCAGAAGGCTGTTTTGGTTCAGTACCAACCAGGGCAGAAAGTGTGGGTCTTAGAGCCTGTGGCCCCAAGAGCACTCCAAGATAAATGGAGTGGACCCCACACAATTGTTAAAAAGAAGGGTGAAGTCACCTACTTGGTTGACTTAGGCACTGCCAGGAGTCCCCTTAGGGTGCTCCATGTCAACCGCCTGAAACCCTACTATGACAGGGCTGATCTCACCCTGCTCATGGCAACAGATGAGGGACAGGAAGAAGACAGTGATCCTCTACCTGATCTCTTCTCTTCCACAGATCAAGATGCTCTGGTGGAAGGTGTAGTTTTGGCTGATTGTCTTACTGCTGAGCAGAAAGACAATTGCATAAATCTCCTAGGACAATTTTCAGAACTCTTCTCTACTGTGCCAGGCACCACTTCTTGGTGTGAGCACACTATAGATACTGGAGACAGTTTACCTGTCAAAAGTAAGATCTATAGGCAGCCTGACCATGTCAGGGACTGCATAAAGCAAGAAGTTCAGAAAATGTTGGAACTAGGAGTGGTTGAGCACTCTGACAGTCCATGGGCTTCTCCTGTGGTACTGGTACCAAAACCCAATTCTAAAGATGGAAAGAAGGAAATGCGGTTTTGTGTAGACTATAGAGGTCTCAACTTGGTAACCAAAACTGATGCTCACCCTATACCCAGGGCAGATGAGCTTATAGATACACTGGCATCTGCCAAGTATCTAAGCACTTTTGATTTGACTGCAGGGTATTGGCAGATCAAATTATCAGAAGATGCTAAATCTAAGACTGCATTTTCTACCATTGGAGGACATTACCAGTTTACTGTAATG
The DNA here is from genome assembly GCF_031143425.1 of Pleurodeles waltl. NCBI lineage: Eukaryota > Metazoa > Chordata > Amphibia > Caudata > Salamandridae > Pleurodeles > Pleurodeles waltl. The sequence goes on along the minus strand of NC_090442.1, from coordinate 3,358,202 downwards.
CCTTTTGGTTTGAAAAATGCACCTGCCACTTTTCAGAGGTTGGTGAACACAGTCCTGCAAGGGCTGGAAGCTTTCAGTGCAGCATATTTGGACGATATAGCTGTCTTTAGCTCCAGTTGGGATGATCACCTGGTCCACCTATGGAAAGTTTTGGAGGCCCTGCAAAAGGCAGGCCTCACTATCAAGGCTTCAAAGTGCCAGATAGGGCAGGGTAAGGTGGTTTATCTGGGACACCTTGTTGGTGGGGAACAGATTGCACCACTTCAGGGGAAAATCCAAACTATTATTGTTTGGGTTCCCCCTACCACTCAGACTCAGGTGAGAGCCTTCCTAGGCCTCACTGGGTATTACAGGAGGTTCATTAAGAACTATGGCTCCATTGCAGCCCCTCTTAATGACCTCACATCCAAGAAAATGCCTAAAAAGGTATTGTGGACAGCAAGCTGTCAGAAAGCTTTTGAGGAGCTGAAGCAGGCCATGTGCTCTGCACCTGTCCTGAAAAGCCCTTGTTCCTGTAAAAAATTCTATGTCCAAACTGATGCATCTGAATTAGGAGTTGGGGCAGTCCTATCACAACTTAATTCTGAGGGCCAGGATCAACCTGTTGCTTTTATTAGTAGGAGGTTGACCCCTAGAGAAAAGCGTTGGTCTGCCATTGAGAGGGAGGCCTTTGCTGTGGTCTGGGCTCTGAAGAAGTTGAGGCCATACCTGTTTGGCACTCACTTCATTGTTCAGACAGACCACAAACCTCTACTTTGGCTAAAACAAATGAAAGGTGAAAATCCTAAATTGTTGAGGTGGTCCATATCCCTACAGGGAATGGACTATACAGTGGAACATAGACCTGGGAGTAGCCACTCCAATGCAGATGGACTCTCCAGATATTTCCACTTAGACAATGAAGACTCATCAGGTCATGGCTAGTCTTATTGTCCTTCGTTTGGGGGGGGGTTGTGTAGGAAAGTACCATCTTGCCTGGCATGTTACCCCCATTTTTCACTGTATATATGTTGTTTTAGTTGTATGTGTCACTGGGACCCTGGTAACCCAGGGCCCCAGTGCTCATAAGTGTGCCTGAATGTGTTACCTGTGTAGTGACTAACTGTCTCACTGAGGCTCTGCTAATCAGAACCTCAGTGGTTATGCTCTCTCATTTCTTTCCAAATTGTCACTGACAGGCTAGTGACCATTTTTACCAATTTACATTGGCTTACTGGAACACCCTTATAATTCCCTAGTATATGGTACTGAGGTACCCAGGGTATTGGGGTTCCAGGAGATCCCTATGGGCTGCAGCATTTCTTTTGCCACCCATAGGGAGCTCTGACAATTCTTACACAGGCCTGCCACTGCAGCCTGAGTGAAATAACGTCCACGTTATTTCACAGCCATTTTACACTGCACTTAAGTAACTTATAAGTCACCTATATGTCTAACCTTTACCTGGAAAAGGTTAGGTGCAAAGTTACTTAGTGTGAGGGCACCCTGGCACTAGCCAAGGTGCCCCCACATTGTTCAGAGCCAATTCCCTGAACTTTGTGAGTGCGGGGACACCATTACACGCGTGCACTACATATAGGTCACTACCTATATGTAGCTTCACCATGGTAACTCCGAATATGGCCATGTAACATGTCTATGATCATGGAATTGCCCCCTCTATGCCATCCTGGCATAGTTGGCACAATCCCATGATCCCAGTGGTCTGTAGCACAGACCACTGGTACTGCCAAACTGCCCTTCCTGGGGTTTCACTGCAGCTGCTGCTGCTGCCAACCCCTCAGACAGGCAGCTGCCCTCCTGGGGTCCAGCCAGGCCTGGCCCAGGAGGGCAGAACAAAGAACTTCCTCTGAGAGAGGGTGTGACACCCTCTCCCTTTGGAAAATGGTGTGAAGGCAGGGGAGGAGTAGCCTCCCCCAGCCTCTGGAAATGCTTTGTTGGGCACAGATGTGCCCAATTCTGCATAAGCCAATCTACACCGGTTCAGGGACCCCTTAGCCCCTGCTCTGGCGCGAAACTGGACAAAGGAAAGGGGAGTGACCACTCCCCTGACCTGCACCTCCCCTGGGAGGTGTCCAGAGCTCCTCCAGTGTGCTCCAGACCTCTGCCATCTTGGAAAAAGAGGTGCTGCTGGCACATTGGACTGCTCTGAGTGGCCAGTGCCACCAGGTGACGTCAGAGACTCCTGCTGATAGGCTCCTTCAGGTGTTAGTAGCCTTTCCTCTCTCCTAGGTAGCCAAACCCTCTTTTCTGGCTATTTAGGGTCTCTGTCTCTGGGGAAACTTTAGATAACGAATGCAAGAGCTCATCCGAGTTCCTCTGCATCTCCCTCTTCACCTTCTGATAAGGAAACGACCGCTGACCGCGCTGGAAGCCTGCAAACCTGCAACATAGTAGCAAAGACGACTACTGCAACTCTGTAACGCTGATCCTGCCGCCTTCTCGACTGTTTTCCTGCTTGTGCATGCTGTGGGGGTAGCCTGCCTCCTCTCTGCACCAGAAGCTCCGAAGAAATCTCCTGTGGGTCGACGGAATCTTCCCCCTGCAACCGCAGGCACCAAAAAGCTGCATTACCGGTCCTTTGGGTCTCCTCTCAGCATGACGAGCGAGGTCCCTCGAATCCAGCAACTCAGTCCAAGTGACCCCCACAGTCCAGTGACTCTTCAGCCCAAGTTTGGTGGAGGTAAGTCCTTGCCTCACCTCGCTGGGCTGCATTGCTGGGAACCGCGACTTTGCAGCTACTCCGGCCCCTGTGCACTTCCGGCGGAAATCCTTTGTGCACAGCCAAGCCTGGGTCCACGGCACTCTAACCTGCATTGCACGACTTTCTAAGTTGGTCTCCGGCGACGTGGGACTCCTTTGTGCAACTTCGGCGAGCACTGTTTCACGCATCCTTGTAGTGCCTGTTTCTGGCACTTCTCCGGGTGCTACCTGCTTCAGTGAGGGCTCTTTGTCTTGCGCGACGTCCCCTCTCTCGTCAGTTCCAATTTGCGACCTCCTGGTTCCTCCTGGGCCCCAGTAGCTTCCAAAAACGCCAAACGCACGATTTGCATGTAGCAAGGCTTGTTGGCGTCCTTCCGGCGGAAAAACACTTCTGCACGACTCTGCTAGGCGAGCGGGATACGTCCACCAAAGGGGAAGTCTCTAGCCCTTTTCGTTCCTGCAGAAACCTCAGCTTCTTCTGTCCAGTCGAAGCATCTTTGCACCCACAGCTGGCATTTCCTGGGCATCTGCCCATCTCCGACTTGCTTGTGACTTTTGGACTTGGTCCCCTTGTTCCACAGGTACCCTAGATTGGAAATCCACAGTTGTTGCATTGCTGGTTTGTGTCTTTCCTGCATTATTCCTCTAACACGACTCTTTTGTCCTTAGGGGAACTTTAGTGCACTTTGCACTCACTTTTCAGGGTCTTGGGGAGGGTTATTTTTCTAACTCTCACTATTTTCTGATAGTCCCAGCGACCCTCTACAAGGTCACATAGGTTTGGGGTCCATTCGTGGTTCGCATTCCACTTTTGGAGTATATGGTTTGTGTTGCCCCTATACCTATGTTTCCCCATTGCATCCTATTGTAACTATACATTGTTTGCACTGTTTTCTAAGACTATACTGCATATTTTTGCTATTGTGTATATATATCTTGTGTATATTTCCTATCCTCTCACTGAGGGTACACTCTAAGATACTTTGGCATATTGTCATAAAAATAAAGTACCTTTATTTTTAGTATAACTGTGTATTGTGTTTTCTTATGATATTGTGCAAGTGACACTAAGTGGTACTGTAGTAGCTTCACACGTCTCCTAGTTCAGCCTAAGCTGCTCTGCTAAGCTACCATTATCTATCAGCCTAAGCTGCTAGACACCCTATACACTAATAAGGGATAACTGGGCCTGGTGCAAGGTGCAAGTACCCCTTGGTACTCACTACAAGCCAGTCCAGCCTCCTACAACCGGTCCCTTGGGTCTCCTTTCAGCACAACGAGCGAAGTCCCTCGAATCCAGTAACTCTGTCCAAGTGACTCCCACTGTCCAGTGACTCTTCAGTCCAAGTTTGGTGGAGGTAAGTCCTTGCCTCACCTCGCTAGACTGCATTGCTGGGAACCGCGACTTTTGCAGCTACTCCGGCCCCTGTGCACTTCCGGCGGAAATCCTTTGTGCACAGCCAAGCCTGGGTCCACGGCACTCTAACCTGCATTGCACGACTTTCTAAGTTGGTCTCCGGTGACGTGGAATTCCTTTGTGCAACTTCGGGTGAGCACCGTTTCACGCACTTCGTAGTGCCTGTTTCTGGCACTTCTTTGGGTGCTACCTGCTGCTAAGAGGGCTCTTTGTCTTCCTCGACGTCCCTTCTACCTCCTGGTCTAATTTGCGACCTCCTGGTCCCTCCTGGGCCACAGCAACATCCAAAAACGCTAACTGCACGATATGCAGCTAGCAAGACTTGTTGGCGTTCTTTCGGCGGGAAAAGACTTCTGCACGACTCTACAACGCGAGAGGGATCTGTCCTCCAAAGGGGAAGTCTCTAGCCCTTTGCGTTCCTGCAGAAACCGCAGCTTCTTTAGTCCAGTCGAAGCTTCTTTGCACCCGCAGCTGGCATTTCCTGGGCATCTGCCCATCTCCGACTTGTTTGTGACTTTTGGACTTGGTCCCCTTGTTCCTCAGGTACCCCAGATTGGAAATCCAGCGTTTTTGCATTGTTGGTTTGTGTCTTTCCTGCCTTATTCCCCTATCACGACTTCTTTGTCCTTTGGGGAACTTTAGTGCACTTTGCACTCACTTTTCAGGGTCTTGGGGTGGGCTATTTTTCTAACCCTTACTATTTTCTAATAGTCCCAGCGACCCTCTACAAGGTCACATAGGTTTGGGGTCCATTCGTGGTTCGCATTCCACTTTTGGAGTATATGGTTTGTGTTGCCCCTATGTGTCCCCATTGCATCCTATTGTAACTATACATTGTTTGCACTGTTTTCTAAGACTATACTGCATATTTCTGGTATTGTGTATATATATCTTGTGTATATTTCCTATCCTCTCACTGAGGGTACACTCTGAGATACTTTGGCATATTGTCATAAAAATAAAGTACCTTTATTTTTAGTATATCTGTGTATTGTGTTTTCTTATGATATTGTGCATATGCCACTAGTGGTACTGTAGGAGCTTCACTCGTCTCCTAGTTCAGCCTAAGCTGCTCTGCTAAGCTACCATTATCTATCAGCCTAAGCTGCTAGACACCCTATACACTAATAAGGGATAAATGGGCCTGGTGCAAGATGTAAGTACCCCTAGGCACTCACTACAAGCCAGTCCAGCCTCCTACATTGGTTGTGCAGTGGTGGGATAAGTGCTCTGTAACTACTTACCACTTTTGTCATTGTACTTTTCATAAGAGAAAAATATACAAAACAAGTTCAGTGTATGTACACCTAACCAAAAAGTTTTGCATTTCTTTTCTCACTTCTTTTCTAAAGTGCTGAAAAGTACTTCTAAACTTTCAAAAAGTTCTTTAAAAGTTTTGAAAGTTTTTTTTCTGTCTTTCTAAAAAGTTCTGAAAACTTTGTTCTCACTTTTTCTATCACTTAAACACTTTCTAAAAATATCTAGCACAGGCCAAACTGTTGATCTGTCCAAACTTGCTTATGATCACCTTAGCTGGAAAGGAGCAAGGAGTCTCTGCATAGAAAGAGGTATAAGTGTAGGGAAGAATCCCCCTAGAGATCTGTTGGTTAACATGCTTATAGAACAGGATAAGGCCAGAGGTGCCCCTTCTGTTGAAAAAGTAGCTAATGGTTCCCAATCTGATCCAGGGACTCCCCTAGAAAAAGATTCAGGAAAGAAACTTCCTAGCCTGCCCATTACCAGACAGACTAGCATAGTTGGTACTGATGTAGAGTCACACCATACTGATAGTGTTGTCTCACATCATAGCAAGAGTATTCCTTCTCACCATAGTAGAAGTGATGTTTCTGTTAACCAAGCTGTTAGGATGCCTTCTGTAAGGGATGGGTGCCCTTCTGTACATTCTCACCATACTTCTGTTTCAAGGAATGTCCCACCCACCCACCCTGATGACAGAGTGTTAGAAAGGGAGCTCAATAGATTGAGAGTGGAACAAACCAGACTGAAGCTCAAGAAGCAACAGCTGGATTTGGATAGACAGTCCTTAGAAGTGGAAAGGGAAAGACAGAAATTGGGTTTAGAAACCCATGGTGGCAGCAGCAGTATTCCCCATAGTCATCCTGCAAAAGAGCATGATTCTAGGAGCTGCACAAGATAGTTCCATCTTATAAGGAGGGGGATGACATTAACAAGTGGTTTCCTGTGCTTGAGAGGGCCTGTGTTGTACAGGATGTCCCTCAAAGGCAGTGGGCTGCTATCCTATGGCTATCATTTAGTGGAAAGGGTAGGGATAGGCTCCTTACTGTGAAAGAAAGTGATGCCAATAATTTTACAGTTCTTAAGAATGCACTCCTGGATGGTTATGGCTTAGCCACTGAACAGTACAGGATGAATTTCAGAGAGACCAAAAAGGATTCTTCACAAGATTGGGTTGATTTTGTTGACCATTCAGTGAAGGCCTTGGAGGGGTGGTTACATGGCAGTAAGGTTACTGATTATGAAAACCTGTATAACTTGATCCTGAGAGAGCATATTCTTAATATTTGTGTGTCTGATTTGTTGCACCAGTACTTGGTGGACTCTGATCTGACCTCTCCCCAAGAATTGGGAAAGAAGGCAGACAAATGGGTCAGAACAAGGGTGAACAGAAAAGTTCATACAGGGGGTGACAAAGATGGCAATAAGAAGAAGGATGGTAAGTCTTCTGACAAGGGTGGGGACAAATCTAAAAATGAGTCTTCATCAGGCCCACAAAAACACTCTGGTGGGGGTGGTGGGCCCAAATCCTCTTCTAATCAAAACAAAGAAAAGAAACCATGGTGCTATTTATGTAAAATAAAAGGCCATTGGACAACAGATCCCAGTTGTCCAAAGAAAAGCACCAAGCCTCCTACCACTACAACCCCTGCTGCTACACCTAGTGCCCCTAGTAATAGCAGTGGTGGTGGGAGCAAACCTACTAATAGCCAATCCAAGGGAGTAGCTGGGCTCACTTTTGGTAACTTAGTTGGGGTTGGTCTTGTTAGGGAGTCCACAGAGGCTGTGTTAGTCTCTGAGGGGGCTATTGACTTAGCCACCTTAGTTGCTTGTCCCCTTAACATGGATAAGCACTAGCAACTACCCCTAATAAACGGTGTTGAGGTTCAGGCCTACAGGGACACAGGTGCCAGTGTTACAATGGTAATAGAGAAACTGGTCCACCCTGAACAACACCTACTTGGTCACCAGTATCAAGTAACCGATGCTCACAACAACACACTTAGCCACCCCAGGGCTGTTGTAAATCTCAACTGGGGGGGGGGGTTACTGGTCCAAAGAAAGTTGTGGTTGCCTCAGATTTACCTGTAGACTGTCTACTTGGGAATGATTTAGAGACATCAGCTTGGTCAGATGTGGAGTTGGAGGCCCATGCAGCAGTGCTGGGCATCCCAGGGCATATTTTTGCTTTAACCAGGGCTCAGGCCAAAAAGCAAAAAGGACAGGGTGACTTGGATCCTGGAACAATGGACCAAGTGCTCCCTAAAGCTAGGCCTAGTAGAAGTAAAGCACTACCTACTATCCCTCCCTCTACAGTGGATTCTACTTCTGAGGAAGAAGAATTTCCACCCTGTGCAGAACCTACACCAGAGGAGCTGCAAGCAGACACTGCTGAGCTTTTGGGTGAAGGGGGGCCTGCCAGGGTGGAGCTGAGTGTGGCACAGCAGACCTGTCGCACATTAGAGGGTCTAAGACAGCAAGCTGTCAAACAAGAAAATGGGGATGTCAGTGACTCTCACAGAGTTTACCGGGAGGACAACCTCTTGTACACTGAAGCAAGGGATCCTAAACCTGGAACTGCCAGGAGGTTAGTGATTCCTCAGGAGTACAGAAAGTTCCTCCTAACTCTAGCCCACGACATTCCCTTAGCTGGACATTTGGGGCAAATGAAAACTTGTGACAGGCTTGTTCCCTTGTTTCATTGGCCTAGAATGTCAGAGGACACAAAGGAATTTTGTAAGTCCTGTGAAACCTGTCAAGCCAGTGGCAAGACAGGTGGCACTCCAAAGGCACTCCTTATCCCACTGCCTGTGGTTGGGGTTCCCTTTGAAAGGGTAGGGGTTGACATAGTTGGCCCCCTTGACCCTCCTACTGCTTTAGGCAATAGGTTTATCTTGGTGGTAGTGGACCATTCCACAAGATATCCTGAAGCAATTCCTCTAAGGACCACTACAGCACCTGCAGTGGCAAAGGCCCTCCTGGGAATATTTTCCAGGGTGGGCTTCCCAAAAGAGGTGGTATCAGACAGGGGAAGCAATTTCATGTCTGCTTACTTAAAGGCCATGTGGAAGGAGTGTGGTGTGACATACAAGTTCACTACACCCTATCATCCACAAACAAATGGACTGGTGGAGAGATTTAACAAAACTCTCAAAGGCATGATTATGGGAATCCCTGAAAAACTCCGCAGGAGATGGGATATCCTTTTCCCATGCCTCCTTTTTGCTTACAGGGAGGTACCCCAGAAAGGAGTGGGCTTCAGCCCCTTTGAACTCCTCTTTGGACACCCTGTGAGAGGTCCCCTAACACTTGTTAAGGAGGGTTGGGAACAACCTTTAAAAGCTCCAAAGCAAGACATAGTGGACTATGTACTTGGCCTCAGATCAAGGATGGCTGAGTACATGAAAAAGGCCAGTAAAAACCTTCAGGCCAGCCAAGAGCTCCCAAAGCAATGGCATGACCAGAAGGCTGTTTTGGTTCAGTACCAACCAGGGCAGAAAGTGTGGGTCTTGGAGCATGTGGCCCTAAGGGCACTCTAAGATAAATGGAGTGGACCCCACATAATTGTTGAAAAGAAGGGTGAAGTCACCTACTTAGTTGACTTAGGCACTGCCAGGAGTCCCCTTAGGGTGCTCCATGTCAATCGCCTGAAACCCTACTATGACAGGACTGATCTCACCCTGCTGATGGCAACTGATGAGGGACAGGTAGAAGAAAGTGACCCTCTCCCTGATCTCTTCTCTTCCACAGAACACGATGCTCTAGTGGAAGGTGTAGTTTTGGCTGATTGTCTTACTGCTGAGCAGAAAGACTATTGCATAAATCTCCTGGGTCAGTTTTCTGAACTCTTCTCTACTGTGCCAGGTACCCCTTCTTGGTGTGAGCACACTATAGATACTGGAGACAGCTTGCCTGTCAAAAGTAAAATCTATAGGCAGCCTGACCATGTCAGAGACTGCATAAAGCAAGAGGTGTAGAAAATGTTAGAACTGGGAGTGGTTGAGCACTCTGAAAGTCCACGGGCCTCTCCTGTGGTACTTGTACCAAAACCTCATTCCAAGGATGGAAAGAAGGAAATGCGGTTTTGTGTAGACTACAGAGGTCTCAACCAGGTAACCAAAACTGATGCTCACCCTATACCCAGGGCAGATGAGCTCATAGATACACTGGCATCTGCCAAGTATTTAAGCACTTTTGACTTGACTGCAGGGTATTGGCAGATCAAAATATCAGAAGATGCAAAAGCAAAAACTGCATTTTCAACCATTGGAGGCCATTACCAATTCACAGTAATGCCTTTTGGATTGAAAAATGCACCTGCCACTTTTCAGAGGTTGGTGAATACAGTCCTGCAAGGACTGGAAGCTTTTAGTGCAGCATATCTGGACGATATAGCTGTCTTTAGCTCCAGTTGGGATGATCACCTGGTCCACCTATGGAAAGTTTTGGAGGCCCTGCAAAAGGCAGGCCTCACTATCAAGGCTTCAAAGTGCCAGATAGGGCAGGGGAAGGTGGTTTATCTGGGACACCTGGTTGGTGGAGAACAAATTGCACCACTTCAGGGGAAAATCCAAACTATTATAGATTGGGTTCCCCCTACTACTCAGACTCAGGTGAGAGCCTTTTTAGGCCTCACTGGGTATTACAGGAGGTTCATTAAGAACTATGGCTCCATTGCAGCCCCTCTTAATGACCTCACATCCAAGAAAATGCCTAAGAAGGTATTGTGGACAGCTAGCTGTCAGAAAGCTTTTGAGGAGCTGAAGTAGGCCATGTGCTCTGCACCTGTCCTGAAAAGCCCTTGTTACTCTAAAAAATTCTATGTCCAAACTGATGCATCTGAATTAGGAGTAGGGGCAGTCCCATCACAACCTAATTCTGAGGGCCAGGATCAACCTGTTGCTTTTATTAGTAGGAGGTTGACCCCTAGAGAAAAGCGTTGGTCTGCCATTGAGAGGGAGGCTTTTGCTGTGGTCTGGGCACTGAAGAAGTTGAGGCCATACCTGTTTGGCACTCACTTCACTGTTCAGACAGACCACAAACCTCTGCTTTGGCTAAAACAAATGAAAGATGAAAATCCTAAATTGTTGAGGTGGTCTATATCCCTACAGGGAATGGACTATACAGTGGAAGATAGACCTGGGAGTACCCACTCCAATGCAGATGGACTCTCCAGATATTTCCACTTAGACAATGAAGACTCATCAGGTCATGGCTAGTCTTATTGTCCTTCGTTTGGGGGGGGGGTTGTGTAGGAAAGTAGCATCTTGCCTGGCATGTTACCCCCATTTTTCACTGTATATATGTTGTTTTAGTTGTATGTGTCACAGGGACCCTGCCAGCCAGGGCCCCAGTGCTCATAAGTGTGCCTGAAAGTGTTACCTGTGTTATGACTGTAGGAGACTGGACTTGCTTGTAGTGAGTACCAAGGGGTACTTGCACCTTGCACCAGGCCCAGTTATCCCTTATTAGTGTATAGGGTGTCTAGCAGCTTAGGCTGATAGATAATGGTAGCTTAGCAGAGCAGCTTAGGCTGAACTAGGAGACGTGTGAAGCTACTACAGTACCACTTAGTGTCATATGCACAATATCATAAGAAAACACAATACACAGTTATACTAAAAATAAAGGTACTTTATTTTTATGACAATATGCCAAAGTATCTTAGAGTGTACCCTCAGTGAGAGGATAGGAAATATACACAAGATATATATACACAATAGCAAAAATATGCAGTATAGTCTTAGAAAACAGTGCAAACAATGTATAGTTACAATAGGATGCAATGGGGAAACATAGGGATAGGGGCAACACAAACCATATACTCCAAAAGTGGAATGGGAACCACGAATGGACCCCAAACCTATGTGACCTTGTAGAGGGTCGCTGGGCCTATTAGAAAATAGTGAGAGTTAGAAAAATAACCCTCCCCAAGACCCTGAAAAGTGAGTGCAAAGTGCACTAAAGTTCCCCTAAGGACAAAATAGTCGTGTTAGAGGAATAATGCAGGAAAGACACAAACCAGCAATGCAACAACTGTGGATTTCCAATCTATGGTACCTGTGGAACAAGGTGACCAAGTCCAAAAGTCACAAGCAAGTCGGAGATGGGCAGATGCCCAGGAAATGCCAGCTGTGGGTGCAAAGAAGCTTCGACTGAACAGAAGAAGCTGAGGTTTCTGCAGGAACGAAAAGGGCTAGAGACTTCCCCTTTGGCGAACGGATCCCGCTCGCCGTGGGGAGTCGTGCAGAAGTATTTTTCCGCCGAAAGAACACCAATAAGCCTTGCTAGCTGCAAATCGTGCGTTTGGCATTTTTGGACGCTGCTGGGGCCCAGGAGGGACCAGGAGTTCGCAAATTGGACCTGAAAAGAGAGGGGATGTCGAGCAAGACAAAGAGCCCTCACTGAAGCAGATAGCCCCCTGAGAAGTGCCAGAAACAGGCACTACGAGGATGCGTGAAACGGTGCTCACCGAAGTTGCACAAAGGAGTCCCACGTCGCCGGAGACCAACTTAGAAAGTCGTGCAATGCAGGTTAGAGTGCCGTGGACCCAGGCTTGGCTGTGCACAAAGGATTTCCGCCGGAAGTGCACAGGGGCCGGAGTAGCTGCAAAGTCGCGGTTCCCAGTAATGCAGCCCAGCGAGGTGAGGCAAGGACTTACCTCCACCAAACTTGGACTGAAGAGTCACTGGACTGTGGGGGTCACTTGGACAGAGTCGCTGGATTCGAGGGACCTCGCTTGTCGTGCTGAGAGGAGACCCAAGGGACTGGTAATGCAGCTTTTTGGTGCCTGCGGTTGCAGGGGGAATATTCCGTCGACCCACGGGAGATTTCTTCGGAGCATCTGGTGCAGAGAGGAGGCAGGCTACCCCCACAGCATGCACAAGCAGGAAAACAGTCGAGAAGGCGGCAGGATCAGCGTTACAGAGTTGCAGTAGTCGTCTTTGCTACTATGTTGCAGGTTTGCAGGTTTCCAGCGCGGTCAGCAGTCGTTTCCTTATCAGAAGGTGAAGAGAGAAATGCAGAGGAACTCGGATGAGCTCTTGCATTCGTTATCTAAAGTTTCCCCAGAGACAGAGACCCTAAATAGCCAGAAAAGAGGGTTTGGCTACCTAGGAGAGAGGATAGGCTACTAACACCTGAAGGAGCCTATCAGCAGGAGTCTCTGACGTCACCTGGTGGCACTGGCCACTCAGAGCAGTCCAGTGTGCCAGCAGCACCTCTGTTTCCAAGATGGCAGAGGTCTGGAGCACACTGGAGGAGCTCTGGACACCTCCCAGGGGAGGTGCAGGTCAGGGGAGTGGTCACTCCCCTTTCCTTTGTCCAGTTTCGCGCCAGAGCAGGGGCTAAGGGGTCCCTGAACCGGTGTAGACTGGCTTATGCAGAATTGGGCACATCTGTGCCCAAGAAAGCATTTCCAGAGGCTGGGGGAGGCTACTCCTCCCCTGCCTTCACACCATTTTCCAAAGGGAGAGGGTGTCACACCCTATCTCAGAGGAAGTTCTTTGTTCTGCCATCCTGGGCCAGGCCTGGCTGGACCCCAGGAGGGCAGATGCCTGTCTGAGGGGTTGGCAGCAGCAGCAGCTGCAGTGAAACCCCAGGAAGGGCAGTTTGGCAGTACCAGGGTCTGTGCTACAGACCACTGGGATCACGGGATTGTGCCAACTATGCCAGGATGGCATAGAGGGGGCAATTCCATGATCATAGACATGTTACATGGCCATATTCGGAGTTACCATTGTGAAGCTACATATAGGTAACATGCCAGGCAAGATGGTACTTTCCTACAATGACTAACTGTCTCACTGAGGCTCTGCTAATCAGAACCTCAGTGGTTATTGTGAGAAAGTATCCTCTTTCTAGCCTTGTTACCCCCACTTTTGGCCTGTTTGTGAGTGTATGTCAGGGTGTTTTCACTGTCTCACTGGGATCCTGCTAGCCAGGGCCCAGTGCTCATAGTGAAAACCCTATGTTTTCAGTATGTTTGTTATGTGTCACTGGGACCCTGCTAGTCAGGACCCCAGTGCTCATAAGTTTGTGACCTATAGGTATGTGTTCCCTGTGTGATGCTTAACTGTCTCACTGAGGCTCTGCTAACCAGAACCTCAGTGGTTATGCTCTCTCTTTACAAATTGTCACTAACAGGCTAGTGACCAATTTTACCAATTTACATTGGCATACTGGAACACCCTTATAATTCCCTAGTATATGGTACTGAGGTACCCAGGGTATTGGGGTTCCAGGAGATCCCTATGGGCTGCAGCATTTCTTTTGCCACCCATAGGGAGCTCTGACAATTCTTACACAGGCCTGCCACTGCAGCCTGAGTGAAATAACGTCCACGTTATTTCACAGCCATTTTACACTGCACTTAAGTAACTTATAAGTCACCTATATGTCTAACCTTTACCTGGTAAAGGTTGGGTGCTAAGTTACTTAGTGTGTGGGCACCCTGGCACTAGCCAAGGTGCCCCCACATTGTTCAGGGCCAATTCCCCGGACTTTGTGAGTGCGGGGACACCATTACACGCGTGCACTACATATAGGTCACTAACTATGTGTAGCTTCACAATGGTAACTCCGAATATGGCCATGTAACATGTCTAAGATCATGGAATTGCCCCTTCTATGCCATCCTGGCATTGTTGGTGCAATCCCATGATCCCACGGGTCTCTAGCACAGACCCTGGCAATGCCAAACTGCCTTTCCCGGGGTTTCACTGCAGCTGCTGCTGCTGCCAACCCCTCAGACAGGCTTCTGCCCTCTTGGGGTCCAGCCAGGCCTGGCCCAGGATGGCAGAACAAAGGACTTCCTCTGAGAGAGGGTGTTACACCCTCTACCTTTGGAAAATGGTGTGCAGGCAGGGGAGGAGTAGCCTCCCCCAGCCTCTGGAAATGCTTTCATGGGCACACATGGTGCCCATTTCTGCATAAGCCAGTCTACACCGGTTCAGGGACCCCTCAGCCCTGCTCTGGCGCGAAACTGGACAAAGGAAAGGGGAGTGACCACTCCCCTGACCTGCACCTCCCCTGGGAGGTGCCCAGAGCTCCTCCAGTGTGCTCCAGACCTCTGCCATCTTGGAAACAGAGGTGCTGCTGGCACACTGGACTGCTCTGAGTGGCCAGTGCCAGCAGGTGACATCAGAGACTCCTTCTGATAGGCTCCTTCAGGTGTTGCTAGCCTATCCTCTCTCGTAAGTAGCCAAACCCTCTTTTCTGGCTATTTAGGGTCTCTGTCTTTGGGGATTCTTTAGATAACGAATGCAAGAGCTCATCCGAGTTCCTCTGCATCTCTCTCTTCACCTTCTGCCAAGGAATCGACTGCTGACTGCGCTGGAAGCCTGCAAAACTGCAACAAAGTAGCAAAGACGACTACTGCAACTCTGTAACTCTGATCCTGCCGCCTTCTCGACTGCTTTCCTGGTGGTGCATGCTGTGGGGGTAGTCTGCCTCCTCTCTGCACTAGAAGCTCTGAAGAAATCTCCCCTGGGTCGACGGAATCGTCAACCTGCAACCGCAGGCACCAAAGAACTGCATCACCGGTACCCTGGGTCTCCTCTCAGCACTACGAGCGAGGTCCCTTGAATCCAGCAACTCTGTCCAAGTGACTCGCACAGGCCAGTGACTCTTCAGTACAAGTTTGGTGGAGGTAAGTCCTTGCCTCCCCACGCCAGACTGCATTGCTGGGAACCGCGACTTTTGCAGCTACTCCGGCCTCCGTGCACTTCTTGCGGAAATCCTTTGTGCACAGTCCAGCCTGGGTCCACGGCACTCTAACCTGCATTGCACGACCTCCTAAGTTGTTCTCCGGCGACGTGGGACTCCTTTGTGCGACTTTCGGTGAGCACCGTTTCACGCATCCTCATAGTGCCTGTTTCTGGCACTTCTGCGGGTGTTATCTGCTACTGAGAGGGCGCTTTGTCTTGCTCGTCGCCCCCTCTGTCCGCAGACGCAATTGGCAACATCCTGGTCCATCCTGGGCCACAGCAGCATCCAAAAACACAAACAGCACGATTTGCAGCTAGCAAGGCTTGTTGGCGGTCTTTTGGCGGGAAAACACTTCTGCTCGACTCTCCACGGCGTGGGGGATAAATCCTCCAAAGGGGAAGTCTCTAGCCCTTGTCGTTCCTGCAGAAACCACAGCTTCTACTGTCCAGTAGCAGCTTCTTTGCACCCACAGCTGGCATTTCCTGGGCATCTGCCCATCTCCGACTTGCTTGTGACTTTTGGACTTGGTCCCCTTGTTCCACAGGTACCCTCGACTGGAAATCCATCGTTGTTGCATTGTTGGTTTGTGTCTTTCCTGCAGAATTCCCCTATCACGACTTCTATGTCCTTTGGGGAACTTTAGTGCACTTTGCACTCACTTTTCAGGGTCTTGGGGTGGGCTATTTTTCTAACCCTCACTGTTTTCTTACAGTCCCAGCGACCCTCTACAAGGTCACATAGGTTTGAGGTCCACTCGTGGTTTGCATTCCACTTTTGGAGTATATGGTTTGTGTTGCCCCTATCCCTATGTGTCCCCATTGCATCCTATTGTAACTATACATTGTTTGCACTGTTTTCTAATACTATACTGCATATTTTTGGAATTCCGAACAAAGCGAGCCAAGAATTTCGACGCGCACTAGCAGCTGGTGCAAGGCAGGAGAGTTGGCTGAACTCTCGAAATATATGAAAAACAAAAGAAATAATTGCCACGCACTCCGCTCAGCCACAGAATAATTTTAAGTGGTTTATTTGGTGCAAAAAGAAAAAGAACAACGCGTTTCGACTATGCAGTCTTCTTCTTAGTTCAATAGTCCTTTCTCTAACAGATCTATTTATACTACACATTTCACATACCAATCCAATGCATTCTGGTTGTAATAGTTCAATTGTACAATGTAAAATTTTACCTAATTTATACTAAATTTAATCAATTCAAAAATTTGTTCGCCAGAAAATAACACAAATTATATCTATTATATATTGAAATAAAAAGCTCATTTTCGTAAGTTAGAGAAAGAGCAAAATAAAGTGTTATTCTACAATAAACAATAAACAGCCATTACATGATTAAATGAACCTCAAAATTCATTTCCCTAATTAATTTACTTCCAATTCATTGCTCAAATGTGAATCATGTGAAAAAAAGTTAATTTGATTAAAGTGATCATATAATTTAATATTTAATCAAAATTCTGGTAATATTTTCAGTGAAATAGATTCCAATTCATTTTAGATTCATTTTAAATCAGAGATGGACATAAAGCTCCTCGTCATAATTGAGCCCTGACGGGATCTTGGTCCTCATTGAGATAATATACTTAGATTCTAGTTGTCTCAATTTTTTTACTCTATCTCCACCTCTTTCATTTTCAGGAATGTGGTCTATCCCATAATAACGTAACATTCTCCAACTATTTGTTTCATGTTGTTGGAAGTGTTTGGCTATGGCATATGTTTGATCTTTATGTAAGACTGCTCTGACATGCTCCAAAATTCTCTTCTTAAGCATGCAGATATTACTGCCTACGTATCTCAGGCCACAATGACATTCAATTACATAAACTGTAAATTTTGTGTTACAAGTTATTCGATGTTTAATGTTCATTACCGTATCATCCCACAATTTTACAGTTTTAATTGATTTTCCAATTTTGCAAGCTTTGCAACTATTACATTTAGAGAAGCCACATTGTTGTTCAATTAGCCAATTCTGTTGATTTTTTATTGTAAAGTGGCTTCTTACAATATAATCTTTCAACGATGGAGCTTTTCGATACGTGATCATTGGACCTGATCCTATTATTGGACCAAGATCTAGGTCTTTCCGTATAATATGCCAATGTTTGCATAGAATATTTTTGATAAGGCCACTTTCTTTGGTGTATTCAATTATCATCCTCACATTGTTTTCCTCTATTTTGTCCTGTATAGCCTGAGTTTTCTTGGGCACTAATGTCTCATCTCGAGAGATTGTTTGTACTTTTTCTAAATTTCTTTGTAATAGTCGAGAATTGTAGCCTCTTTGTTTAAATCTATGTAAAGTTTCTTTATATTTCAACTGTACCTCTTTCTCATTAGAACAATTTCTTTGCATTCTGATCAATTCTCCATAGGGAATGCTTTTTAGAAGTGATTTAGGATGAAAACTTTGACCATGTAAAATGCTGTTTGTTGACGTCTTTTTACGAAAGACTGTGGTTTCTAATTTATTGTTTTCTACATAAATATTAATGTCTAGAAAATTAATTGATGACTTACTCATTTCACAAGTAAACTGCAAACCCACATTATTCTGATTCAATTTGTCAAAGTATAGTTGAAAATCATCCTGTGTTCCTTGCCAAATTATAAATAAATCGTCAATGAACAGTACCCAAAGTGCAATTTTATCCATATATACATCATTATCCTTACTCCAAGCTATTTCCCTTTCCCACCAACCCATTGTTAAGTTGGCATAATTGGGAGAAAGGGAAATGCCCATAGCTGTACCACACATCTGCTGGTAAATCTCATGATTAAAGATGAAAATGTTATTATTGAGGCATAGTTCTATCATTGAAAGCAACATCTTTGAATGTTCAAGTTCCGCAATACTTCGCTGTCTTAGAAAATATTCACATGCTTTTAAACCAATATCATGATTAATAGACGTGTATAAAGATACAACGTCTATTGTTACTAATAAGTAGTCATCAGACCAATTTATTTCCGATAAGATACGTAATAGATCTCCTGAATCCTTAATGTATGAACTTAAAGTCGTTACAATTGGTGCCAAATAAAAATCAACATAATCAGAAATTCTTTCATACAATGATTCACATGCTGAAACTATTGGTCTACCAGGTGGTAATGTTAGTGATTTATGAATTTTAGGTAAAAAGTATATAGTTGGAATGGTTGGATTCTCCTTTTTCAAAAATTTAAACTCATCTGAATTCAAAAGTGATTGTTGATGCCAGTCATCTAATTTCGAATGTAATTGATGAATCATTTGATTGATGGGATTATGATTCAATTTTCTGTAATTCGATTGATCATTTAATTGCCTATATGCTTCTGTCATGTAATTTTGTATGTCCAAAACCACAATATTTCCACCCTTGTCTGCGGGTTTGATTATAATATTAGCATTGTTCGTTAGTGATTTTAAAGCTAATCGTTCACTTGTTGAAAGATTTTCCCGATGACCATGGTGTCTAATGTTTTGTAACTTTTCCAAATCTTCCAATACTAGTTCCATAAATATATCGATCTTATTTCCAGGTGATAGTACCGGACAGAATTTAGATTTCTCTTTAAAATGACTGAACTGATGTTTATTAGTATCTATATCCAATTCTCGTAGAACTTCTGATTCAGTGTAAGTTTCATCGGGTAAGTCAAAATATAAATCAAATAACGTTTTCAAATCCCCAATTTGATCAATATATAAGTTGGATTGATGTGGAATGTCAGTTGATATTTCCTCTTGTGTTACTTCAGTTTTTTTCAAATTCATGGAATGATACTTGACCAATTTTAATTTGCGAATAAATTTGTAAATGTCAATACGAGTGTTTACATAATTAAAATGTTTTTCCGGGCAGAAAGATAAACCTTTATTAAGTAATTGACGTTCAGACGATGTTATTTCATAGTTCGAAAGGTTTATTACTAAGTCTGGCTTCTCAATTATTTGTTCTTTTGGCTCCTGAGGGGGTATTGTCTTTTTCCACTTTCTTTTGGATCTTCTGATCTTCCTCCTCTGTTTTCTGTTTGATCTATTTTTCTTCCACCTCCTCGGTATCGATTTGTTCCTCTGCCTCTCGTTAGTCGTTGATCTAGATACAACACTTGCATTTCCTCTAAAAAAGTATTTCCGCTGGGATTATCCAGATGCTCTGAGGAACTTTCCCCTTCACTGATATCAGATTCACTGGGGGTATCTTCACTACTCTGAACAGACTTCAAATTCTTACGTTGTAAATCAGATTTAAGACTTTCAAATCTCCTTGCAAAGGTTAAAATTCTGCCATACTTGTGATCTCTTTCATCTCGTACAAATTTGTTTTTCTTCCATTCCTGTATTTCAAGTTCATACTTTTCTAATTTGGATTCCATGTTGGTCCTAAAAACTAATTGTTCATCTTTTACTTCACTTTTGTTGATTTTTTCTTCCACATCCTTGATTTGTTTGTAAATCTCTTCCAAATCCAATTTAGCATATTTAATTAAAATTTTCATCAAGTTTAAGGAACACTGTGTATTGTTCTCCTCCCATTCTTTGAATAGTTCTGAACTTGCTCCTGAATATGTTGGTATAGTAAATATGCGTAAACCTCTCAGAATTCTTTTAACTTCAATGTACTTCTCTAATGATAGAATTTCCCAACTTTTACTGATTTCCTTTTTGTAATATTTTTCTAATTGAAAAAATAGATATTTTAAAGATGAGTTATCATGTGCCAAATTAGCTCCTGATGTTGAAACTGAAGAACCATTATCAAATAATTTTGTAGCCACTGACAATCGTTTAGTTTGCCTTGCTTCCATATTAAATTGTTATGGCTGTTAAAGTTAATAATCACTTGTTCCAGTTATTTCACCGAACAACAAAACCACACTGTTCTTCTGAATTCTGAAGGCTGAGCCACCCTTAAACGTTACAGGATAACTTCTTTCCTTTTTAACAAAGGGCCGCTTCGGCGAATGTCGAGTTATATTTGATTACAACGATACAAAGTATCCGTGTGAAACGGTCTTACCCTGCAATATCAGCAGATCTGGCCGGTGTCCTCCGACGCCGGTCACGCCGTGTTGAAACAGGAGCCGTTTGTGAAAACTCTCGTAAGACGCCGGGCGCTGTCGTATTATTTGATTTCCGAACAAAGCGAGCCAAGAATTTCGACACGCACTAGCAGCTGGTGCAAGGTAGGAGAGTTGGCTGAACTCTCGAAATATATGAAAAACAAAAGAAATAATTGCCACGCACTCCGCTCAGCCACAGAATAATTTTAAGTGGTTTATTCGGTGCAAAAAGAAAAAGAACAACGCGTTTCGACTATGCAGTCTTCTTCTTAGTTCAATAGTCCTTTCTCTAACAGATCTATTTATACTACACATTTCACATACCAATCCAATGCATTCTGGTTGTAATAGTTCAATTGTACAATGTAAAATTTTACCTAATTTATACTAAATTTCATCAATTCAAAAATTTGTTCGCCAGAAAATAACACAAATTATATCTATTATATATTGAAATAAAAAGCTCATTTTCGTAAGTTAGAGAAAGAGCAAAATAAAGTGTTATTCTACAATAAACAATAAACAGCCATTACATGATTAAATGAACCTCAAAATTCATTTCCCTAATTAATTTACTTCCAATTCATTGCTCAAATGTGAATCATGTGAAAAAAAGTTAATTTGATTAAAGTGATCATATAATTTAATATTTAATCAAAATTCTGGTAATATTTTCAGTGAAATAGATTCCAATTCATTTTAGATTCATTTTAAATCAGAGATGGACATAAAGCTCCTCGTCATAATTGAGCCCTGACGGGATCTTGGTCCTCATTGAGATAATATACTTAGATTCTAGTTGTCTCAATTTTTTTACTCCATCTCCACCTCTTTCATTTTCAGGAATGTGGTCTATCCCATAATAACGTAACATTCTCCAACTATTTGTTTCATGTTGTTGGAAGTGTTTGGCTATGGCATATGTTTGATCTTTATGTAAGACTGCTCTGACATGCTCCAAAATTCTCTTCTTAAGCATGCAGATTGTACTGCCTACGTTTCTCAGGCCACAATGACATTCAATTACATAAACTGTAAAATTTTTGGAATTGTGTACATATATCTTGTGTATATTTGCTATCCTCATACTGAGGGTACTCACTGAGATACTTTTGGCATATTGTCATAAAAATAAAGTACCTTTATTTTTAGTAAATCTGTGTATTGTGTTTTCTTATGATATTGTGCATATGACACTAGTGGTACTGTAGGAGCTTCACTCGTCTCCTAGTTCAGCCTAAGTTGCTCTGCTAAGCTACCATTATCTATCAGCCTATGCTGCTAGACACCCTATACACTAATAAGGGATAACTGGGCCTGGTGCAAGGTGCAAGTACCCCTAGGTACTCACTACAAGCCAGTCCAGCCTCCTACATTGGTTGTGCAGCGGTGGGATAAGTGCTTTGAGACTACTTACCACTCTTGTCATTGTACTTTTCATAAGAGAAAAATATACAAAACAAGTTCAGTGTATGTACACCTAACCAAAAGGTTTTGCATTTCTTTTCTCACCTCTTTTCTAAAGTGCTGAAAAGTACCTCTAAACTTTCTAAAAAGTTCTTAAAAGTTTAAAAAGTTTTTTTTTCTGCCTTTCTAAGAGTTCGGAAAACTTTTTTCTGTTTTTCTATCACTTAAACTCTTTCTAAAAATGTCTGTCACAGGCCAAACTGTTGATCTCTCCAAACTTGCATATGACCACCTTAGCTGGAAAGGAGCAAGGAGTCTCTGTGTAGAAAGAGGTTTGAGTGTAGGGAAGAATCCTTCTTTGGAATTATTGCTTAACATGCTTAGAGAACAAGATAAGGCCAGAAGGGCCCCATCTGTTGAAAAAGTAGCCAATGGTTCCCAATCTGATCCAGGGACTCCCCTAGGAAAAGATTCAGGAAGGAAACTTCCTAGCCTGCCCATTACTAGACAGTCTAGCATAGTTGGTAATGATGAAGAGGTACACCATACAGATAGTGTTATCTCACATCATAGCAAAAGTATTGTTTCTCACCACAGTAGAAGTGATGTTTCTGTTAACCAAGCTGTTAGGGTGCCTTCTGTAAGGGATAGGTCTCCTTCTGTCCATTCTCACCACACTTCTGTTTCAAGGAATGTCCCTCTCACCCACCCTGATGACAGATTGTTAGAAGGGGAGCTCAATAGATTGAGAGTGGAACAAACCAGACTGAAGCTCAAGAAGCAACAGCTGGATTTGGATAGACAGTCCTTAGAAGTAGAGAAGGAAAGACAGAAGTTGGGTTTTGAAACCCATGGTGGCAGCAGCAGTATTCCCAATAGTCATCCTGCAAAAGAGCATGATTCTAGGAATCTGCACAAGATAGTTCCCCCTTATAAGGAGGGGGATGACATTAACAAGTGGTTTGCCGCACTTGAGAGGGCCTGTGTTGTACAGGATGTCCCTCGAAGGCAGTGGGCTGCTATCCTATGGCTATCATTTAGTGGAAAGGGTAGGGATAGGCTCCTTACTGTGAAAGAAAGTGATGCCAATAATTTTACAGTTCTTAAGAATGCACTCCTGGATGGTTATGGCTTAACCACTGAACAATACAGGATAAAGTTCAGAGAGACCAAAAAGGAGTCTTCACAAGACTGGGTTGATTTCATTGACCATTCAGTGAAGGCCTTGGAGGGGTGGTTACATGGCAGTAAAGTTACTGATTATGACAGCATGTATAACTTAATCCTGAGAGAGCATATTCTTAATAATTGTGTGTCTGATTTGTTGCACCAGTACTTGGTGGACTCTGATCTGACCTCTCCCAAAGAATTGGGAAAGAAGGGAGACAAATGGGTCAGAACAAGGGTGAACAGAAAAGTTCATACAAGGGGTGACAAAGATGGCAACAAGAAGAAGGATGGTAAGTCTTCTGACAAGGGTAGGGACAAATCTAAAAATGAGTCTTCATCAGGCCCACAAAAACACTCTGGTGGGGGTGGTGGGCCCAAATCCTCTTCAAATCAAAACAAAGAAAAGAAACCATGGTGCTATTTATGTAAAATAAAAGGCCATTGGACAACAGATACCAGTTGTCCAAAGAAAAGCACCAAGCCTCCTACCACTACAACCCCTACTGCTACACCTAGTGTCCCTACTAATAGCAGTGGTGGTAGGAGCAAACCTACTAATAGCCAATCCAAGCGAGTAGCTGGGCACACTTTTGGTAACTTAGTTGGGGTTGGTCTGATTAGGGAGACCACAGAGGCTGTGTTAGTCTCTGAGGGGGCTATTGATTTATCCACCTTGGTTGCTTTTCCCCTTAACATGGATATGTACAAGCAAATACCCCTAATAAATGGTGTTGAGGTTCAGGCCTACAGGGACACTGGTGCCAGTGTGACTATGGTCATAGAGAAACTGGTCCACCCTGAACAACACCTACTTGGTCACCAGTACCAAGTAACCGATGCTCACAACAACACACTTAGCCACCCCATGGCTGTTGTAAATCTCAACTGGGGGGGGGTTACTGGTCCAAAGAAAGTTGTGGTAGCCTCAGATTTAACCGTAGACTGTCTACTAGGAAATGATTTGGAGACATCAGCTTGGTCAGATGTGGAGTTGGAGGCCCATGCAGCAATGCTGGGCATCCCAAGGCATATTTTTGCTTTAATCAGGGCTCAGGCCAAAAAGCAAAAAAGACAGGGTGACTTGGATCCTAGAACAATGGACCAAGTGCTCCCTAAAGCTAGGGCTAGTAGAAGTAAAGCACTCCTTACTATCCCTCCCTCTACAGTGGATTCTACTTCTGAGGAAGAAGAATTTCCACCCTGTGCAGAACCTACACCAGAGGAGCTGGAAGCAGACACTGCTGAGCTTTTGGGTGAAGGGGGGCCTGCCAGGGAGGAGCGGAGTGTGGCACAGCATACCTGTCCCACACTAGAGGGTCTAAGACAGCAAGCTGTCAAACAAGCTAATGGGGATGTCAGTGACTCTCACAGAGTTTACTGGGAGGACAACCTCTTGTACACTGAAGCAAGGGATCCAAAACCTGGAACTGCCAGGAGGTTAGTGATTCCTCAGGAGTACAGAAAGTTCCTCCTAACTCTAGCCCACGACATTCCCCTAGCTGGACATCTGGGACAAATGAAAACTTAGGACAGGCTTGTTCCCTTGTTTCATTGGCCTAGAATGTCTGAGGACACAAAATAATTTTGTAAGTCCTGTGAAACCTGTCAAGCCAGTGGCAAGACAGTTGCCACCCCAAAGGCACCCCTTATTCCACTGCCTGTGGTTGGGGTTCCCTTTGAAAGGGTAGGGGTTGACATAGTTGGCCCCCTTGACCCTCCTACTGCTTCAGGCAATAGGTTTATCTTGGTGGTAGTGGACCATGCCACAAGATATCCTGAAGCAATTCCTTTAAGGACCACTACAGCACATGCAGTGGCAAAGGCCCTCCTGGGAATATTTTCCAGGGTGGGCTTCCCAAAGGAAGTAGTATCAGACAGGGGAAGCAATTTCATGTCTGCTTACTTAAAGGCCATGTGGAAGGAGTGTGGTGTGACTTACAAGTTCACTACACCCTATCATCCACAAACTAATGGACTGGTGGAGAGATTTAACAAAACTCTCAAAGGCATGATTATGGGACTCCCTGAAAAACTCCGCAGGAGATGGGATATCCTTTTACCATGCCTCCTTTTTGCCTACAGGGAGGTACCCCAGAAAGGAGTGGGCTTCAGCCCCTTTGAACTCCTCTTT